>NW_012113141.1:1328900-1330153 GCF_000951035.1 Colobus angolensis palliatus
GCTAAGCCTTTGGCGGGCGGGAGAGCAAGCCTGCTGTCTCTAAGCCTCCTCGCATCCGCTGGGACCGCAAGAAGTAAAGGAACGTGATGGAGACCACCGGTGTGAGGAGCCAGAGTGCTAGGCCCTCGGTCCCGTGCCTCGGGGGCTTCGCCGGAAGGCCGGATTTCAAGGGGCGGCCGGCCACACGCAAACGTTGCTTCCACCGGGCTAGCGGGGCCTGATATAATAACACGCCTGACTACTGCCGCTTCACCTTCATAAACACAAAGGGGACCAAAAGAATTTAGAAAATCTGAAGCAATTAACAGCAGGCAGAAACCTACTAAAACTAGCCCCAAATTACGACTTTTTTTGTTTTCTGGGTTTGTTTTTTTTTTTTGAGATGGAGTCTCGCTCTGTCACCAGGCTGGAGTGCATGCAGTGGCGCGATCTCGGCTCACTGCAACCTCTGCCTCCCGGGTTCAAGGGATTCTTCTGCCTCATCCTCCCGAGTAGCTGGGATGACAGGCGAGCACCACTCCGCCCAGCTAGTATGTTTGTATTTTTAGTAAAGACGGGGTTTCACCATGTTGGCCAGAATGGTCTCGATCTCTTGACCTGGGGATCTGCCCATCTCGGCCTCCCAAAGTGCTAGGATTACAGGCCTGAGCCACAGAGCCCGTCCTAAAGCAAGCTGATAAGACTCATTACAAAAAGCTAAAGTGAAAAAAGAAAGAAAACAATTCAAAAATATTTCATTATGTGCTACAGCAATATCCACACAAGCACTAAAATTCAGACCTCGGCTGGGTGCAGTGGTTCATGCCTATAATCCCAGCACTTTGAGAGGCTAAGTTGGATAGATCACGAAGTCAGGAGTTCAAAACCAGCCTGACCAACATGGTGAAACCCCGTCTCCACTAAAAATACAAAATTTAGGCAGACGTGGTGGCACGCGCCTGTAGTCCCAGCTACTTGGGAGGCCAAGGCGGGCAGATCACCCGGTCAGAAGTTCAAGACTAGTCTGACTAACATGGTGAAACCTCATCTCTACTAAAAGTACAAAAATTAGCCGGGCGTGGTGGCGCATGCCTGTAATCCCAAGATTACGTCTCAGGAAAAAAAAAAAGTCAGACTTCATCCCTGGATCCATCTTGGTTCACATTTCCCAGGATTATGAGCCCTAGTCACCTTAAGGGCCAGTAGTGACTCGAGTAGAATTAGATAGGCATATCCTATTAGCTACAAGAGATTTTTCTTTTTTTTTTTTTTTT
>NW_012113141.1:1331094-1334645 GCF_000951035.1 Colobus angolensis palliatus
CTCGGCCTCCCAAAGTGCTGGGATTACAGGCTTGAGCCACCGCGCCCGGCTCCATTTTTTTTTTTAAGACAAGGTTTTACCATGTTGGCCAGGCTGGTCTCAAACTCCTCAGCTCAAGTGATCCACCCACCTCAGCCTCCCAAAGTGCTAGATTACAGGCATGAGCAACCGCACCTGGCCTTTCTTTTCCCATCTTTGTGTTTCATGAGTTATTTAGCTACCATTAATTTTTATTTTATTTTTTATAGAGATGGGGTCTCACTATGTTGCCCAGGCTGGTCTCAAACTCCTGGCCTCTAGCGATCCTCCTGTCTCAACCGTCCAAAGTGCTGGGATTATAGGCATGAACCACCATACCCAGCCTACAAGTCATCTTTTTCATGAGCAATATGGTCCACTGAATCCAGGTGGACCACCTTGTCACATCATGCCACAGAGCTTTCAGCCTTAGCCTTAGCTGGCTCAAGACATGATTTTCTTACAATAACAATTGTAATGCTTCTGAACATTTGTATAGCACCTGGAAGATGTTCCAGGTGCCAGGCGGTGCAGGGGAAGGGAGATACACATAGTGGCAGGGAAAATTGCAGAATTCCTAATCAGAAAACGTGGGTTCTGGCAATGACTTGCCATGGGGTCATATGCTAACACAGATTATCTATGCTAGGTTCTCTATAGGGTTTAATTGAGAAAATATCCATGAAAAATATTGATAAATATTAAAGTATCCTACTAATTACAACCGCTGCTTTTAAAAAGCAGTAAACAGGCTTTTTACTGTTTACTGCTTTTTATAGTAAAGTGTGGTAGCTCATGCCTGTAATCCCAGCACTTTGGAAGGCCAAGGTGGGAGGATCACCTGGTCAGGAGTTCGAGACCGGTCTGGCTAACGCAGTGAAACCTCGTCTCTACTAAAAATACAAAAATTAGCCAGGCATGGTGGTACATGCCTGTAATCCCAGCTAGCTAGAAGGCTAAGGCAGGAGAATCACTGGAACCCAGGAGGCAGAGTATATAGTGATCCAAGATCTCACCACTGCACTCCAGCCTGGGCAACAGAATGAGACTCCATCTCAAAAAAAAAAAAAAAACAGAAAAAGAAAAAAAGCAGTAAACAGGTAGATGTGGTACCTCATGCCTGTAATCCAAGTACTTTGAGAGCCTGAGGCAGGAAGATTGCGTGAAGCCTAAAGTTCCAGACTACCCTGGCCAACATAGCAAGACCCTGTTTCTAAAAACAAATTTTTTCTAGTTAGCTGGGTGTAGTGGTGTACACCGGCAGTCCCAGTTACTCAGGAGGCTGAGACAGAAGGACCACTTGAGGCCAGGAGTCTGAGGTTGCAGTGAACTATGATCCTGCCATGCACTCTAGCCTGGCCAACAGAGACTCCATCTCTTAAAAAATAAATAAATAAATAAAAGCAGTAAATACTATCATGCTCCATATAGGTACTATTATAGTACTGTATGCAGATGAAGATAATTCTTTTGGCTGGGAGAAAAATCAGAAAAGGCTTTTTGGAGAAGGTGGCATCTTAAAGTCTAAGTGGGTAGAGATGCCTAAATGGTGATGGAAGAACAGACAAATCTAGAGAGCAGATCAAATGGGAAACAGAATAGGCATGCATAGAAACAGCAAAAATAGTTTCGTATGGTTACAACCAATACACAAAGACCCCATTAAAGAATAATCACTGTTACAAACCATGGGTTCCGACCTACTAGTGGGACATGAAAGCAATTTTAACAGGTTGCAATTAGCTTTGTTTTTATTTTTTATTTTATTTGAGACAGAGTCTCACTGTGTCACCCATGCTGGAGTGCAATGGCATGATCTTGGCTTACTGCAACCTCCACCTCCACCTGCTCGAATCTGGTTCAAGTGATTCTTGTGCCTTAGCTTCCCGAGTAGCTGGGATTACAGGCGTGCACCACCATGCCCAGTTAACTTTTCTATTTTTAGTAGAGACGGGGTTTTATCATGTTGGCCAGGCTAGTCTCGAACTCCTGACCTCAAGTGATCCACCCACCTTAACCTCGGAAAGTGCTGGGATTACAGGCATGAGCCACAGCGCCCAGCCACTTTGTTTTTAATGGAATAGAGTGGAACATACCAGGGTATATCACATACAGAAAGGGTAAATATTGTCTTATGGCAGTATTGTTTCAGATGCATATGCATACACAAATTTACATTGAGTCATGATGTAAAATGGATTTCTTATTGCGGGTGTGGTATTTTTGGTTTAAATACTAGCCTAGATCATCATAGACCAAACTATGTAATTACTAAAGGATGAGATTACAAATCAATTTCATTTTCTGGCCGGGTACGGTGGCTCATTCTTGTAATCCCAGCACCTTGGAAGGCCGAGGCAGGCAAATCATGAGGTCAGAAGTTCGAGACCAGCATGGCCAACACAGTTAAACACCGACTCTACTAAAAACACAAAAATTAGCTGGCATGGTGGCAGGTGCTTGAACCTGGGAAGTGGAGGTTGCAAGGAGCTGAGATTTTGCCATTGCACTCCAGCCTGGGTGACAGAGCTAGACTCCATCTCAAAAAAAAAAAAAAAAAATTCATTTTCTAAAATATGTAGTGTTTGAAATTCTTACTAAAATATGTACTGCTCTGTAATTAGAGGGGGAAAAATGTTTTGTTTTGAGACGGAGTTTCGCTCTTATTGCCCAGGCTGGAGTGCAATGGCGCAATCTCGGCTCACTGCAACCTCTGCCTCCCAGGCTCAAGTGATTCTCCTGCCTCAGTCTCCCAAGTAGCTGGGATTACAGGCTCCCGCCACCGCACCCAGCTAATTTTTGTATTTTTAGTAGAGACGGGGTTTCACCGTGTTGGCCAGGCTGGTCTCGAACTCCTGACCTCAGCTGATCCACCCGCCTCGGCCTCCCAAAATGCTGGGAATACAGGCATGAGCCACCGCACCCAGGCCAAAAATGTTTTAAAGAAAGAAAAATTATGCCAAGATCTTTAAGCACAGAGAACTGTGAGATGATGTCATTTACAGAAATAGGGATCACAGGAGGAAGGCATTAAATGAAGATGGAAATTTCTGATTTCTTTGTACTAAGTCTAAAATGTTCACAGAATATTCTGAAGGCATTGGCTGGAAGGCAGCTATATAACTAGAACTTGGAAGACAGGGTGTAGTACAGGTTTAGTAAACAGCCACATGGTTGATGGGTGAAGCCAGTAACTGTCCAAGGAGAAAGAAGAGGACCAAACCAGACTTGGAGCTCTGGGGAAAACCCGCTGTTAGACAGCCAGGAATAAGGAGAAAAGAAAGGAATTGGAGACAGCAGCAAAAGGGAAGTCAGGGGGAGGGGAACAGGAACTCTGAACTGATTCAGGAGAGGGGCCACTGGAACAGCCATATTGTCTTTGCATCGTGGCTTTATACTTTTTTTTTTGAGATGGAGTCTTGCTCTTGTCACCCAGGCTGGAGTGTAGTGGCGTGATCTCGGTTCACTGCAACCTCCGCCTCCCCAGTTCAAGCAATTCTCTTGCCTCAGCCTCCTGAGTAACTGGGATTACA
>NW_012113141.1:1334695-1338861 GCF_000951035.1 Colobus angolensis palliatus
GTTTTAGCTTTAATTAATTAATTAATTAATTGAGATGGAGTCTCGCTCTGTCGCCCAGGCTGGAGTGCAGTGGCGTGATCTCAGCTCACTGCAAGCTCCGCATCCCAGGTTCATGCCATTCTCCTGCCTCAGCCTCCCCAGTAGCTGGGACTACAGTCGCCTGCCACCACACCCGGCTAATTTTTTTGTGTTATTAGTAGAGACAGGGTTTCACCATGTTGGCCAGGCTGGTCTCGAACTCCTGACCTCAGGTGATCCACCTGCTGCAGCCTCCCGAGGTGCTGGGATTACAGGCGTGAGCCACCATGCCCAGCTTCCTAACTCTTTTAAACAATTACATGGCTAGATTCTTATCACCAAGACAGATCAACAAAAAAAAAAAAAAAAAAAGGAAACACAGAACATATCCCCAGGTTCTCTTACTTTTCCAGCCATATGAACCTGTAAAGAAGCAAAAGGACTTTCTTATTCATTTCATTCCCAGGAACTGAAATTACTATCAGATTCCTTCCTGATTTATACTCTCATTATATCTAACCAATATTTAAGTTTCATCACAGCAACCTCTCCCGTTTGTCTTATCTGATCTATAACCTCTCCATGAACAAGCCCATCCTGGGTGCCCTTCATAAATCTCTTAATAATATCAGTGCTGCTTGGTTTCAGCTTTCCAGCATGATCAATACTTCACTTGTCACTATTAGAACCCTGAGTTTAATTACTATTAAACTATTCACTTGTCACTATGATAACCCTGAGTTTAATTACTATTCAGTATTAATAATTGACACAATAAGATCCATTAGTAGAACAAATTTATTAAAAAACTTCAAGTAATAATTTAAAAAAACACATGAGGTAGAAACAAAAATTTTAACATATTTAGCATTCATTAAAAAAAAACCCTCAAGAGAAATGGAAGATTTTCAACCCCCAGATCTGTTACCCCAAGATTTTAACCTTTGTTAAATCTGTTACCATATAAATAATCAATCATCTTGAGGCTATTTTGTTTTACAAAACATCTTTACACAAAAAGGGAAAACTGAGTGATGCCCCCAAACATAGGGGCATATGAACATATGTGAAAATAGGAATCTACTTTTTAAATTTGTTATCAATTCAGAAAACAATATTTGTTGCAAAAGACGATGTAAGAATTATTTTCTTTTATATCAAAATCTACTCTAGAATACCAAAATGCTGAATACTGAAAACAAAAAAGGGGGATAGTAAGGGAGGATAGAAAATTAACAGGAAGTAATCAATTCATGTCATAAAAGACTAGGTTTAGAGTGAAAACACATCTGATAGCAGAAAAAATCCTAGCAAAATGGCCTTTGGATTAGGGACCTCAAAATACAGAAAAGAATCACACTTACGTTCTCATCATCACAAGACTGTGCTTAAATGATGAAAACAAATCAAATCCCTTTATCAAGTCTTTCAAATAAAGTTCTTACAATGATATCTACAAAATCAAATTAGTCCTGAAATGTCTGACTTAAAAGTTTAAAGCCCAAAGTCAAAAGTTAATCCATCTTCAAAGCTGGTAAAAATTTATCAAACTCTGTCTCTAAGTCAGGCAAAAATACATGTATAGAACCCATAAATTTAGACTTTTCATGGTTTTGGGTACACCTGTGCTTAAAAACATAAATACTGCATGAAATTTTGTATGGTGATAGAATTTTCTGTATAGACACGAGCTAGAGGACATACTACCCTAGTATGAAAAGGCAAGGGAAATAGTGTTTTATTCTCTTTGAAAGTCACCCAATATGTGGCAAAGACTTTCATGTTCTCTTGATGGAAGATCAATGATGTAAAATAAATTAAGGAAGAAATATTTAGCACAATATGGAATGGCATAAATTTATGACGTTATTATTTAATATTTTGTAATTTGATTTATAGGACCACAAAAAAAAAAATACGGATCTTTATGGCATTCTATGAATAATTACGCCCTTAAGCAATAAGAGTTATTTATCTTTTTTTTTTTTTTGAGACAGAGTTTTGCTTGTTGCCCAGGCTGGAATGCAATGGTGCGATTTCGGCTCACTGCAACCTCTGTCTCCCGAGTTCAAGTGATTCTCCTGCCTCAGCCTCCCGAGTAGCTGGGATTACAAGCATGCACCACCATGCCCAGCTAATTTTGTATTTTTAGTAGAGACAGGGTTTCTCCATGTTGGTCAGGCTAGTCTCGAACTCCCAACCTCAGGTAATCTGCCTGTCTTGGCCTCCCAAAGTGCTGGAATTACAAGCGTGAGCCACTGCGCCCGGCCTCAGAGTTATTTATCTTAGCCTAATTCATACCTTCATAAGAAGTATGAAGTTCTTACGAAGCCTAAGAACTTCATACACTTTTTTTGTTTGTTTTTTTGAGATGGAGTCTTGCCCTGTCGTCAGGCTAGAATGCAATGGTGCGATCTCAGCTCACTGCAACTTCCGCCTCCTGGGTGCAAGCGATTCTCCTGCCTCAGCCTCCCAAGTAGCTGGGACTACAGGCGCACGTCACCATGACCAACTAATTTTTGCATTTTTAGTACAGACAGAATTTCACCGTGTTAGCCAGGATGGTCTCAATCTCAACCTTGCGATCCACCTGCTTCGGCCTCCCAAAGTGCTGGGATTACAGGCGTGAGTCACCGTGCCCAGCCCATACACATTTTTAAAAAATGATTTATCTTAAGGCCAGGTGCAGTGGCTCACCTCCTCTCTACTAAAAATTTAAAAAATTAGCCAGGCATGGTGGTACATACCTGTGGTCCCAGCTACTCAGAAGGCTAAGGTGGGAGTCCAGGAGGTCAAGGCTGCAGTGAGCAATGATCCCACCACTACACTCCAGCCTGAGTGAATTTAGGCACCACTTCTTGGGGAAAACAAAGGCTGAGTGTGGTGGCTGACATCTGTAGTCCCAGCACTTTGGGAGGAGGCGAGTGAATCACTTAAGCCCAGGTGTTCAAAACCAGCCTAGGCAACATGGTGAAACACTGTCTTTACAAAACAAATACAAAAATTATCTGGGCATGGTGGCATGCACCTGTGGGCCCAGCTACTGGGGAGGCTGAGGTAGGAAGATCACTTGAGCCTGGGAGATTGAGGCTTCAGTGAGCTCTGATCATATCACTGCACTGCAGCCTGGGTGGCAAAGCAAGACCCTGTATTTAAAAAACAAAAACAAACAAACAAAAAAATCTTAAAAAATAAATAATACTCCATTTTAATCTAATCATTTGTTCCGGGTTAAAAAAAGGTTATAGGCCGGGAGCCATGGCTCACAACTGTAATCACAGCACTTTGGGAAGCGTAGGTGGGGGGATCGCTTGAGCCCAGGAGTTCAAGACCAGCTTATGCAACATAGTAAGAGCTTTAATTTAAACAAGTATATAAATACTCACAATAGTGCAATCAAATGTGACCATATACAGAACAAAAAGGATATTAATTTTTCTGAATTTAAATGATTAAGCAGCTTCTCCAAAGGAGGATAGCAGTTTAGTGAGGGCATGCACCCCAGGAGAATCAGTTTATGCTTGGCTCTGGTTATAGCAACATTAAGACGTCGCCAGTCTTTCAAGAGTTCACCAACCTGTAAGAAATATAATTTTCAATTATTCAAGTTCAAAGGAATGGCTGAATATATTACAACACATCCCTATACAATGGACAACTGTGCAAATTTAAGAATAGAATGAGGCCAGGTATGGTGGCTCACACCTGTAATCCCAGCACTTTGGGAGGCTGAGGCAGGTAGATCACTGGAGACCAGAAGTTCAAGACCAGCCTGTGCAACACAGTGAGACCCCATCTCTACAAAATATACAAAAATTAGCCAGGCGTGGTGGTGTGCACCTGTGGTCCCAGCTACTCAGGAGGCTGAGATGAAAGGATCACTAAGCCAGGGCTGCTTGAGCCCAGGAAGTCAAGGCAAGGACGCAGTGGGCCATAACCATGCC
The DNA here is from genome assembly GCF_000951035.1 of Colobus angolensis palliatus. Classification (NCBI taxonomy): domain Eukaryota; kingdom Metazoa; phylum Chordata; class Mammalia; order Primates; family Cercopithecidae; genus Colobus; species Colobus angolensis. The sequence goes on from NW_012113141.1 coordinate 1,338,658, forward strand.
TCCACACTCCAGCCTGGGTGACAAAGGGAAACTGTCTCAAAAAAAAAAGGAGACTATCTGAGGTAAGAACTGAGTAGATGAGGGATGGAGTACAAAGGAAACCTTTTATTATGTATATCTTAAAACCATATGGATATACTATACAGTTGAGAAAAATGAACTAAGGAGAGGTAAAAATAAGAAAACCAAAAAAAAAAAAAAAAA
>NW_012113141.1:1346390-1348948 GCF_000951035.1 Colobus angolensis palliatus
AAAAAAATGGTAAGATATACATTTTATGTGTTCTTTTAAATCACGATTTTATTTTTTTAAAAAAACGGAATACATCTGCAGAATGTGCAATTTTGTTACACAGGTATACATGTGTCATGGCAGTTTGCAGCACCTATTGACCCCTTGGTTAAGTTCCCTCCCCTCACTCCTAAACCCCTAAAGGCCATGGTATATGTTGTTCCCCTCTCTGTGTCCACGTGTTCTCAATGTTAAACCACAATTTTTATTTATTTATTTATTTATTTATTTTTTTGAGACAGAGTCTTGCTCTGTCGCCCAGGCTGGAGTACGGTAGTGGTGTAATCTCTGCTCACTGCACCCTCCACCTCCTAGGTTCAAGCGATTCTCCTGCCTCAGCCTCCCAAGTAGCTGGGACTACAGGTGCCCTCCACCTGTAAATTTTTACACCTCCGCCCGGACTAATTTTTGTATTTTTAGTAGAGATGGGGTGTCGCCATGTTGGTCAGGCTGGTCTCAAACTCCTGACCTCAAGTGATCCACCCGCCTCGGCCTCCCAGGTGGTTGGGATTACAGGCGTGAGCCACCACGCCCGGCCCACAATTTTTTAAAGAGAGAGAAATGCCCCAAATCAATCAGTAGCAAACACAATTAACTCACAGTTCCATCCTTATTACTTCTAACAAAAGATACTAGGACAATACTTTTGTCCCTTCCTTGGTATTTGTCTACTGTATTAACTTCGACCATTCCAATAGAAGAATGTGCCAATAAATCATTGATGATCTTTAACTGCTGCCTGTACGGTGCAATAATACCAATATCAGAGGGATTGCATCCAGCCTAAATAGAAAAAGACACAATTTAAAAGAAAGAAATCCTGATTAAGTTAAACTTTTCTGAATTTAATAATTAAATGCTTACATTATGTGCCCAACTGATGTTTATAACACACTTTCCTATCTCAAAGACTGAATATAATTACTGAATTTGCTCTAAATTTGTCCATATTTCTCATGATGAAATAATTCCTTAGACATTGCTCCCTTAATTTTGAGAGTTTCATGGCAATGTAACGGATTATATGCCACTAAAACAGTGCTCACACACACACACACACAGTACAAAGAAACACATTTCACCTTCTGCTGTTTATTTCACAGAAAAGTTTCCACTCCCAATCACTGCGTCACAGTATTGTCTCAATTAGAATTAGCTGACATTACAAAAAGTTATTATCGTAAATGAAAACTCCAAATGTCATTATAAAATATTACATGTCTTAGATACATTTTCTCAAAATAAAAACAATGGGGCTTCAATCCCCTTATCTTAATAAATGAGAGTTAATGTCAGATCAGAAGTTTCTTACAGTCTAATATTCTATTAATCTGTACCTTAACATTTGTTATCCTTGAAAATTCTAAATTACCTTAATAAAAATGGAGGTTAGGAAAACTATGACTTTGGCTTCTGTTATATTGCTCACACCACCTTTTTCAACTTGTTCTGGTGCAGGAACCTAAGTAGAAAAATATACAGCCTGCTGATAATACAATCTCTAAAGTAAAGAGTACTATAAGAAAGCAAGTGGCCATAAAGACTGTACTACTGATTTGGAGATGAAAAATATCTTTGTCTAAAAGATGAAGGTAAAAGAATCAACAAAAACGAATTATATTAATATTAGTCACTTTCAGAAAGCTATGCAGAGGCCATCTATCTTAAACATGCTATGACTGAGGCTAAAATACCTACGAAAGCTGATCACACACTGAACTTCACATACTTTACTTTGTTATCCCCCATTTTACAGGAATCAAAGGCAGAAAAGAGTAAGTAACTTTCCCAAGGCCTCACAATAAACTGTGGCACTAGTATTTGAACTTAGGGTGGCTGGGCACGGTGGCTCATGCCTGTAATCCCAGCACTTTGGGAGACCGAGGCAGGCGGATCACAAGGTCAGGAGTTCGAGACCAGCCTGGCCAACATGGTGAAACCCCCATCTCTACTAAAAATACAAAGATTAGCTGGGTGTGGTGGCACATGCCTGTAATCCCAGCTACTCGGGAGGTTAAGGAAGGAAAATCGCTTGAATCTGGGAGTCGGAGGTTGGGAGTCCAGCCTGGGAGTCAGAGTGAGACTCTGTCTCAGAAATAAACAAACAAACTTAGATCTGGGTCTCATATCTATGCTCTTTCCATTTTCTTGTCCCCTTTTACACAAATAACGGAGCAGATAAAACTGCTGCCACACCTGATACATCTCTTCAAAGACTACTTTCCTCCTACATCATCCCTAAGCATACTTGATTACTTTTAATACAACTTACTTGGAATCCCGATGGTAAAAAAGAGAAAACAAGTAGCAAAAATAAAGATTCTGAGTGATCGCTGGTGAAGGAAATAAATGCAACTTACAATTAGTAAGCTAGAATCATGGTTTATGAAAGCAGTCATTTGTGGCCGGGCACGGTGGCTCACGCCTGTAATCCCAGCACTTTGGGAGGCTGAGGCAGGCAGATCATAAGGTCAGGAGATCGAGACATAAATTTTTCTAACACCTCCCAAGGCCCCTTA
>NW_012113141.1:1350640-1351526 GCF_000951035.1 Colobus angolensis palliatus
TATTTTTAGTAGAGATGGGGTTTCACCATGTTGGTCAGGCTGGTCTCGAACTCCTGAACTCAAATCATCCGCCTGCCTCAGCCTCCCAAAGTGCTGGGATTACAGGCATGAGCCACCATGCCCAGGCACATCTAGATAATTTTATAAAGAAATTTTTTTTTTTTTAGGAAGAGGGTCTCACTATGTTGCCCAGGCTGGCCCTGAACTCCTGGCCTCAAGTGATCCTCCTGCCTCAGCCTCCCAAAGTGCCAGGATTATAGGCATGAGCCACCAAGCCCAGATGGTTACTATATTTTTGTTTGAACTTATGTAAAGACTTCCAACTCAATGCTGAGAAACACTACATAAAGCAAAATGTACAAATATAGGGTAAAAACTTAATTCTTAGTTCCCAGAAATAAGAATCAAATCATTTAAAGTCCTTGTGAAAGGCCAGGCGCCGTGGCTCACGTCTGTAATCCCAGCACTTGGGGAAGTGGAAGAGGGCATATCACTTGAGGCCAGGAATTTGACACCAGCCTGGCCAACATGGTGAAACCCAGTCTCTAATAAAAATACAAAAAATTGGCTGGGTGTGGTCGTGTTTGCCTGTAATCCTAGCTGCTTGGGAGGCTGAGGCAGAATTGCTTCAACGTGGGAGGTGGACGTTGCAGTGAGCTGAGATTGCACCACTGCACTCCAGCCTGGGCAACAGAGCAAGACTCTGTCTCAAAAAAAAAAAAACAAAAGTCCTTATGCAGATTTCTGTTTAATGATTGGTTTGTAAAAAGGTCTTCATGTGCATTTGTGGGGGAGGGAGGTTATGAGAAACCTCTGTACCTTCCACATAATTTTGCTATGAACCTAAAATTGCTCCAAAAAAAAAATAAAACTTTTTTTTTTTTTT
>NW_012113141.1:1352351-1356082 GCF_000951035.1 Colobus angolensis palliatus
CCAGAGATGGAGTCTTACTCTGTCACCCAGGCTGGAGTGCACTGGCATAATCTCGGCTCACTGCAACCTCTGCCTCCCAGGTTGAAGCAATTCTCATACCTCAGCCTCCTGAGTAGCTGGGATTACAGGCGCCTGCTACCATGTCCAGCTAATTTTTGTATTTTTAGTAGAGACAGAGTTTCACCATGTTGGCCAGGCTGGTCTCGAACTCCTGACCTTGTGATTCGCCCACCTTGGCCTCCCAAAGTGCTGTGATTACACGTGTGAGCCACCGTGCCCGACCTGGTTTGCCTTTTAACTGATAAGCTCTAATCAGAGCATATGCTAATGCAAACTGAGAAATTTAAATAATAAGACAAAATGAGAAAAACTAAAGAGAAAAAATTTTTTTTTACCTTGTCTGTATTAAGAAAACAAACAGGATTGTTGGGTTCAAATACTCCCATCAGCCAAGGATTATCAGAATAGTCAGCATAAAATTCCAGGTCCAGCTTCACATCTTTAAAGTGAGGTAGGTTTATCACTGCATTGGCCACTTTGTCTGATCCACACTCCAGCTTGCCCTCATAGGTCAGTTTATTACTTAAGGACATAATTTTACTAAGGGAATTACAGAAGATAATGTTAGTTTCGGTAGATGGAAACAAATATGAAAACCACTCCCAGCTAACAGTTACAAATACCTGTTCATTCTGTACTGCACGGTTAACTGTACAACAGCATTCTTACTCCGCTCCAGCCTCTTGAATAAGCTTTCACTCATGCCCAGAGCTCTGTCAACAAATCAGATTCAGGTTTATCAGTGTACTAAATATGTTCCTTGAAAAGAATCTGGTTCACAATTAACACTTAAATGTCTGCCTACCTTGCTTCACGGTTTAGCACCAGGGGAGGAAGCTGCTGATGGTCCCCTACTAACACAAATCTCCGTGAAAAAAAAAGGGGGCCCAGACAAATTGGTTGGCTGATTTGAGAGGCTTCATCCACAATACAAAAATCAAAAATTTTACGGGAAAATATTGGATGGTTTATTCCCATACATGTTGTTGCAACTATAAGCTAAAAACAAGGAAAACAGATCAGTTATTTAATACGTAAAAGAAATGTAGTTTTGTTTCTCTCATTTTTGAAATGAAAAGATCAAAAGGTTTTTGTTCCATGGCATCAGGAATTCTTCGATATTATTTAATTCCAATGCTCACATTCGGATATTTCCCTGTGGAAATCTGGAACATTCAAGAGGCAGTAAGTTAGGTTGTTGTTTTTTTTTTCTTAATGTCAACCAGGACTTTGCTTCTGGGAAAATGGAGTACTTTGCCTTATCTTTCCACAAACACAACTAAAATCCTTATGCAGTATGTATATAAAACAAACAAAAGAAGACTCTGAAAGGTGGACAGAAGGCAGACCAGCTAGGGAGCTTAGGACCAAAGAAACAACACAGTAGTTGATTCCCTGGGCTTTCTTTTTGCCTCATATATCCCAGATTTGGAACTGAGAGAGCCACAACCCAGAAACACCAGTGGGTGCTGACTAAAAACAGCTGCAACCAAAGTCTGCTCTCTTTAGCTGAAGGAACAGGAAAGGGAAAGCCTAGCTAGACAGAAAATTTTCACACAATAACCACTCTAGCCAAATATCGCAGGAAGAAAAGTACAGCCCCACAACCACAGACACCAGCAAACACTGAGGAGGGTAGATCTCTGCCCTTCTCAAGGCTGTAACAAGGTGCCCCACACCCCACCAGGCTGGTGTCGGAGAAAGCCAAGTAGAGTCAGGTCTTTCATCCCTGATGACTGGTTAACTGGTACCAACCCCACATGTTAGTAGAGACCACATCAGAAGCCTAGACTTCCACTCCTACCAAGCAGACCCAGCGGTAATGAGGAACCTCCCATTTTGGTCAAAGAGGGCTAAGTGGGGAACCCAGACTCTGATTCCCACCTGGCAGTAATGAAATGGTACCCTCTCTTCCCCCACCACGGCAGTGTGAGAGGAAGCCAGCTAAAACAGAAGTTTTCAGTAACAATAAAATATGCTCATGTTTCAATAAAAAAGCAATCATTGCCGGGCGCGGTGGCTCAAGCCTGTAATCCCAGCACTTTGGGAGGCCGAGACGGGCGGATCACGAGGTCAGGAGATCGAGACCATCCTGGCTAACACGGTGAAACCCCGTCTCTACTAAAAATACAAAAAACTAGCCGGGCGAGGTGGCGGACGCCTGTAGTCCCAGCTACTCCGGAGGCTGAGGCAGGAGAATGGCGTAAACCCGGGAGGCGGAGCTTGCAGTGAGCTGAGATCCAGCCACTGCACTCCAGCCCGGGCGACAGAGCAAGACTCCGTCTAAAAAAAAAAAAAAAATCAATCATTATAAGACGAACCACGAAAATCTCAAACTCAATGAAAAACGATGACAATCTATAAATGCCAACACCAGAATGACAGAGATGTCAGAACTATCTGACCAAGATTTTAAAGTAGGCATGGTAACAACATTTTAATGAGTGATTATGAACACGCTTGAATATGAATCAAAAAAACAAAGTCTCGCTCAATAAGTAGAAGATAAAAGGAGCCAAATGGAAATTTTAGAACTAAAAATATGATAAACTGGGCCAGGCGCAGTGGCTCACGCCTGTAATCCCAACACTTTGGGAGACCAAGGTGGGCAGATTGCTGGAGCTCAGGAGTTTGAGACCAACCCGAGCAACACGGTGAAAACCTGTCTCTACAAAAAATACTAAAATAAGCTGAGCATGGTGGCATACATCTACAGTCCCACCTACTTGGAGGGCTGAGGCAGGAGGATTACTTGAGCCAAGGAGGTCGAGGCTGCAGTGAGCCATGATCATGCCACTGCACTCCAGCCTGGGTGACAAAGTGAGTCACTGTCTCAAAACAAAACAGGCCTGAGGCCGCTGGTAGCCAGAGGGTCACCATGAAGTTCAATCCCTTCATGACCTTGGACCGCAGCAAAAACCACAAACATCACTTCAATGCCTCCTTGCATGTGCACAGGAAGATCATGTCATCCCGCTCTCTAAGGAGCTGTGGCAGAAGTACAATGTCCACTCCATGTCCATCCACAAGGATGACGAGGTCCAGGTAGTTCAAGGCCACTACAAAGGTCAGCAAATTGGCAAGGTAGTCCAGGTGTACAGAAAGAAATATGTCATCTACATCAAGCAGGTGCAGCATGAGTAGGCCAACAGCACAATCGCCCATGTGGGTACTCATCCGAGCAAGGTGGTTGTATTCTGTATTTAATAAAAATACAAAAAATTAACCAGGCATGGTAGTGCACGCCTGTAGTCCCAGCTACTTGGGAAGCTGAGGCATGAGAATCATTTGAACCTGGGAGGCAGAGGTTACAGCGAGCCAAGATCGGGCCATTGCACTCCAGCCTGGGTGACAGAGGAAGATTCTGTCTCAAAAAAGAAAACCTTCAGCATATGGGGCCAGACAGAGTTCTTAGACTTGAGACCAAAAGTATAATCTATAAAAGGAAAAAATTTATATTCTGGACTTCCTCAAAAAACCTTCTGCGGCCAGGCACAGTGGCTCACGCCTGTAATCCCAGCACTTTGGGAGGCTGAGGCAGGAGGATCACCTGAGGTCAGGAGCTTGAGACAAGCCTGGCCAACACAGCGAAACCTCATCTCTACTAAAAATACAAAAATTAGCCAGGTGTGGTGGCTCATGCCTGTAGTCCCAGCTACTTGAAAGGCTGA
>NW_012113141.1:1357332-1360599 GCF_000951035.1 Colobus angolensis palliatus
AGGTCGGGAGTTCAAGACCAGCCTGGCCAACATGGTGAAACCCCATCTCTACTAAAAATACAACAAAATTAGCCAGGCATGGTGGCACATGCCTGTAATCCTAGCTACTCAGGAGGCTGAGGCAGAATTGCTTGAACCCCAGAGGCGAAGGTTGCAGTGACCTCAGATTGCACCACTGCACTCCAGCCTGGGTGCCAGAGAGAGACTCCATCTCAGAAAAAAATTTTAAAAAAATAGTATTGCCACCAAATGCTGAGGAGATCACTCATATATGTAAAATGTTCCTACTTAGAAAAACAGTTTAGCAGACTAAAAAAAAAAATGAACACACAACTACCAATCAATTCAGAAATTGTACTACTGGGAATTTATCCCAGGGAAATGAAGATTTATGTTACACAAAAACCTGTAACATGAGTGTTTACAGCAGCTTTATTCATAATATCCGAAAACTGGAAACAATCCAGATTTTCAGAGGGTGAATGGTTAAACACAAGGCAGTACATCCATATTTTAGAAAAATACTTGGCAACAAAAAGGAACAAACTATTAATAGATACAACTATCTAGGGGAAGCTCCAGAGAATCAGGCTGAGTGAAAAACACCAATCCCAAAAGGCTACTGCATTTAGGTAACATTCTCCAATGACCAAATTATCAAAATGGAGATCAGAGACTCAGAGTTATGGCTGTCAGAGGTTAAAGAGGGGCAAGACAGGACAGAAGTGGATACAACTATAAAAGTGCAACATGAGGAATCTTGTGGTAATAGAATAGGGACTGTATCAATGTCAACATCCTGGGTGTGACATTGTACTATAGATTTGCAAGATGTCACCACTGGATAAAGGGGACAAAGGCTCTCTCTAGTATTTCTTACAACTGCATGTGAATCTACAATTACCTTAAAATAAAATTTTAATTTAATAAAAATGTTAACCTGATATACATCTTAGCCAGTTCTAAATTTATCAATAACAGGAACAGATATTAGACAAAAAAATGCTAGCATTAGACAAAGGAGGTAAAGGTAAAGGAACAATCTATTAAATCTAATTCTTGGGAAATTTTTTAAAGACAAAAATATCAGTTAAACCAGGCACTATAGCCGCACCCATAATCCCAGCTACTTGATGGAAGGTTCGCATAAAAGAAAAATCAAAAAAAAAGCCAGGCGCGGTAGTTCACACCTATAATCCCAGCACTTTGGGAGGCTGAGGCAGGAGGGTAACCTGAGGCCGAGAGTGCGAGATCAGCCTGACCAACATGGAGAAACCCCATCTCTATTAAAAATACAAAATTAGCCTGGTGTGGTCACGCATGCCTGTAAATCCCAGCTACTTGGAAGGCTGAAGCAGGAGAATCACTTGAACCCAGGAGGCGGAGGCTGCGGTGAGCTGAGATGGCGCCATTGCACTCCAGCCTGGGCAACAAGAGCGAAACTCCATCTAAAAAAAAAAAAATTAGCCGGGCGTGGTGGCAGGCACCTGTAGTCCCAGGTACTCAGGAGGCTGAAGCAGGAGAATGGCATGAACCCGGGAGGCAAACCTTGCAGTGAGCCGAGATTGCGCTGGTGCACTCCAGCCTGGACGACAGAGCAAGACTCTGTCTCAAAAAAAAAAAAAAATTCAGTTAAGAACTCCCAGTATAAATAAACATTAAATAACAAAATAAAATAAAAATTAGGTTCTATATAAAAGCCTAGAGACAGTTATCACAAGACTATTAAGTACCATTGCTTCTAATTCAAACTTGCTAAGAACCCTGATTTTTTTTTTTTTTTTTTTTTGAGCTGGAGTCTCACATTGTCGCCTGGGCTGGAGTGCAGTGGCGCGATCTCGGCTCACTTCAACCTCTGCCTCCCAGGTTCAAGCGATTCTCCTTGCCTCAGCCTCCCAAATAGCTGGAATTACAGGTGCCCGCCACCACACCCGGGTAATTTTTTTTTGTATTTTTAGTACAGACAGTGTTTCACTATGTTGGCCAGGCTGCTTTCAACTCTTGACCTTGTGATCCGTCCACCTCGGACTCCCAAAGTGCTGGGATTACAAGTGTGAGCCAACATGCCTGGCTGAAATCTTGATAATTACCAGTTTTCTAGGATATTTGAAACTAGAAGAGAGCCCTAAATAATAAACCGAAAATCTTATTTCAGTTCAGAAGGAAACAGCAAACTATAAGGTAATAAACTGGTCGTATAGTACATATAAATCAATCATGTGCAAATTCAGTCAATGTGACTAAAATCACCAAAGTTTCTCCCCTCATTCTGGCTGTGGACATTAACTGTTAGTATTATTATACAGTAATTGTGCTTACTTGACTATTGTAGAGTTCTTCTAGAAGAGCTAAGGATTTAATGGACTTTGATCTGCAAATTTCTTGCTCTGTAAATTGCTGGATAGCTGGATGAACCTTCTGAGTCTGACCCAAACGCAAAAATCCTATTTTAAACTTGGCTAACTTCAAAAGAATATTGTCAACAGCAGAGTGTGTATAGCTGGTCAACAAAACGCTAAAACCACAGGCGTAGAGAATTCTTACCTAATAATGGGTAAGAGAAAAAAGAAAAAACAGCCTTACTTTTAATTCCAGATAATTTTTAACATGTTTATAAATTTAACAAGAACCATATCTAAGAGCTGATTTAAAAAAAATTATGAAGCCAAAACATTTTACAAAAATTACATGACAATATTATACGTTATTAATAATACATCAATAATACGTCATAGGCCAGGCATGGTGGCTCACGCTCATAATCCCAGCACTTTGGGAGGCTGAGGCAGGTGGATCACTTGAACCCAAAAATTCAAGACTAGCCTGGGCAACCAAGTTAGATCCCATCTCTTTTTTAAAAATTCTTTTTTTAATTAGCCAGGTGAGGTGGTGCACCCCTGTGGTCCCAACTACTTGGGAGGCTCGGGAACGAGGACTGTTTCAGCCCAGGAGGTTGAGGCTGCATGAACTGTGATCATGCCTCTGCATTCCAACCTGGTCTCAAATACCAAACCTCCTGACTCAGACTCCCAAAGTGCTGGGTTTATAGGCATGATCCACCTCGCCTGGCCCACATAACAAGATTCCGTCTCAAAAAAAAAAAAAAGAAAAAAAAAGAAATTTACTGATATGGAAAAAAAAATCCAAGAAAAATCTCTTAACTTTTTTTTTTTTTTTTTCTTTAGGACAGAGCTTTGCTCTTGTTGCCCAGGTTGGAGTACAATGGCATGATCTCAGCTCACTGCAATCTCCGCCCCTGGATTCAAG
>NW_012113141.1:1360649-1368118 GCF_000951035.1 Colobus angolensis palliatus
TTTTCTTTAGGACAGAGCTTTGCTCTTGTTGCCCAGGTTGGAGTACAATGGCATGATCTCAGCTCACTGCAATCTCCGCCCCTGGATTCAAGTGATTCTCCTGCCTCAGCCTCCCAAGTAAAGCCAGGACTATAGGCGCCCGCCACTACGTCCGGCTAATTTTTGTATTTTTAGTAGAGATGGGGTTTCACCGTGTTGGCCAGGCTAGTCTCGAACTCCTGACCTCAAGTGATCTGCCTGCCTCAGCCTCCGAAAGCGCTGGGATTACAGGTGTGAGCCACCACGCCCAGCCTCTAACATCATCTTTAAAGGGAAAGGAAAACATACAGTGATATATATCACATACCACTAACGGAAAGAGATCTTAGAAAATTCTAAATGCAAGAAATCTACAAATGATTACAACTGTTTGTGATTCAGCTTTACTATTTCTCATGTCATTCTAAAAAGTTCATTTGAAACAATGACAGTTTGAATTAAAATTCAGCCCTTTTGATATTAAACATTACATCCTCTGAACTGAGGAGAAGCTGATACAAATATTTCGTTTCTAAGCAGAAGAATAATAACCTTACGAGAGTACATATCGTAGTTGTTTTTCCTGTCCCAGGCATTCCCACGACGAGTGTGTAGTCTTTTGAAAGAAGTACCTTTTTCATCGCTTGCCTCTGAGGCTTATTCAAACCTACATTTAAATTCAAAAATAACGGGAAAAAGAGTGCTGAATTTCAAAGGAAAAGTTAATTATTTTATCAGAAAAGCAGTCTCTATTCAAGTCTATTCTTCAATACAAAACCATTTCCAAAGAGTCTTGGTCTAAACATTGTAATTGCAAGTCTAATCAAGATATTAGACCACAGTATAAATCAAATAGAAACAAGAAAAATTATCAAGGCAGACACGGTGATTTTAGCATACCCTTTAGAATGCAGGCAACTGTATCCTTCGCATCATGTGGAAGAACAGAACTAAGGTAGGATATAAACTGAGGTTCACGAAAGTCAATAATTAAATCTCGAAGTTTTTTGCTGAAAAGTGAAAAAGCACTTTTAGTAATATTCCTTAGAAAAGTAGAGTGAAATTCAACTTTGCTCATTGTTACAAACCTGACAAACGTGTTTTCCATCAATTTAGAAAGATTTCCTAATGGGGTCTCTATATCACAATTTTTTTCTTCCTGGTCTAATCTGAACAAAATTGATTCTGGAAGGACCGACAAGTTTCTAAAACAACAAAACAAATATACATGAATGTTTTCTGTTTCGCATAGTCTGTATAAGAAATATGCTGCTATCTGCTAAAATAATAAATGGGCCAGAATAGCTATTAAAATAGCTACCAGTCCTCAGTCACACTTGCCAATCAAGGACAGCATGAGGCCCTGGATTGGTGGGAAAAGGCAGAGGGAAGGGGAAGGTACAAGGCACCAAGGTCAAAGCAATTAATAATTGGGAATCTGCAACATTTGCTGAAAATTCACTTACCCTTGCAATCAAACATGGGTTCACCATCCCCAGAGGGATCCTGAATGCATGGCTCTTCCCTCCTCTAACCTGGAGTGCAGGCTTCTTTTCTGCCACCTTCTCCCACTCTTCTATCTGTCCCTTAATCCCTGGTATTCCCTAGAATCCCTTCCCTGGTTCATTGTACTACTCTTTCTCATTGTTTTCCCCAGGGTCCCAGGCCCTCATGTACCTCCAAATTCCAAATTCCATCTTTAGGCCTGACCTCACACTCCTCTCCCACCTGGTTCCTCACCCAAGCTTTGGGTTTGGATATTTGGTAGGCAGCGAGATCTCTCCACTTAGCTAAACCCAGGCTATGAAAGCACAGTACATTCAAAGCAGAACTCGTCCTCATCCCTGCTGAACCCAATGCTCCTTCTCTGGTCCTGATCACAATTAATGGTATTTGCATTTGCACTGCTGTCTTGACCCTTCTGTCTCCCTCATTCTCTCCCCAACCCGCATACCCAATCAGCATCCAAAGGTCAGCCAATTTTACTTTCTAAATACTTCTCAAAGTCATTCCATTCTCTCTGCCAACACTACCCTGCCTCAGTTGCCTCTAGCCTGGGTCACTGCAACAGCTTCCAGGTTTGCTTTTAGTTTTTCTTCCATTAATTAACTCAATTCTCTACAATGTAACCAAAGGAAAATGCAAATCCAACGATTATCCACTCTTCTGTTTAAAACCTTTCAATACATCAGAATAAATAAAATCTAAATTTTTTTTTTTTTTGAGAGAGGGTCTTTGCTCTATTGCCTAGGCTAGTGTGCAGTGGCATGATCATGGCTCATTGCAGCCTTGAACTCCTGGGCTCAAGCAATTATCTCACCTCAGTCCCCTGAGTAGCTGGGACTACACATGTATACTACCACACCTGGCTAATTTTTTAATTTTTTGGAGAGATGGGGGTCTCACTATGTGGCCCAGAATGGCAAACTTTTTAACATGGTATATAAGACATTCTATGACCTGATGTCTCTAATAACTCTCTTCCTTATATTTTATATTCCAGAAATAACGTAATCACCTGCATTTTCCTGAATGCTCCATATCACACTACCTCACACCTTTGTGCAACAGGTTTGCCCAGCATAGTATTCTCTTCTCACACTGTTTCACCAGACTAATTTATTAATCCACAGGATGAAGATTCAGAATTAGCTCTTCAAAAAGGCTTCCCTTGGCCAGGGACGATGGCTCACGCCTGTAATCCCAACACTTCAAGAAGCTGAGGTCGGAGGATCACTTGAGATCACTGGCCAACATGGTAAAACCCCGTGTCTACTAAAAATATAAAAATTAGTCGGGCATGGTGGCACATGCCTATAATCCCAGCTACTCGGGAGGCTGAGGCAGGAGAACCGCTTGAGCCCAGGAGGCAGAGACTGCAGTGAACTGAGATTGTGCTACTGCACTCCAGCCTGGACAACAGTGAGACTGTCTCCAAAAAAAAAAAAAGCCTTCCCTAAGCCTCCTAAAATTGAATTAAATACCTCTCCTCTGTGTTCCTATCAATTTGAACACATATCATATTAGACTGAAAATAAGCTGGGTGTAGTAGCTCACGCCTATAATGCTAGCACTTCAGGAGGCTGAGGCAGAAGGATCATTTGAGCCCATGAGTTCAAGACCAGCCTGGGCAACATCGTGAGACACCCATCTCTACAAAAAACTGAAAAATTAGCCGGGTATGGTGGCATGCATGTGTGGTCCCAGCTATGCAGGAGGCTGAGGCAGAAGGATTGCTTGATCCCAGGAAGTCCAGGCTGCAGTGAACTGTGACCATGCCACTGTACTCCAGCCTGGGCTGGAGTGAGACCGTGTCTCAAAAAAAAAAAAAAGAAAATATATATGTCTACACGCAAGACCATAAATTCCTCAAGGATTTGCAAAGTATTTAATACATGGTAGACACTAAATAAATACTGCAAAGGATACACAAATCTGAGCAGACAACTGGAATATTGTGGATCACCATCCCATATCATGACATCTAGACAAGGGGTGGTTATGACTCAACTAAGATTACTGATCAGTAGGGAACAAGCCTGGACATTTCCATTATAGTTACTCAGATGTCACTGAGTCCCAATTGCTGACCTCCATCCATTAAGAAATGGTCAGGCATGCCTGTAAGAAATGCTGGAAAACACAATCCAGCCGACTGTGAAAGAAGAGGGAATATGGATTATTAGTGAATTGGATATTGGTCTCTGCCACAATTTTTTTTCTTTAAGACAGGGTCTCACTCTGTCACTCGGGCTACGTGCAGTGCAGAGGTGTGATCTCAGCTCACTGCAGCCTCAATCTCTTTTTTTTTTTTTTTTGAGACTGAGTCTCGCTCTTGTTGTCCAGGCTGGAGTGCAGTAGCGTGATCTTGGCTCACCAAAACCTCTGCTTCCCAGGTTCAAGTGATTCTCCTGCCTCAGCCTCCCAAGTAGCTGGGACTACAGGCACATGCTACCACACCCAGCCAGTTGTTTGTATTTTTAGTAGAAACCGGGTTTCACCATGTTAGCCAGGATGGTCTCAATCTCCTGACCTTGTGATCCGCCCACCTCGGCCTTCCAAAGTGCTGGGATTACAGGCATGAGCCACTATGCCCCGCCTACATATTTTTATTTAAACCAGCCACTTTGTTGTAACTGAAATGGGTATACTTATATCACAACTATAAATGGCAAAAATAAACATTTTCATTTAAAAAAGGAGAGAACAAAATAGTAAGTGCCCAGCATGCAAGGAGAAATAAGCATTATAGCTAACACAGGGTGGCATCTATGCTGTCTGCTATACATGTGGTTGTAAGAATTAGATAAGATTACGTCCACATCATCACTATGGAACATAATGTACTAAACAAAACTTTAGCAGTTTGGTAGTTCCTCAAAATGTTAAATGCGAAATTAGCACATGACCCATGCCTAGGTAACTACAAAGAAAATGAAAGAAATGAAAATATGTCTACTTAAAACTATGCATGTGAATGTTCACAGCAATATTCATCATTACAGCAAAAAAGTGGAAACAACTCAAATGTCCATCAGCTGGTGAATGGATGAACAAAATATGGTGTATCTATACAACAGAATATATTCAGCCATAAAAAAAATGGTCTCATATATGCTAAAACATGAATGAACTTTCCATTAGGTTAAGTGAAAGAAGCAAGACACAAAAGGTCACATATTGTATGGTTCCACTTATATCATATATCCAGAATGGATGAATCCATACAGAAACAAAGCCAATTTAGTGGTTGCCAGAGACTTCAGGGAGGAGAGAGTGGGAAGTGACTGCGTAATAGGAATGAGGTTTCCTTTTAGGGTGATAAAAGTGTCTTAGAAATAGACAGAAATGATGGCGACACAATATTGGAAATATACTAAACGCCATTCAATAATACACATTAAAATGGTTAATGATCAATTTTATGTTATATGAATTTTACCTCAATTTATTTTAAAAAAAAGAATGAAATGCTGATACATGTTATAACATGAAGATGAATTTCAAAAACAGTATCCTGTGTAAAAAAAGTCAGTCACCAAAGACCACATATTGCATGATTCCATTTTTATAAAATGTCCAGAATGGGCAAATCTACAGAGACAGAAAGCAGGTTAGTAGTTGCCTTGGCCTGGGGAAACTGGAGGAAAATGAGAAGCGACTACTAAAGGGTATAGGGCTTCTTCCTTGGGGGTTTCTTTTTGGGGTGATGAAAATACTCAAAGTTGATTGTGGTGATGGCTGCACAACGCTGTGAATATAATAAAAACCAGTGAATTGTACATTTTAAATGGATGAACTACACGGATGTGAATTATATATCAATAAAGACATTCTCAAAAAAAAGTAACATTTCATTACCTGTCTAATAAACAAGTTACTGTTGTCGTGTTAATCTCCTTCACATATCCTCTAGACAAAGCAAACAGTGACCTTTCTTCTCCACTTACAATAACTCTGTCACCTGCCAGTAGATTTGTGACTGGTATGGCACCATGTTTACGTTGGAAATTATGTAAATATTGTCCATCACAAATTGTCTTTACATGTTCCGTTCTAATCAGGTGTCCAACGCAACTGCCACTCTTCTCCCTATGAAAAGACCAAAGAGAAAAAACTTCCGTTTATATTACATACATAAGCATTGTGTCTGCATTTTCCAACAACTTACCTGTTCATCTGACTCCCAAAAAGTATTATTGAGGCTGGGTGTGGTGGCTCATGCCTGTAAATCCCAACACTTCGGGAGGATGAGGTGGGTGGATTACCTGAGGTCAAAAGTTCAAGACCAGCCTGGCCAACATGGTGAAACCTCATCTCTACTAAAGTAAAAAATACAAAAAACTAGCCAGGTGTGGTGGTGCTTGCCTATAATCCCAGCTACTCAGGAGGCTGAGGCAGGAGATACTTGAACCTGGGAGGTGGAAGTTGCAGTGAGCCAAGATCGCACTATTGCTCAACAACCTGGGCAACAAGAGCAAAACTACATCTCAAAAAGAGAAACAAAAAAATAAAAAAAACTAATATTGAGCCTGTCATTTTTACATTTTCCACAACCTACAGTAAAAATGCTAGAAATGTTAAGTAAACATTCTATTAGTTTCTGGGTTTTTTTGAGACACCCTCCGACCCCTGCCCCGTTCAAGCGATTCTCATGCCTGTCTCTTGAGTAGCTGGGATTGCAGGCAGACACCACCATGCCAAGCTAATTTTTTATGTTTTTAGTAGAGACAGCGTTTCACTATGTTGGCCAGGCTGCTTTCGAACCCCTGGCCTCAAGTGACCCACAAGACTCGGCCTCCCAAGTTGCTGGGATTACAAGCCTGAGGCACCATGCTCAGCCCTCTATTAGTTTTTCATGAATTGCTCAACAACAGTCTTCAAAAAAGTGTTAGGGAGCACCCCATCTTTGTTGCCCCCATAGGCTGGGATCTCCAAACACAGTGTTTTATTGGCACTTTGATCCCTGAAGGGTAGATACCCCCACTTCTTGGGCTGATACATATAATACCATTACAGAAAACAAAACATAATAACCTGCTCCCAAATGTAATATAAAAAAAATTATAGCCAGGCACGGTGGCTCATGCCTGTAATCTCGGCACTTTGGGAAGCCGAGGTGGGCAGATCATGTGAGGCTGAGAGTTCAACACCAGCCTGACAAACATGGAGAAGCCCTATCCCTACTAAAAATACAAAATTAGCCAGGCATGGTGGTGGGCACTGTAATCCCAGCTATTCAGGAGGCTGAGGCAGGAGAATCACTTGAACCCGGGAGGCGGAAGTTGCGGTGAGCTGAGATCACGCCATTGCACTCCAGCCTGGGCAGCAGAGCAAGAATTCGTCCCCCCCCCCCAGAAAAAAATCATTCTGGAAAGAAAAATATGAAACTAAAACAACTAAGTTTTACATTAAAAAAATCTTGAGGCCGGGTGCGGTGGCTCACACCTGTAATGTCAGCACTTTGGGAGGCCGAGGTGGGCAGATCACATGAGGCTAAGAGTTCAACACCAGCCTGACCAACATGGAGAAGCCCCATCCCTACTAAAAATACAAAATTAGCCAGGCGTGGTGAGACATGCCTGTAATCCCAGCTACTTGGGAGGCTGAGGCAGGAGAATCGCTTGAATCTCAGAGGCAGAGGTTGCAGTGAGCCGAGATCGCACCATTGCTCTCCAGCCTGGGGAACAAGAGCAAAACTCTGTTTCAAAAAAAAAAAAAAAAAAATTTGAGGCCAGGTGCAGGGACTAACACTTGTAATCCCAGCACTCTGGGAGGCTGAGGCAACTGGATCACGAGGTCAGGAGAGCAAGACTATCCTGGCTAATACGGTGAAACCCCATCTCTACTAAAAATACAAAAAAATAGGCCGGGCGCGGTGGCTCAAGCCTGTAATCCCAGCACTTTGGGAGGCCGAGACGGGCGGATCACGAGGTCAGGAGATCGAGACC
>NW_012113141.1:1368389-1370936 GCF_000951035.1 Colobus angolensis palliatus
GTCTCTACTACTAAAAAAAAAAAAAAAATAGCCAGGTGCCATGGCTCACGCCTGTAATCCCAACACTTTGGGAGGTCGAGGTGGGTGGATCATCTGAGGTCGGGAGTTCAAGACCACCCTGACCAACATGGAGAAACCCCGTCTCTACTAAAAATACAAAATTAGCCAGGCGTGGTGACACATACCTATAATCCCAGCTACTCGGGAGGCTGAAGCAGGAGAATCGCTTGAACCCGGGAGGCAGAGGTTACATGAGCCGAGACTGTGCCACTGCACCCCAGCCTAGGCGACATTTTTGAGATTCCATCTCAAAAAAAAAAAAATATTTGGCTGGGTGCAGTGGCTCACACCTGTAATCCCAGCACTCTGGGAGGCTGAGGTGGGCAGACTGCTTGAGGCCAGGAGTTTGAGACTAGCCTGGTCAACATGGTAAAACGCTGTCTCTACTAAAAATACAAAAATTAGTAAGGCGTGGTGGCACGTGCCTGTAATCACAGCTTCTTGGGAGGCTGAGACATAAGAATTACTGGAACCCAGGAAGCAGAGGTTGCAGTGAGCCGAGACACTCCAGCCTGGGTGACAGAGCAAGACTTTTTTATTATTTTGTTTGTTTGTTTTGAGACAGTCTCACTCTGTTGACTAGGCTGGATTGCAGTGGCGCAATCTTGGCTCACCGCAAGCTCCGCCTCCCAGGTTCATGGGATTCTCCTGCCTCAGCCTCCGGAGTAGCTGGGACTACAGGCACCTGCCACCATGCCCAGTTAATATTTTGTACCTTTAGTAGAGACGGGGTTTCACTGTGTTAGCCAGCATGGTCTCGAGCTCCTGACCTCGTGATCCGCCCCCCTCGGTCTCCCAAAGTGCTGGGATTATAGGCATGAGCCACCGTACCCGGCCCAGAGCAAGACTTTGTCTAAAAAAACAAAAAAATTTTACTACAAAAGGCCTGAGATTAAAAAAATGAAGGCAATTAAATTTTACATAAATGTTACATATGTATAGTATACTCACTACACATACGCAGTCTATCCACAATTACATAAACTTTCTCCACTGCAATGTTTCCTTGTGTTAAAGTCTAATATTAGGGAAATAATTATCCAATTATTTCTAAAGTCACATCATTAATATTCATTCTGCAAAGAAAAAATGAAGCTAAAGCAATGAAATTTTACATAAAGAAAAATACTATGCAAAGATAAATTCTAGGCCAGGCATAGTGGCTTATACCTATAGTCTCAACACTTTGGGAGGCCAAGATAGGAGGATCACTCGAGCTCAGGAATTTAAGACTGTACTGGGCAACATAGCAAGACCCTGTTTCTACAATAATGTAAAATAAAATAAAACAAAAAAATTACCCATGGCACAGTGGCTCGCAGCTGTAATATCAGCACTTTGGGTGATCAAGATCACTTGAGGCCAGGAGTTCACGACCAGCCTGGGGTACATAGCAAGACCCCATCTCTAAAAAAAAAGTTAGCCAAGTTTGGTGGTACACACCTATAGTCCTAGCTACTCAGGTTGAGACAGGAAGACTGTGAACTTTATCCCAGAAGTTCGAGGCTACAGTGAGCCATGATTGCACCACTATATTCCAGCCAGGGCAGCAGATTGTGACCCTGTCTCTTTAAAGAAAAAAAAAAAAAATTCTAACTTTACAAGTGACTTATTTTTTTTAAGTGAATCCCACAAGGACTATGAAATGGACCTTTAGAAAATTTCCATCTGTATCAAAAGTTACTGAAAATATAAACATTTAAAATATGAGTATTTAGGCCAGGCAAGGTGGCTCACGCCTGTAATCCTATCACTTTGGGAGGCCGAGGTGGGTGGACCACTAAGCCAGGACTTCAAGACCAGCCTGGCCAAGATGGTGAAACCCCATCTCTACTAAAACTACAAAAATTAGCCAGGCGCGGTGGCAGGCACCTGTAATCCCAGCTACTTGGAGGCTGAGGCAGAAGAATAGCTTGAATCCAGAGAGCAGAGGTTGCAATGAGCTGAGACCGTGCCACTGCACTCCAGTCTGGGTGACAGAGTGAGACTCCATCTCAAAAAAGTTAAAAAAAAATTTTTTTTAAAGTGAGTATTTAAAAAATCAAGTTAATGCCACACTAATTTGCATTTACCAATATATACACTATATAACAATTCACTTTAAGATATACTCAAGTTTATAATGTTATCACCAATGAAAAAGTATATACTGAAAACTTTTAACAGGATTTTGAATAATTTTATTTTATTTTTTTGAGTCAAGGTCTGGATCTATCACCCATGCTGGAGTGCACTGGTGCGATTTCAGCTCCATGCTGGAGTGCACTGGTGCGATTTCAGCTCACTGCAACCTTCACCTCTGGCTCAAGCCATCCTCCCACCTCAGCCTAGGACTACAGGCATGCATGCACCACCACACCCAGGTAATTTTTGTATTTTTTGTAGAGACAGGGTTTTTTGTTTTTTTTTTTTGAGACGGAGTCTTGCTCTGTCTCCCAGGCTGAAGAGCAGTGGTGCAAACTTGGCTCACTGCAAGCTCTGCCTCCC
>NW_012113141.1:1378049-1379002 GCF_000951035.1 Colobus angolensis palliatus
CAAACAATATTTCTTGAGGCATATCTAGCCTACTGAAACTTTATTATTAATTACCAATCATTGTAGCACATAGGATACACAGGAATGGTGCTCTTCTTAGCAACAACTAAGAGCTATCTGCAGTTGTCATGAATAAATGAAATCAATTAAATTTCATTTATAAATGCTACATAACCTGCATTTGTCATAAATTCCAAATGCCACCTCACTAACTAATCCAAACTACTGAAATCTTACTGTAGTAAATGGACTACTTACATTTCCGTAGCAGGCATTAGCCAGATATTTTGGTGATTCTTTTTATTATCCTTTGATTGTGACTCCAGGGTTAACATTAGACACCAAAGGCTGAAATATTCTAAGTGTGTTTGCTTCAAATGCTGGGTTTCTTCTTCTATTTTGGGCAGCATCACAATTGGGACTGAACTACCATCCATCTGTTGTTCAACTGCTCTAAATATAAAGTTCCAAGTTAGAGATGCTTATAAACCATTTCCCTGGCTGGGTATGAAGTGAGATAATTCCAAAATAAGAACACATATATGATCATCATAACTCATAACCACAGCCCCTAATTTTCCTTAACAGTCATTTCAACATTTTATAAGCCATATGGCTTTTTATAAAACAAAATGTGTAAGAAACTCAATACTGCATTATTTTGCCTTCAGTGACTATCCCCCAAACAACTCAGGTTGGGTATACTCTAATCTTCATTCCCATATGCAACAAGTTTTGGCTTTTAATACAACTTCATTTCTCAAAAATCACAATCTGTACACCCAGCTTAGTGATGTAAGTACACATAAAAACATGGAGAATCATTTGGATTTTGCTTAATACCAGATTAAAATATTTTCTATAGGCCGGGCGCGGTGGCTCAAGCCTGTAATCCCAGCACTTTGGGAGGCCGAGACGGGCGGATCACGAGGTCAGGAGATCGAGACCATCCT
>NW_012113141.1:1380042-1385888 GCF_000951035.1 Colobus angolensis palliatus
AAAAAAAAAAAAGTATTTATGTGAACTTCGGCCTAGCACAGTGGCTCAAGCCTAAAATCCCAGCACTTTGGGAGGCCAAGGCAGATCACTTGAGGTCAGGAGTTCAAGACCAGCCTGGCCAACATGGTGAAACCCTATCTCTATTAAAAATACAAAAAATTAGCTGGGCGTAGTGGCTCATGCCTGTAATGCCAGCACTTCAGGAGGCTGAGATGGGTGGATCACCTGAGGTCGGGAGTTCAAGACCAGCCTGACCAACACGGGGAAACCTCTTCTCTACTAAAAATACAAAATTAGCCAGGAATGGTAGCGCATGCCTGTAATCCCAGCTACGCAGGAGGCTGAGGCAGGAGAATCGCTTGAACCGAAGAGGCAGAGGTTGCGGTGAGCCAAGATCGCACCATTGAACTGCAGCATGGGCAACAAGAGCAAAACTCCGTCTCAAAAAAAAAAAAAAAAAAGTACTGTTTTTTTTCCCCTATTATCTTAATTTTAGAAATAATACACACAAAGGAAAATATAAAGGAAAAATAACGAAAATGATGTTATCAGTGCTGAACTGGCCACCAATTTTAAATATATTTAGTTGAGTTCATACTCAACTAGAAATAATGCCTTTGGTAGACAATACTTACCTGCTATAAAGAGCACAGTTGCCAATTTGTGAACAATATTTACAAGTTTTCTCTTCCTCAATTATTTGCGGCAAAGAAGCAAGCTGTGTCTTCTGTCTAGTAGCAGATTTGCTAATACGGTGAAACAATGAGAATGCCATCTGGTTTCTTAGCTTTAATAATTCTATGAAAAAAAGGTTAATGTCTTTTTAAGAATTAAATAAAGTTTATTATGTATTTTTCACTATATATGTAAAACTTACAGATTTAAAAACATTTCAGAGCCGGGCGCAGTGGATTATGCCTGCAATCTCAATACTTTGGGAGGCCGAGGAGGGCGGATCACCAGAGGTCAGGGGTTCGAGACCAGCCTAACTAACATGGTGAAACCCCGTCTCTACTAAAAATACACAATTAGCCAGGATTGGTGGCGAATGACTGTGTTACAGCTAATCAGAAGGCTGAGGCAGGAGAATCACCTGAACCCGGGAGGCAGAGGTTGCGGTGAGCTGAGATCACACCATTGCACTCCAGCCTGGGTAACAAGAGCAAAACTCGGTCTCAAAAAAATAAATAAATAAATAAAAATAAAAACATTTTAAAAAGGAGAAAACAGTATTCATATTTCCCACTATACTAGAATAACAACATTTTGGTACATTTCCTTTAAGTTTCTGTTCACTTTATAAGTTCTTTAAACTATGTATTTCATAACTAGTAAGCATTGTGAAGTTGGTATTAGCTGAATGCTGAGGATAAATACAGCTATCTAGAATATCTTTCTTCAATATAAAATAGAAAGTTTGAAATAAAGCTTTGCATAATAAAATTTTAAAAGATTAATAATGTTTTCAACTATGGAGTATATTATTAAAATTCTTTTTAAAAAACACCACAATTAGCCAGGTACAGTGGCTCATGCCTATAATCGCGGCACTTTCGGAGACCAAGGCGGGCAGATCACTTGAGGCCAAGAGTTCAAGACCAGCCTGGCCAACATGGCAAAACCCCAGCTCTACTAAAAGTATAATTAGCCAGGCATGGTGGCACATGCCTGTAATCCCAGCTATTCAAGAGACTGAGGCAGGAGAATTGCTTCAATCCAGAAGGTAGAGGTTGCAGTGAGAAAAGATTGTGCCACTTCACTCCAGCCTGGGCAACAGAGTGAGACTCTATCTTAAAAAACCAAAAACAAAAATACACACATACAAAACAACAACAACAAAAAACCCACAGCTACAAATTATAACCTAGTAAGTACTGTGAGTAGATTGTCAGGTATAAATATGTATCACTAGAAGCTGAAGTGGGGGGTGGGCAAAGAAGTACAACTAAAAGAAAACAGCTCAACCTCTTTTATCTAGATGGTTGGCAGGCACAGGGTACATCTGACCAGTCTTGAGGTAGAGAAGCAAGCCAGCCTCTGGATCAGCTCTTCTCTCTTGGCTTAGGAGAGTGTACAGAACAACCTGTGCAAACATTGACATCTGCTCAAACAAAACTATAACTTCTTGTATTTCCCTACATTGTCTTGCAACCAACACATAATTTTAAAGTCAAAAGATCAATAAAGCTATTTCTATTCAAAAGGTAACATGAGCCAAACTGGTAAAGATAACATGACAAATTTGATGTCAAACATTTAATCTAGGCCAGGCATGGTGGCTCAGGCCTGCAATCCCAACACTTCAGGAGGCCAAGGCAGGAGGATCACTTGAGCCCAGGAGTTTGAGACCAGCCTGGCCAACATGGCGAAACCCCAGCTCTACTAAAAGTATAATTAGCCAGGCATGGTGGCACATGCCTGTAATCCCAGCTATTCAAGAGACTGAGGCAGGAGAATTGCTTCAATCCAGAAGGTAGAGGTTGCAGTGAGAAAAGATTGTGCCACTTCGCTCCAGCCTGGGCAACAGAGTGAGACTCTATCTTAAAAAACCAAAAACAAAAATACACACATACAAAACAACAACAACAAAAAACCCACAGCTACAAATTATAACCTAGTAAGTACTGTGAGTAGATTGTCAGGTATAAATATGTATCACTAGAAGCTGAAGTGGGGGGTGGGCAAAGAAGTACAACTAAAAGAAAACAGCTCAACCTCTTTTATCTAGATGGTTGGCAGGCACAGGGTACATCTGACCAGTCTTGAGGTAGAGAAGCAAGCCAGCCTCTGGATCAGCTCTTCTCTCTTGGCTTAGGAGAGTGTACAGAACAACCTGTGCAAACATTGACATCTGCTCAAACAAAACTATAACTTCTTGTATTTCCCTACATTGTCTTGCAACCAACACATAATTTTAAAGTCAAAAGATCAATAAAGCTATTTCTATTTAAAAGGTAACATGAGCCAAACTGGTAAAGATAACATGACAAATTTGATGTCAAACATTTAATCTAGGCCAGGCATGGTGGCTCAGGCCTGCAATCCCAACACTTCAGGAGGCCAAGGCAGGAGGATCACTTGAGCCCAGGAGTTTGAGACCAGCCTGGGCAATATAGCGAGACCAACTGATGGTCATTATGTTAAGTAAAAAAAGCCAGACACAGAAAACTTCGTATGTTCTCATTTACTTGTGGGAGCAAAACATTAAAACAATTGAATTCATGGAGACAGATAGTAGAAGGTTGGTTACCAGAGGCTGGGAATGATAGTGAGGGTGGTCAGGGGGAGAAGTAGGGGTGGTTAATGGGTACCAAAGAAAAAAGAGTAATGAATAAGACTTAGTATTTGCTAGCACAACAGAGTGACTATAGTCAAAAATAATTTAACTGTGCATTTTTAAATCACTAAAGGAGTATAACTGGGTTATTTGTAACACAGATAATAAATGTTTGAGGGGATAGATACCCCATTTACCATTATACGATTATTACGTATTGCATGCCTGTATTAAAATATCTCGTGTAATCCATGAATGTATACACCTACTAAGTGCCAACAAAAATTTAAAAGCATAAAAACAAAAACATAGTGAGACCCTCATTTCTACAAAAAGAGATGTATGTAGAAAAATTTAAAAAATAGCCAGGCACGGCTGGGTGTGGTGGTTCACGACTAAACTCTCAGCACTTTGGAAGGCCGAGGTGGGCAGATTACTTGAGCTCAGGAGTTCGAGACCAGCCTGGCCAACATAGTGAAACCCTGTCTCTACTAAAAATACAAAAATTAGCCAGGTACGATGGCACATGCTTGTAATCCAGTTACTTGAGAGGCTAAGGCAGGAGAATTGCTTGAACCCGGGAGGCAGAGATTGTAGTGAGTCGAGATCGTACCACTGCACTCCAGCCTGGGAGACAGAAGGAGACTACATCTCCAAAAAAAAAAGTTAGCCGGGCATGGTGATGTGCGTTCATAGTCCCAGCTACTCAGGAGGCTGAGGTGGGAGGATTGATTGACCCTGAGAAGTAAAAGCTGCAGTGAGCCGAGATCGTGCCACTGCATTCCAGCCTGTAACAGAGGGAGATTGTCTTAAAAAAAAAATAAAAATTTAATTTACACAAAACAAACATAGTTCTGTTTCTCAGTTTTACTTGGATAACCAAGAATCCTATAGAGAATTTTCTTAGAAAGCAAATATTTAGATATCCAATAAATTGAAGAAGGAAATTAATCAAACTACGATTTACATTTTGAAGTTAACAGTCTGTAGACACTATTTTCTCCATTTAAAATAAATGAACCAAAACAAAAATGACTATCATTTACATGATAGCTACTATGACAAATAATACTAACTCTACAGAGTTTGTTTCTCCAGAGTATGAAATGTCATTAACCACCTTAGGTTTCATGAAATTCTTGGGTGAAACCATCTAAGACAAGTTAAAAATAGTCCTTTTAGCTCATGTAACAGCTTTAGCTGCAAGTCAACATAGCAAGACCCCATCTAAAAAAATAAACTTTCTTAAACCTTTTCTTATTATCAAAATTAAAAAGTCAAATCTTTTAAGCAGGGAACCTTGTTTTTTTCCTTATACCTAACATAATAATGAACTATCATAATTAATTTTTCAATGTCTTGTCTCTTGCATAATAAATATGCAATATAAATTCCAATTTTTTAAGCCTTGTTCTAGCAAATTTCCTCATTTTTTAATACAAGAATTACTACTTTATTATTAAAATTTTCTTGCACTTCTTGCAAAAATAAAATCTCCAACTGAACAAAATTAAATACAGTAATATTCTTTACCTTGAAGCAACGGCGAATTAGAGCAACAATCTCAACGGAAAAAAGTCTTGGAATCTAGATCACTTAAGATATTGAAATGCTTTTATTTATTTTTTTTTGAGATGGAGTCTGGCTCTGTCACCCAGGCTGGAGTGCAGTGGCACGATCTCAGCTCACTACCACCTCTGCCTCCCTAGTTTGAGCATTCTCAGCCTCCCAAGTAGCCGGGACCACAGGCACATGTCACCACACCCACCTAATTTTTTTTTTTTTTAGTAGAGATGGGGTTTCACCATGTTGGCGAGGTTGGTCTCAAACTCCTGACCTCAAGTGATCTACCCACCTCGGCCTTCCAAAGTGCCAGGATTACAGGCGTAAGCCACTGTGCAGGTCTAAAATGCTTTTATATTTAGCTCCTGTTTAGCATTATAAAGTGATTTCATTCAAACTTGTGATTTTAAAAATCAATTTAAAAATTTCAGTCTCATATACACAAAACACATTCCTTCTAATCTTTGACTTCAAAAACAGCCTTTCTTCTATTGGCATAATTTTCCTTTCTCAAGAGGGTTGTAATTTAGCCAAGTATTTAAGTTTGTAATTTCAGTTATTTCTCTATTATCAAAGTAAAAATTTCAAGTCTTTAAAAAGGGGAAACATATTTTCTTCCACTTCCAACATCTACACAAAATCTAATAATAGGTGAAACAGTTACCCTACTTTTCATTCCCAAATGTAAAGTTCTTGTGAAAACCTTCAATATTTGGTACACAATTAATAGCAAAAAGCTGGGTGCAGTGGCTCATGCCTGTAATTCCAGAACTTTGGGAGGCCGAGGTGGGAGTATCATGTGAGGTCACGAGTTCAAGACCAGGCTGGACAACAGGGCAAAACTCGATTTCTACCAAAAATACAAAAATTAGTCAGGCATAAGGCCAGCATGGTGGTGCACACCTGTAATCCCAGCACTTTGGGAGGTTGAGGAAGGCAGATCACAAGGTCAGGAGTTCGAGACCAGCCTGGCCAACACAGTGAAACCCGTCTCTACTAAAAATAC
>NW_012113141.1:1387921-1398403 GCF_000951035.1 Colobus angolensis palliatus
GCACCTGCCACCACACTCGACTAATTTTTTTGGATTTTTAGTAGAGACGGGGTTTCACTGTGTTAGCCAAGATGGTCTCGATCTCCTGACCTCATGATCCACCCACCTCGGCCTCCCAAAGTGCTGGGAATCATAGGCGTGAGCCACTGCACCCGGCCAATTTTTGTTTTGTTTTGTTTTTATGAGACAGAGTCTCGCTCTGTTGCCCCGGCTAGAGTGCAATGGCGCGATCTCGGCTCACTGTAACCTCCACCTCCCGGGTTCAAGCGATTCTCCTGCCTCCATCTCCCAAGGAGCTGGGACTACAGGCGTGTGCCACTACCCCAGCTAATTTTTGTATTTTTAGTAGAGAAGAGGTTTCACTATGTTGGTTGGCCAGGATGGTCCCGACCTCTTGACCTTGTGATCCTCCTGCCTCGGCGTCCCAAAGTGCTGGGATTACAGGCGTGAGCCACCGTAATTTTTTAAATAATTTTTTTTTTTTTTTTTGAGACGGATTCTCACTGTCGCCTAGGCTGGAATGCAGAGGTGTGATCTCGGCTCACTGCAACCCCCGCCTCCTGGGTTCAAGTGATCCTCCTACCTCAGCCTACAGAGTAGCTGGGACTACAAGCATGAGTCACCATGCCTGGCTAATTTTTGTATTTTATAATAGAGAAGGGGTTTCACCATGGTGGCCAGGCTGGTCTCCAACTCTTGACCTAGTGATCCGCCCGCCTCGGCCTCCCAAAGTGCTGGGATTACAGGCGTGAGCCACCGCGCCCGGCTAAATAACTTTTTTGTAAAGATGGACTCTCACTCTGTCACCCAGGCTGGACTGCAGTGGTGCAACCTCGGCTCACTGCAATCTCTGCCTCCTGGATTTAAGTGATTCTCCTGCCTCAGCCTTGGGGATTACAGGCACACACCACCACGCCCAGCTAGTTTTTGTATTTTCAGTAGAGAGAGGGTTTCACCATGTTGGCCACGCTGGTCTTAAACTCCTGACCTCAAGTGATGTGCCCGCCTCAGCCTCCCAAAGTGCTGGGATTACAGAGGTGAGCTACCACGCCTGGCCTAAAATAATTTTTAAAACTTCAATTTAACATAATGGTAAGACAGATCTCTGTATTTCATCTCAGATAAAAATCAATATAAAATCACATAAAGGTTGGAAATAAAAGAATAAATTTACATCAATTTTTCTTTCCTTTTTTTTGAGACAGAGTTTCACTCCTGTTGCCCAGGCTAGAGTGCAATGTCACGATCTCAGCTCACCGCAACCTCCGCCTCCCGAGTTCAAATGATTCTCCTGCCCCAGCCTCCCAAGTAGCTGGGATTAACAGGCATGCGCCACCACGTCCGGCTAATTTTGTATCTTTTTTCTTCTTTTGAATCAGGGTCTTGTTCTTTTGCCCAGGCAGAAGTGCTGTGGTGCAGTCATGGCTCACTACAACCTTAACCTTCTGGGATCAAGCTATCCTCCGGCCTCAGACTCCCGAGTAGCTAGGACTATAGATGTGCACCACCACGCCTGGCTAATTTTGTTGTTGTTGTTTTTTTTTTTGTAGAGACAGGGTCTTGCTGTGTTGCCCAAGCTGGTATTGAACTCCTGGGCTCAACTGATCCTCCCAACACCACACCAAGCCAATAATTATTTTTCTTAGGAGCATCTGCTTAGATTCGTTTGGCAGCCTAAATCTGGCAACACTGGCTTACAAATTCAGCTGTTATATTACTTGGCTGATAAACATTTCTACTGTAGCATGTATATATTTATAAAACAAGTTGAGTACCCTAAATGTATGTAAATGGAAAAGTACATGAAACTGAAATAAAAATGACCTGAATTGAACCAAAATATACAAAGCAGACTGCATCTTTAAAACTATAAAACAGACAATGTTCTTATTAACACTTATACCTGACTACGGTGTTCAATAGAATTTGATTCTTTGCCAGTTTTAAGTTCCAGTGGCATTATCTTGTATTTTGTTTTACACCCTCGATGTATTTTCACACCAACTGTAACATCTATTTTGCCTTTCAATCCAAACCTAGGGGACCAAATGCTTTCTTCAATATCCATTGATTTCACGACTTCAATGTTACATGTTGAATTATCCTTACTACTATCACTTGGCCTGAAAAAAAAAAAGCACAAAA
This sequence comes from Colobus angolensis palliatus, assembly GCF_000951035.1. NCBI lineage: Eukaryota > Metazoa > Chordata > Mammalia > Primates > Cercopithecidae > Colobus > Colobus angolensis. The sequence continues at coordinate 1,390,067 of NW_012113141.1, forward strand.
ACACTTAATTAGAACACTTAGCTCATCTCACATCTGCTGGCTCTGACTGTCTATTACACACAGAGAATATGGGGAGGGGAAAGAGTCTACCTACTTTTACAGCAGTGATTTTCAAACTGTGATCCCTGGACCAGTAGCATCAGCATCACCTGAGAACTTGCTATAAAAGTAAATCCTCAAAGACCCACTCCAAACCTACTCAAACACAAACTCTAGGGGTGAGGCCTAGCAATCTGTTTAACCAACCCTCCACAATTCTGATGCATGCTCAAGTTTAAGAATCACTGTCCTACAGGTTCTGCTCATGGAATTTAGTCTTTCTCAGTATTTATCATCTGTTCCTTTCAGTCATTCCTACTATAATCTTCTTAACTCAGGCCCTTATTTTCTCAGGCCTAGATTACAAGTCTTGCTACTTAAATTGCTAGAGCCACAATTCCAATTTGAGTATTTTGATATACAATTATTATGCAAATTAATATGTAATGGCTTGCATGTGGTTGCACCCTAAAAAATGAGAGATGTATTCCTTCACATAACACTAGATTACACTGATTAAGAATGAGCTGTCTGCTGGGCCTGGTGGCTCATGCCAAGGCAGGCAGATCACTTGAGTTCAGGAGTTCAAGATCAGCCTGGCCAATATGGTGAAACCCTATCTCTATTAAAAAAAAATACAAGAATTAGCCAGGCAGAGTGGCACATGCCTGTAATCCCAGCTACTCGGGAGGCTAAGGCAGAAGAATCGCTTGAACCCAGGAGGCGGAGGCTGCAGTGAGCCAAAATCGTGCCACTGCACTCCAGCACTCCAGCCTGAGTGACAGAGCAAGACTCAGTAGCAAAAAAAAAAAAAAAAAAATTGGCTATCTTCATCATCTATGAAGTCTGGGGCTCATTCACCCAACACTTCATCCACACACCCCCAGGTGACAATCTTCAAAGGAGCTCATGGTCACTTCCAAGTGTCCCATTTTCTTTACTTAATAACTAAATGAAACCATGTCTACCACTATCAATATTTAAAGTAAGTACTCAATTTTTTTTATTATAAAAACGTTCTGACTTTAATCTCTTAATTGGTAAATAACCCATGAGCACAGGAAGGAGAAAAAAAGGGAATATATAAATGTTGAAGGGATGAGAAGAGGTGGAAATAACTTACAAATCTCCTCTCTTATCTAAGATTTATTCATTTTCAGAGCAGTTACAGTTATTCTGCAGAAGAGATTAGAAGAAAAGAAAGAGTTACCTCTTATTAATCCTATCTACTGGGAAAATATTTTACACTTTTAGATTCAAAGCCAGCCACATAAAATACTAAAGCTAGTGGAAAGTTTACATGAAAAAGATGACTTTTCTAGTAATAAAACATTTCCTATCATATCAAAATGAAGATTTTTAAAAATAAATAATTCTAGTTGTTAGAATAGATGATTTAGTTGATTTTTGTTTAGTTCATACTATTATGGTCAACCCCTATTTCTTTTTTTGGACAGCTGTTTCTTCCTTTTTTTGTTTAACAGAGACAGGCTTTTGCCATGTTGTCCTGGCTGGTCTCAAATTCCTGACCTCAAATGATCCACCTGCTTTGGCCTCCTAGAGTGCTGGATTACAGGCATGAGCCACCACACTTGGCCATGGACAGCAATTTTTTAACAAATGAGAATATTTTCTAAGAAAAAAAAATGCTGTCTTAAATAATTTTTCTTTTTTTTTAATTATACTTTAAGTTCTAGGGTACATGTGTACAACGTGCAGGTTTGTTACATATGTATACATGTGCCATGTTGGTGTGCTGCACCCATTAACTCGTCATTTACATTAGGTATATCTCCTAATGCTATCCCTCCCCCCACCCCCTCCCCATATAATTTTTCATAAAAAAAAACTATTTCAAGATGCTTCAAATATAATCTCATGGAAGATATGCATCCTTCCAGAATCGCTGAACACAATAGTGAAATTCAGAGAAGTCATAATTTATCTAAAATTTCTTTTTTTTTTCTTTCTTAGTGAGACAGGCTCTCTCTCTGTGGCCCAAGCATGAACAGTGGCATGAACATGGCTCACTGTAGCCTTGACCTCCTGGGCTCAAGCAATCCTTCTGTTTCAGCCTCCCAAGTAGCTGGGATGAGAGGTGTGCACCACCACACCCTGTTAATTATTTTCAAATTTGTAGAGACGGAGTCTACAAAAGGCGGGGCAACATGGTGAACTCAACCAATCCTCTTGTCTTGGTCTCCCAAAGTGCTGGAATTACAAGCATGATCCACCGCACTTGGTCTGAAATTTCTTAAATATTTATCTTCTCTCACCATTATTTGTTCATGGTGTATATTCAGATATGCTTTTATTAAATAAGGCAAAACTTATTATTTATGAAATGTCACATGTATACCTAATCGAATACAGGAAAAGAAACTTTTAAAGTTGTTACTAAAATTCAATGCCCTGGAAAAAGAAGCAATGTGGCTTTATTATTATTATTATTCTGAGACAGAGTCTCACTCTGTCACCCAGGCTGGAATGCAGTAGCACGAACACAGTTTACTGCAGCTTCGACTTCCTGGGCTCAAGAGATCCTCCCGCCTCACCCTTTCAAGTAGTTGAAACTACAGGCATCAGCTAATTTTTTTTTTTTTTTTTTTTTGTAGAGACAAGTTCTCACCATGTTTCCCAGGCTGATCTTGAACTCCTGGTTTCAAGCAATCCTCCTGCTTTGGCCTCCCAAACTGCTGGGATTACAGTTATGAGCAACCATATGCGGCCACTATATGTTTATTACCACAATTTTTTTTTTTGAGATGGAGTCTCACTCTGTCGCAGAGGCTGGAGTATAGTAGTGCAATTTCGGCTCACTGCAAACTCCACCTCCCCGGTTCAAGCAACTCTCCTGTCTCAGGCTCCCAAGTAGCTGGGATTACAGGAGTGCACCACCACACCTTGCTAATTTTTGTACTTTTTAGTAGAAATAAGGTTTTACCATGTTGGCCAGGGTGGTCTCTAACTCCTGACCTCAAGTGATCCATCCATCTCAGCCTCCCAAAGTGCTGGGATTACAGGCGTGAGCCACCACACCCAGCCACCACAATTTTTTTAAATGGCAGCAAAAATTAATTTCTAAGTACTACTTTAGCTATAGTCTACAAAATTTGGTATGTAACCACCTATTCTAAATGTGTTAATTTCCTTTATGACTGACCTTTTAAAACATTTATCAACATTTCCTTAGTTTACAAACCATGAGAATTTTAGATATCCTTTTGTTATCTAACTTTGAATCAAAGTTATTCTAACTTTGTTACAGTACAGTTGCAGAATATCGTCTCTAAGATACTACTGATCCTTTAAAATTTATTGGTGTTTCCCTTATGGCATAATGCATGATCTATTTCAGTAAAAGTTCTGTGTGACTTGAAAAATTATATATACAGTCATCCATTGTATAACAATGATTTCATCAACATAGGATGGTGGTCCCATAAGATTATAATGTAGCTGAAAAATTCCATTGCCTAGTGACATCTAGATATGGTGGTAATGCAGCACACTATCTTTTCTATATTTAGATATGTTTAGATACACAAATACTTACCGTTGTTACAACTGCCTACAGTATTCAGTACAGTAACATGTTGTACAAGTGTGTAGCCTAGAAGCAACAGGCTATACCATATGGACTAGGTGTGTAGTAGGCTCCACCATCTAGGTTTGCACAAGTACATTCTGACATTTATACAGTGATGACATTGCCTAACACCACATTTCTCAAAACATATCCCCATCATTAAGCTAGCATGAGTGCATTGTATATAAAATGTATCTAATTTTGTGTTTTGCAAAAAAAAGTAGGATTTGATTTCAAAGATTCTTTGCAAGTCAAAGATGAGTCTGAATTCCACCCTCTTTCCCTAGCATCTATGATGCCCTTCTTCCAGACTGCAAATCCCTTGCTGACCTATCCTAAGCCTCCTTCAACAGATTCTATTCTCTCCTCTGTCCCTTATATGCTGTTATCTCCAAGGGTTCCATGTTGCTTTTGTCACCTACATTTTCTCCACCAGCAAACCCCTTCACTTTTATTATTTTCATCTACCACCAATAAACTGAGTTCCTGAGGGCTTTGGTTATCCCTACAACAACATTACCTGGTATAATCCTTGGCACACATATAGCATTGAATAAATGTTTGCAGAATTTATTAACCCAGGATTCTGAGAATCATGCTTATCACTGTAAAAACAATGGGTTAATTTTAACCAAAAAGAAAAAAGCACATTTGGGTTAAGACTCCACCAAAAGAGGCCAGGCGCGGTGGCTCAAGCCTGTAATCCCAGCACTTTGGGAGGCCGAGACAGGCAGATCACGAGGTCAGGAGATCGAGAACATCCTGGCTAACACAGTGAACCTCCGTCTCTACTAAAAAATACAAAAAACTAGCCGGGTGAGGTGGCGGGCGCCTGTCCCAGCTACTCGGGAGGCTGAGGCAGGAGAATGGCATAAACCCGGGAGGCAGAGCTTGCAGTGAGCTGAGATCCGGCCACTGCACTCCAGCCCGGGCGACACAGCGAGACTCCATCTCAAAAAAAAAAAAAAAAAAAGATTCCACCAAAGGAAAACAAACAAACAAACAAGCAAACATGCAGACAGGATGCTAAAACAATTAACAAAAAGTAAAAGAAAAGCTTATGTCCAAAAAAACTACAAAAATAGACATCTACCGTAATTGAAAATGTCAAGCAGCTGGGTGCAGTGGCTCACACCTGTTATCCCAGCACTTTGGGAGGCTGAGGTGGGTGGATCGCCCAAGGACAGGAGTTCGAGACCAGCCTGGCCAGCATGGTGAAACCCCGTCTCTACTAAAAATGCCAAAATTAGCCAGGCATGTTGGCAGGCGCCTGTAATCCCAGCTACTCAGGAGGCTGAGGCAAGAGAATCGCTTGAACCTGGGAGGCGGAGGTTGTAGTGAGCCAAGATTGCGCCACTGCTCTCCAGACTAGGCAACAACATGAGGCTCCACTTCAAAAAAAAAAATTTTTTCAAGCAAATGTAAATGACAAAAAGAAATAAAGGAGGAAGGAAGGGGAAAAAGGGGAGGGAGGAGGAAGGAGGGTAAATGAGGATAAATAATTATGAGCAGTTGAAGATAAAATTAACTTTTTTTTTTTTTGAAATGGGATCTTGCTCTGTCACCCAGGCTAGAGTGCAGTGGCGCAATCTCGGCTCACTGCAACCTCTGCCTCCCAGGTTCCAGCGATTCTCCTGCCTCGGCCTCACGAATATCTGGGATTACAGGTGCCTGCCACCACGCCCAGCTAATTTTTATATTTTTAGTAGAGATAGGGTTTCACCATCTTGACCAGCCTGGTCTCGAACTCCTGACCTCATGATCTGCCCGCCTCGGCCACCCAAAGTGCTGAGATTACAGGCATGAGCCACTGCGCCTGGCCGATAAAATCAACTTTCTCAGTGTCACAGAACATTGATAAAGACCAGAATGACAGAAATATTATAAAGCAAAGCAAGGAACTAGGTGAAGGATGACTACTTGATAAACATAGCTTATCACAGTGAAGCCCAATATCCATCCCCTATGTTAATCTGTTCCAAAGAAATAACAAAGAATGAAAAGAATGAAACATATGTATATACATATATATATATGTTCAAGCAGTTCTCCTGCCTCAGCCTCCTGAGTAGCTGGGATTACAGGCACGTGCCACCACACCCAGCTAATTTTTGTATTTTTAGTAGAGAGGGGGTTTCACCATGTTGGCCAGGCTGGTCTCAAACTCCTGACCTCGTGATCCGCCTGCCTCAGCCTCCCAAAGTGCTGGGATTACAGGCGTGAGACACCGCGCCCGGCTGTAAATTTATTTTTAAAACACAAGAAAAGCTAAACAATCTACTCACTCTAGCTTTTCTCTAAGTGTAGGAAGCTGGTGGAAAATTTACGACCACTACAGAAATAAAAAATATGAAAAACAAACTCAGTCGGGTACAGTGGCTCATGCCTGTAATCCCAACATTTTGGGAGGCTGAGGCAGGTGGATCACTTGAGGTCAGAAGTTCGAGACCAGCCTGGCCAACATGGTGAAACCTCGTCTCTACTAAAAATACAAAAATTAGCCAGGCGTGGTGGCTCATGTCTATAGTCCCAGCTACTCAGGAGGCTGTGTCACAAGAATCATTTGAACCTGAGAAGCAGAGGTTGCAGTGAGCCAAGATCACACCACTGTACTCCAGCCTGAGTGATAGAGTAAGACTCCATCTCAAAAACAAAACAAAACAAAACAAAAAAAAAAACAAACTCAACTCTAACATCAAGACAAGCCTTTTTTTAAACTACTAAATATTTTAAAAATACATATGAAAATCACATTAAAGGGCCAGGCATGGTGGCTCATGCCTGTAATCCTAGCACTTTGGGAGGCCAAGGCAGGGGGATCATTTGAGTCCAGGAGTTCAAGACTAGCCATCCTGGGTAACACAGCGAAACACCATCTCTACAAAAAATACGAAAATTAGCCAGGCAGGGTAGTGTGCACCTGTAGTCTCAGCTACTCAGAAGACTGAGGTGGAAGGACTGTTTGAACTCAGGAGGAGGCAGAGGTTGCAGTGAGCCTAAATCGCACCACTGCACTCCAGTCTAGGCAACAGAGTGAGACCTTGTCTCAAAAAAATGAAAAATAAATGAGATCAAAGCAGAAACTAGCACACACAATTTACGGAGCTTGCTGTAGTTATACGGCTAAATTATGGCCAAACTGGGATTCACATCCAGGCTCATTATGTTCTTCGAACCACAGGGAATAGGTCCAAAGAACTAACTACTCCAAATCTTTCTGACTCACAAACCTTAAAGCTTTTCTTTTGTTTCTGAGACGGAGTCTCACTTTGTTGCCCAGGCTAGAGCGCAGTGGCACGATCTCGGCTCACTGCAACCTCTATCTCCTGGTTCAAGCGATCCTCCTGCCTCAGCCTCCCGAGTAGCTGGGATTACAGGCACCCACCACCACGCCTGTCTAATTTTCATATTTTTAGTAGAGATGGTGTTCCACCATGTTGGCCAGGCTGGTCTCAAACTCCTGAGCTCAGTTGACACAGCGCCTTGACCTCCAAAAGTGCAGGGATTAGAGCCACCATGCCTGGATACTCTTAAAGCAAACTTTTTAGATCACAAACTGTTATAAAATATTGAAAACATTGAGAGAACATTGAGAATATTAGTATACATGGAAGTCATGCCTATTTAAAGAAAAATAAAATGCTGCCTGTTTAAAAAAAAAAAAAAGGAAATCAGATTAAAAACTCTCCAATGGCTTCCATTCTAATCAGAGCAGCATCCAGGTCCTGACCAGGATGATGAAGCTCCAGGGCAACTACTGCTGCTCTTCTCCTACTGCACTTTGCTCTAGCCATCACACTGACTCGCTGAGATACTGCACACACAGCTAGTATGTGTCAGCCACAGGGCATTTGCCCTGTTTCCCCTGCCTGGAACATTCCTCCAACAGACAGCTGTATGGCTCACTACTTCATTTCCTTTAAGCTTCTGCTCAAATGCTACCTTATGAGAAAGGCCTTCCATGAACATTCTATGGATTATCCCTGCCATCACTACCTACCTATTCTCCCTTTCTTCTTACCCTCCTCATTGTTTGGCACTACATTAATCACGGTCTGGTCCCCTGCTGTTTACTTGTGCAGTAGTATAGAAACTCCAGAAAGTAGGTGGTTGTATGTTTTGTTTTGTTTTTTGCTACCATGATCCAAGCACCTAAAACATTACTTGGCACATATTAGACACCTAATAAATATTTGCTGAATGAATAACAGAAAAAAACATATTTCCCCTATAAAATTATAATAATGCCACTTTGAGGAAAAAAAAACAAAACTTGAAAATACACGTAATGCCAAACAGCATTAAATGGCTAAACACAGTAAATACATAGCACATCCATATGATAGTCAACACATGACACAGACTATATGCTAGTAACACAGAGAAATACACATGAAACAATCAAATGAGACCAGGTGCAGTACCTCATGCCTGTAATCCCAGCATGTTGGGAGGTCGAGGTGGGAGGATCAGTTGAGATCAGGAGTTCGAGACGAACCTGGCCAACATGATGAAACCCCATCTCTAATAAAAATGCAAAAATTAGCCAGGTGTGGCGGCACACATCTGTAATCCTGGCTACTCAGGAGGTTGAGGCAGGAGAATAGCTTGAACCCGGGAGGTGGAGGTTCCAGTAACCGAGATCACACCATTGCACTCCAGCCTGGGGGAGAGAATGAGACTCCACCTCAAAAAAAAAAAAAAAAAAA
>NW_012113141.1:1400213-1412013 GCF_000951035.1 Colobus angolensis palliatus
TTTTTTGAGATAGGGTCTCACGCTGTCACCCAGGCTGGAGTGAAGTAGCACGATCTCGGCTTACTGCAACCTCTGCCTTCTAGACTCAAGTGATTCTCCCCGCTCAGCGTACAGAGTAGCTAGAATTACAGGCACACACACCATCATGCTCAGCTAATTTTTTTGTATTTTCAGTAGAGATGGGGTTTCACCGTGTTGGCTAGGCTGGTCTCAAACTCCTGGGCTCAAGCAATCTGCCCACTTTGGCCTCCAAAAGTGCTGGGATGACAGGCATGAGCCACCACGTGTGACCTAATAAGGTAATTTTTTTTTTAGATGGAGTTTCGCTCTTGTTGTCCAAGTTGGCGCAATCTCGGCTCACTGCAACCTTCACCTCCCAGCTTCAAGTGATTCTCCTGCCTCAGTCCCCTGAGTAGCTGGGACCATAGGCATACGACACCATGCCCAGCTAATTTTTGTATTTTTAGTAAAGATGGGGTTTCACCATGTTGGCCAGCCTGGTCTTAAACCCCTGACCTCACGTGATCTGCCCGCCTCAGCCTCTGAAAGTGCTGGGATTACAGGGGTGAGCCATCACGCCCAGCCTAACACGGTGATTTTTATATGCATTTAACCACAATTTTTTTAAAACATCCAAATAACAACAAGCATGGTGGTGTGGAACTACAGTCCCAGCTCTTCAGTAGGCTGAAGCGGAAGGATCGTTTCAGCCCAAGAGTTTGAGGTTACAGTAACCTGTGATCTCACCACTGTACTCCAGCCTGGGTGACACAGTGAGACCCTGTCTGAAAAAAAAAAAAATCCAAATAACACTGAAACAGTGACATGACATCAAATTTCAGATAATTTGCTCTAATTCATACCATGGTCTAATTGGAAGAGTCCCAGTTATACCTTTGGGATATATTAAAAAAATGGAGCTATTGCTCCTGAAACCAAGCAATGGAAAGTAGAAATGTTAAAGAGGAAAAAGGGTCATATGGACAGAAAGGCAGTAACAGTCTTACAACATCAAAGGACAGTATATAGGAACGTTAACTTCTTATGTGAGAAATCTGCAGAAACAAAAAAACCCAAGTATCAATTTTTCAGGGTTCTTACAAGGTCAAAATTATGTCATAACAATATGAATACATTATTTATCATTTTCCTTTCATGACAGTACAGTTGAATTTTCTGAGGCTACATGACATAAAATATAGAAATATTTTGAATGCAGAAGCAGATACAAGAATCCACAATCTTCTATGAAGTCATACTTTAAAACATTTGCAAAAATAGAGGCTTGGTTTACACCCATACCACTCAGAACGCAGCTGATCTCATCTTATCTCAGAAGCTAAGCAGGGTTGAGCTTGGTTACTACTTGGATGGGAGACCACCTGGGAATATTGGGTGCTGTAGCTTTAAGAAAAGAAAAAAAAAAACAAAACGGCCAGGCTCTGTGGCTCATACCTGTAATCTCAGCATTTTGGGAGGCCAAGGCGGGCGGATCACCTGAGGTGGGGAGTTCGAGACCAGCTTGACCAACATGGAGAAACCGGTCTCTACCAAAAATACAAAATTAGCCAGTCATGGTGGTGCATGCCTGTAATCCCAGCTACTCAGGAGGCTGAGACAAAAGAATTGCTTGAACCTGAGAGGCGGAGGTTTCGGTGAGCTGAGATCATGCCATTGCACTCCAGCCTGGGCAAAAAGAGCAAAACTCCATCTCAAAAAAAAAAGAAAGAAAGAAAAAAAAAATAGAGGCTGGAGGATTGTTTGAGGCTACAGTGGGTGATAATTTCATCACAGCACTCCAGCCTGCACAACAGAGACCTTACCTCAAAAAAAATAAATAAATAAGGAAGAAGAAAAAAGAAACTGAAAAAATGTAAAACAATGACATGCATTACATTTTTTTTTACAATAGTTTTTTTCATTAAAATGTTATGTTAACAAGCATAGACTGATATTTTTAAATGAATATACATTTTAGGCTAGGTGCAGTGGCTCATGCCTGTAATCCCAACACTTTGGGAAGCCGAGAGGAACGGATCACTTGAGGTCAGTTCAAAACCAGCCTGGCCAATATGGTGAAACCCCATCTCTACTTAAAAACACAAAAATTAGGCTGGGCGCGGTGGCTCAAGCCTGTAATCCCAGCACTTTGGGACACGAGGTGGGTAGATCACTTGAGGTCATGAGTTCAAGACCAGCCTGGCCAACATGGCGGAACCCCGTCTTCACTAAAAATACAAAAAAATTAGCCGGGTGTGGTGGCTTATGCCTGTAATCCCAGCTACTCGGGAGGTTGAGGCAGGAGAATTGTTTGAATCTGGGAGGTGGAGGCTGCAGTGAGCTGAGAGCAAGCCACTGTATGCCACCGTGGGCGACAAAGCAAGACTCCGTCTCGAAAACAAAACAAAAACTGGTAAGGCAGGCCAGGCATGGTGGCATGTACCTGTTGTTCCAGATACACAGGAGGCTGAGGTGGGCAGAAACATATGAGCCCAGTCGTTTAAGGCCTGGACAACATAGCAAGACCCCTATCTCCCCCCAAAAAAATACTGTAAAGCTACATTTTTTATTTTTATTTATTTATTTTTGAGACGGAGTCTCGCTCTGTCACCCAGGCTGGAGTGCAGTGGTGTGATCTCAGCTCACTGCAAGCTCCGCCTCCCGGGTTCACACCATTCTCCTGCCTCAGCCTCCCGAGAATATGGAACTACAGGCATCCGCCACCACGCCCAGCTAATTTTTTGTATTTTTAGTAGAGACGGGGTCTCATCGTGTTAGCTAGGATGGTCTCAATCTCCAGACTTGGTGATCCGCCTGCCTCGGCCTCCCAAAGTGTTGGGATTACAGGCGTGAGCCACTGCACCTGGCCATAAAGCTGCATTTTGAAACTAGTTTCATCTTATTCCCAACCCCATACAATTCTCAGTATATCACACTGTTTCTAGAACTAACGCAAAAAAAGTTCTTTATACATTCTCTGAAAGTAGTTAAGGAATCTGTTATGCACATGTACAAAATATTTAGATATTTTTACCCAAAAAGATCCTGTTGGGCAATTTCAGAAACTCTTCACAGAGTTTCAACAGTGTACTGGAACTGTGAAATCTGCATTTTAGATTACACTAATTTATATTGGGTAGTCTATACAAATACTTTATAGTTTCTAGGACAGAAGTTACATAATAAAATTATACCTGCAGTTCCTCTTATAACTACTTACATTTCCTTCAAATGTCTTATTTCTTGAATTGTTTGAAAAGCAAGTTCTTGCAGCTTTTCTGGGGCAAAGCTATTATTTATTGCTTTTTGAAACACCTCATGGAGAATCGTACCAATTAGCATTTGGCGAGTGGCTGGATCAGAGCTCTACAAAAACAAATCACACAATTTATTTCACAACATATTAACAGACATAATTGTATATTTATTATCTAATCTATTAAACCACCATAGCCAAAATGCACTGGTAAGACAAATGCCAAAATATTAAATAATTTTTTTTCTGGTGGGTGGAATTATAAGTGACTTTCACTTTCTTCTATTCAGAATTGTCTGAATTATTATTGCATGAGTTACTTTTTTTTTTTTTTGAGACAGACTCTTGCTCCGACACACAGGCTGGAGCACAATGGCACAATCTCAGCTCATTGCAACCTTCACCTCCCAGGTTCAAATGATTCTCATGCCTCAGCCTCCCAAGTAACTGGAATTACAGGTGTGTGCCACCATGCCCAGCCTAACTTTTACTTTTTGTATTTTTAGTAGAGGCAGGGTTTCACCATGTTGGCCAGGCTGAGTATGAATTACTTTTAAAATCAATGTTCTCCATTTTGAAAAAAAATTAAAATAACCAATATTCAAAATGCTCTCAAATAATATTTAAAGTATTGTACTCTAATTTCACTTGATAATCCACCCAATAGAAAAGTCAATAAAGGCATAGCTGATAAACTCATGTAAGTAAAAGATACCATTCAAATATAAAAGTTAAACCTACTTAACAGTAATGTTTGGGAAGAAAAAAATATTTTTCAACCTACAACAGAGATTTTTGGCAAGGAATTTTTCTCCACTCAAAAAGAAAAACTACTTCATACTTCATTTCTTGATTAACTCTTGTATTAGGCTAGACCTTTTTTCTTTTTTTGAGACGGAGTCTCCCTCTGTCCCCCAGGTTGGAGTGCAGTAGCACGCCCTCCACTCACAGCAAGCTCCGCCTCCCGGGTTCACGCCATTCTCCCGCCTCAGCCTCCCGAGTAGCTGGGACTACAGGCGCCCGCTACCACGCTCGGCTAGTCTTTTGTATTTTTAGTGGAGATGGGGTTTCACCGTGTTAGCCAGGATGGTCTTGATCTCCTGACCTCGTGATCCGCCCACCTCGGTCTCCCAAAGTGCTAGGATTACAGGCGTGAGGCACTGCGCCTGGCCCAAAAAGTTTTTTAAAACTTAATACTCAGGCCAAGCGCAGTAGCTCATGCCTATAGCTCCAGCTACTCGGGAGGTTGAGGTGGGAGGATTGCTTGAGCCTGGGAGGTCAAGGCTTTGGTGACCTACCGCACTCCAGTCTGGGTGACACAGTGAGACTCAAAATAAAATAAAAGTACATGTTTCAAGAAAAATAATTAAAAAGCTGGGTGTTGGGTACATGGTAGTTTATTACAATAATCTCTTTGTATGTTTGAAATAGCCCAAAATACATTTTTGTTTGTTTTGAGACGGAATCTCACTCCGTCCCCCAGGCTGAATGAAGTGCAGTGGCAGGATCTCCGCTCACTGCACCTCCGCCTCCGGGGTTCAGGCGATTCTCCTGCCTCAGTCTCCCGAGTAGCTGAGATTACAGGCACGTGCCTCAATGCCTGGCTAATTTTTGTATTTTTAGTAGAGACGGGTTTTCACCATGTTGGTCAGGCTGGTCTTGAACTCCTGACCTCGTGATCCTCCCACCTCGGCCTGTCAAAGTGATGGGATTACAGGCGTGAGCCACCGTGCCCAGCCCCCAAATACATTTTTTTTTGAGACTTATTTTATTTTAAAATAAAACTGCATGTTTCAAGAAAAATAAATAAAAAGCTGGGTGTTGAGTACATGGGAGTTTATTACAATCATCTCTTAGTATGTTTGAAATAGCCCAAAATACAATTTGTTTGTTATTTGTTTTGAGACAGAGTCTCGCTCTGTCGCCCAGGCTAGAATGCAGTAGCCTGATCTCGGCTCACTGCAACCTCCGCCTCCTGGGTTCAAACGATTCTCCTGCCTCAGCCTCCTGAGTAGCTGGGACTACAGGTGCATGCCACCACACCTGGCTAATTTTTCTACCAAAATACATTTTTTAAAAGTGATCTACACATTTACTTTTAGTTTAGTGGGAATCACATGAAGCCAAGTTTGGAAATGTCTAGCTGTGTTTAAATTTAAAAGTTTGTCATTTAAATTAATTTTCTTACTATAATTACTTATTAAGCCCTGAACACGATTTGAAGGACTCAGGCACCTGGCCTTTAGTCCTAGCACTGCCACCTCGTAGTTATGTGGCTGCGGGGCAAGTCACTTAACCTCTCTGAGCCCATTTTCCTCATCTATAAAATGCAGCTGATTAATACCATTTATTTTATAGGGTTGCTGGGAGGATTAACTGAAATAATAAATGTAAAAGTGCTGTGTAACACTCTCAGACCCTGCAGAAACATTAACTGTTACTATTATTTACCCTAAAAGTTTCACTCAGGACAGCTCTTCTCATACATCGAATACTACTGGCTATGCTTGTGCCAGAAATCAGAATGTCTGGATACAGAATCAAATATCCAAAATCTTTATCTATTATCCAAGTATCAGATGTGCAGTCTCCCTCCAAATGAATGATATCTCCTGGCTCTACTGGAACAGAACACCTGAAAATAAAGCAAAGTTAAAGTATAAATATATTGCTTAGGTTCCTACATTTAAACACATTAGGGAGGCTTCAAAAAAATAAATGAGTATTTTATCTGAAGAAGAAAAAAATATTTCTAAATTTCTGGGTCTTTAAAAAAATAAAATAAAATACCAGGATACAGTCTTCTAAAACAACTCCTAGTCACTCTATCCCTTTCTATGTGCCAAACACATCTGAGAATACTCAACAGTCTTCTATAAATCCCAAAGAGAAAAACAACTTAGTGCCAGTAAAGTCTATTGCAAAAGCTATCAAAAAACCTTTGCTAATGTAATATATATAGCTCCAATTCTGAATTGGGTTGTTTTAATAATTCTTTCTTAAGACTTATAGGAAATCTACAGCTTCTATAAGTCTTGAAGCATGAAGCCAAACCCAGTGTAGCAAGAATAAAATCATACTGAACTAGTTCAAACTAGGCCAGGCGCGGTGGCTCATGCCTGTAATCCCAGCACTTTCGGACGCCGAGGTGGGTGGATAACCTGAGGTCAGGAGTTCAAGACCAGCCTGGCCAACATGGTCAAACCCTGTCTCTACTAAAAATACAAAAATTAGCTGGGCGTGGTGGCGGACGCCTGTAATCTCAGCTACTTGTGAGGCTAGGGCAGGAGAATCGCTTGAACCTGGGAGGTGGAGGGTGCAGTGAGCCGAGATCACGCCACTGCACTCCAGCCTGGGCAACAGAGCAAGACTCCATCTCCAAAAACAACAACAACAACAAAAACAAACTAATTCACAGCTTAGACGAAGAGCCAAAGTTAGACCTCTAGCTTTTCTGCATCTACACTCCACCCCTCACATACCACACTTTTGAGTAGAGAAATCTAAGGCCTATATGTTTTAATTAATTTTGCTCTTAGTTACAACTAACGTGCGTTTCAGCTGCAATCTTAGAATGTACTGGGAAATAGGAAGTAGTCATTAATAAGGCTCTTTGTACGTGATTTTCTTTTCTTTTTTTTTTTTGAGACAGAGTCTCGCTCTGTCGCCCGGGCTGGAGTGCAGTGGCCGGATCTCAGCTCACTGCAAGCTCCGCCTCCCGGGTTTACGCCATTCTCCTGCCTCAACCTCCCAAGTAGCTGGGACTACAGGCGCCCGCCACCTCCCCTGGCTAGTTTTTTTGTATTTTTTTAGTAGAGACGGGGTTTCACCGTGTTAGCCAGGATGGTCTCTATCTCCTGACCTCGTGATCCGCCCGTCTCGGCCTCCCAGAGTGCTGGGATTGCAGGCTTGAGCCACCGCGCCCGGCCTTCTTTTTTTTTTCTTTTTTGAGACGAAGTTTCGGTCTTGTTGCCCAGGCTGGAGTGCAATGGCACGATCTCGGTTCACCACAACCTCTACCTCCTGGGTTCAAGCGATTCTACTGCCTCAGCCTCCAGAGTAACTGCGATTACAGGCATGCGCCACCACGCCCCGATAATTTTTTTTATTTTTAGTAGAGATGGGGTTTCTCCATGTTGGTCAGGCTGGTCTCAAACTCCTGACCTGAGGTGATCTGCCCACCTTGGCCTCCCAAAGTGCTGTGATTACAGGTGTGAGCCACCATGTCTGGCCCACATGATCTTCAAATGACAACAAAAGCCAATTTTTGGAATATGAGACTTGAGATACAGGAGTAATAGATACAATTTTCATGCAGAATTAGGCTAGGATCAAATCTATTCCCTTTTAAACAATTAAATTATAGTAACATTCACAGAAGCCATTTGATGAGTTTTACGATGGTACCCTTAAGACTCGAATCGGTGCTCAAAGTCACATAAAAATTACCAGTCATTCCTAAGGATGCACAGTTCTTTATTTTCTAGTGACTGTGAAGCAGTGATGACCAGGTGCTTTTCACAGTTTCCCTCTTTGTTCTGTACAGTATTGACCGCCAACACCAGGTACCGGTTATCCATTCCTCGGCTCAGAACTGTTCTAGGAAAGGAAGCTACCGCCTTCTTCTGAAATCTAAAGCACACACATACAAAACTATTTCAGCACAACCATGAAATAAGAAGTCAACCAATCTGTTTCATCTACAAACCAATCTTCCAGTTTTCTAGGTTTCTTTCTTCTGAAAAGCTTATTACAATGACATTTAGCCAAAATAGGTAAAATTAACAGAGCAAAGACACAGAATTCCTATTACAAAAACTTCTGAGTAATGCCATTTCAAACATGCTCATGATATGAGATTTTCCATTTTAATTTCTGTAAGGAGTTCTCTGGGATACCCATTACAATGAGGATTAAGAATGCACTGGAAGCCAGGCATGATGATGTACACCTGTAGTCCCAGTTACTCAAGAGGCTGAGGAGGAAGGATTTAGCCCAGGAGTTTGAGGCTGCAGTGAGATACGATCATGCCACTGTGCCCCTTCCTGAGCGACAGAAAAAGTCCCGGTTTCTGGGGGGGAAAAAAAGAAAAAGAAAGTATAAATTGGATATTATTAAACAAGAAATTTCTACCATTGGTGCAAGCCTTCCCAAAGTACAAGTAAAAGGAGATGTTTTGGACACGATCCTTTTTGTAAATATGAGTCTTATGTTATGGAAAAGGGTAGTGTCCGTGGTTCACTGAAAGTCCTACCATAAGCCACAGAATTGTACTTAGAAATAATTTAGTCCAACCTGCTAACGTAATGCCGGAAATCTTTCGAT
Source organism: Colobus angolensis palliatus (assembly GCF_000951035.1). Taxonomy (NCBI): domain Eukaryota; kingdom Metazoa; phylum Chordata; class Mammalia; order Primates; family Cercopithecidae; genus Colobus; species Colobus angolensis. Next base: position 1,408,795 of record NW_012113141.1, read on the forward strand.
AAAATCTCACTGGACAGAACGCAAGCTTAATACGTATCAAATTAGCTCAATCCTTTACACAGTAATTCAGAACTTTATTACTTATATTTAAAGTGGGTAGGTCAATTTCTCAATACTTTCATCCATCGGTCCACGCCGTCTAAAATTATGCAAAATAATAATCTCTCCTCAAGAAAACAGCCCTTCTCCTATTAAGTACCTCTTAAGTCTTTCCCGTTTGACTGCGGCATCAGTGAGGGGCCAACCGAGAGTCCAAAGTCATTACCTCTCCAGTGATAACACCAAACGCCTTTCACATTACCCTACAAGTTATCTTTTGTTATTTGACCGTTCTATTATTTTGCAAACGCTTTATTCATGTACTCCACCTAGCCTCAGGCCATGAATTTCCCAAGATTGGCTATGATGCCTTAAAGATGTTTCTCAAAAGGTATATTGCTGATCAAAAGCCCAAACGCAAAAGTCCCTCAACGCTAATTAGCATTATTGCTATTATATTGAAAGTAATTCCACATTGTGACCGTGGTTAACTTCCTCTGATCATTTATATACACCAGGCTGAGGGTGCAGAGATCTTCCAAGGATAAGTTAATCCAACTACACATCGAGAAAAGCCTTGGGCAGTCGCAATTTCCTATTATAAAAACATTTCAGTGGCCGAAGCTCCTCAAGTTAGGGAAACGGGTGAAATCAAGGAAAACAATGAACTGCTGGGCAAGGGAAAGTCCAGGCTCTGGCTGAGGGTGGCCCCAAAAAACACCTTGGGAGGCGGGCCCCGACTCCAGAGACTCGTCGGGTGCCTAGGGAGCTGCCCCGGGCCCCTGGGCCCTGGGCCCTGGGCCCGGTCGGTCTGCGGAGATGCGCACGCGGCCTCTCCCGCTCCTTCTTTCAAATCTCCCGCTTTGTTCCCAAACCCTCCCCGCGCTCCGCTCACAGCTCCGCCGGCAGCTCCGCCTCCTCCCAAAAACTCTTCTCCATCAGCAGCTCCAGTTCGTCCAGCTGCTCCATCCTGGACGCGGGGACTATGGCCAGAAAAACCGGCGAACTATAGCCAGAAAAACCAGCGGAATCGAGAGTAACACAGAAAACTCAGAAAAGAGAAAGGGACGCGCGCATGCGCCAACCCGCCGAGGTCCCAAATGACCTGCGCCAGGCCGCCCCTCCCGCGCCGGCGCGTTCCACGTGGGGCGCCTCTCCTGAGCAGCAGGGCTCTGGCCTCTGCCTTGGGGATACAGGGAGTCTTCATATCTGAAGCAGACTAAACGCTCCTGCCATCTCTCTTGACACTCCAACCGCTGTCTGACACACGCTTAGTTTGAACACAACCATTTGTAGTTGCCCAAAACCAGGCGTCCCTGGTTAGCCTTCAGAACTGCGCACTCCCTGGGAAACAGCCTCTCCCCTTTTCTTCGGAAAACTCATTGAGAAAATAGAAACTGTCAGATAGCAATTCCTTGATCATGCCACGGCTAAATCTACAAAACTTCTGGCCGGGCATGGTGGCTCATGCCTGTAATCCCAGCATTTCCGGAGGCTGAGGCGGGAGGACCACGACCAGCAGTTCAAGACCAGCCTGGCCAACATGGTGAAACCCCGTCTCTACTAAAAATACAAAAATCAGTCTCAAAAAAATAAAAATAAATAAAAATAAATTTTAAAATTCTGCAAAACGGCCGGGCGCGGTGGCTCAAGCCTGTAATCCCAGCACTTTGGGAGGCCGAGACGGGTGGATCACGAGGTCAGGAGATCGAGACCATCCTGGCTAACATGGTGAAACCCCGTCTCTACTAAAAAATACAAAAAACTAGCCGGGCGAGGTGGCGGGCGCCTGTAGTCCCAGCTACTCAGGAGGCTGAGGCAGGAGAATGGTGTAAACCCAGGAGGCGGAGCTTGCAGTGAGCTGAGATCCGACTACTGCACTCCAGCCTGGGCGACAGAGCGAGACTCTGTCTCAAAAAAAAAAAAAAAAAAAAATTCTGCAAAACTTCTGATATCTGAACCACTCTTCATAACCTCTTTCCACTTTTTTTCAATAGCAGACAAAGTGTTCTTCTGGTTAAAGGGCAATCGCTCCACTTGCACTTGGCATCCCAAGGCTTCAAACATTCTCAAGGGCATGGCTTCTTCAATTATTGCCTCATTCTCTTGTATCATCAGCCTCACCCTCACTATTGGATTGAGCCTCTAATATGGCCTGGTGTCTCCCATTTTTAAAAGATGTTTCCTTGCTGGGCGTGGTGGTGTGCACCGATTTTCCATATTTATATACTTCTCTGTTCTGGAGGCATTGACTAGAACATCCAGAGCCATGTTAAAAATATCAGTCGTATAACGGTTATCCTTATTTTTGTTATTCATTTTTTAAATGGACAAAATGGGCCGCATGCGGTGGCTCAGGCCTGTAATCCCAACACCTTGGGAGGCTGAAGTGGGTGGATCACTTGAGGTCAGGAGGTCAAGACCAGCCTGGCCAACATGGTGAAACCCAGTCTCTACTAAAAATATAAAAATTAGCCGGGTGTGGTGGTGCACACCTGTAATCCCAGCTACTCCGGAGACTGAGGCAGGAGAATCACTTGAGCCTGAGAGGCAGAGGTTGCAGTGAGCTGCGATCACGCCAGCCTGGGTGAAAGAGTGACTCAGTCTGAAAAGAAAAAAAATTGGCGAAAGGTTAATATATTTATCATGTACATGGGCTTTCAAATATGTACATACTGGAATGGGAGTTATTCTATTAGTATTTGTCCCTGATATCAACAGAAATACCTCTACTGTCTCAATACCTGTGGTTCAATGTTTTATGAGCTGTTTCAACAAAACAAGGAGTAGCCTATAGTCCCAGCTACTCGGGAGGCTGAGGCAAAGAACTCCTGGGCTCAAGCAATCTGCCAACCTTGGCTTTCCAAAGTGCTCAGATGAACGGTGTGAGCCTTCACACCCGGCCCATCCTTTTTTCTCTAGTGTGTGTATTTGTGTGTGTGTGTGTGTGTGTGAAACGGGGTCTCACAGGTTGGAGTGCAGTGGCGCAAACTCAGCTCACTGCAACCTCCGCCTCCTGGGTTCAGACAATTCTCCTGCCTCATCCTCCCCAGTAGCTAGGATTACAGGCACTTGCCACCACACCAGCTAATTTTTTTGTATTGTTAGTAGAGATGGGGTTTTGCCATGTTGGCCAGGCTGCTCTCAAACTCCTGACCTCAGGTGATCCACCCACCTCAG
>NW_012113141.1:1413473-1415866 GCF_000951035.1 Colobus angolensis palliatus
GCTGGTCTCTGTTCCATGAAGCAAGTTTAAGGGTTGAAGGATCTAATTTGAAGATGATTTACTCAGATGGCTAGCAAGTTGATAATTCCTGTATAGGAGCTGCTTGGCGTTCTTACAGCATGGTATCTGGATTCCAAGAGCAAGGGTTCCAAGAAGACCATGTGGACCTTGTTTTAGCTTTATGACCTACCTTTGCAAGTGACATAACATCACAGTAGTCACAGGCCTACTCAGTCAGATTCAAGGGAAGGGGGACACTGTTCCTACCTCTTGATGTGATGAGTGTCAATGACACATAAGAAAAGCATATGGGAGCCAGGCTCAAGTGATTCTCCCGTAGCAGCCTCTCAAGTAGCTGGGACTACAGGAGTGTGCCATCACACCCAGTTTTTTTTTTCTAGTAGACATAAGCTCTTACTGCATTGCCCAAACTGGTCTTGAACTCCTAAGCTCAAGCAATCCTCTCAACTCAGCCTCCCAAAGTGCTAGGATTATGGCTGTGAACCACCAAACCCAGCCCATCTGTGTTCTTGAAGGATACTGATTTGTAATTTTGTTTTGTAACAACATTGTCAGGTTTGGGTATCAGGGTTATACTGGCATCATAAAATGAGTTGGGAAGTGCTCTCTTCTAATTTCTAGAAGTTTGTGAGATTATTCCTTAGCTATTTAGTACAATACACTTCCTAGCCCTGGAGTTTTCTTCATGAAAAGGTTTTTTTTGTTTGTTTATTTTTTTGAGACGGAGTCTCGCTCTGTCGCCCAGGCTGGAGTGCAGTGGCACTATCTTGGCTCACTGCAAGTTCCCCTCCTGGGTTCACCCCATTCTCCTGCCTCAGCCTCCCGAGTAGCTGGGACCGCAGGCACCCGCCAACCACACCCAGCTAATTTTTTTTATTTTTAGTAGAGATGGGGTTTCACCGTATCAGCCAGGATGGTCTCAATCTCCTGACCTTGTGATCTGCCCACCTCAACCTCCCAAAGTGCTGGGATTACAGGCATGCACCACCGCGCCCAGCCCTGTGGAAAGGTTTTTGATTATTAATTCAATTTCTTTTTTTTTTTTTTTAGACAGATTTTTGCACTTGTTGCCCAGGTTGGAGTGCAATGGCACGATCACGGCTTACCACAACCTCTGCCTCCCAGGTTCAAGCAATTCTCCTACCTCAGCCTCTCAAGTAGCTGGGATTACAGGCACGTGCCACCACACCGAGCTAACTTTGTATTTTTAGTAGAGATGAGGTTTCTCCATGTTGGTCAGACTGGTGTCAAACTCCCAACCTCAGGTGATCCACCTACCTCAGCCTCCCAAAGTGCTGGGATTACAGGTGTGAGCCACCATGCCCAGCCCTCAATTTCTTACTTTTTTGAAACAGGGTCTCACTCTGTCACCCAGACTGGAGTGCAGTAGTGCGATCACAACTCACTGTAGCCTTGACCTCCCTAGACTCAGTTGATCCTCCTACCTCAGCCTCCCAAGTAGCTGAGACTATAGGTGCACATCACTATGCCCAGGTATATTTTTAAAGACAGACACAGGGTCTCACTATGTTGTTTGGGCTGGTCGCAAAATCCTGGGCTCAAGTGATCCTCCCATTTTGGCCTCCCAAAGTGCTGGGATTACAGGCATGAACCACCATGCCTGGCCTCACTTTCTTTAATTGGCTATGCAGATTTTCTGTTTCATCTATGTCAGTCTTGGTTGAATTTTTCAAAGTATTTTTCCATTTCATCTAAATTGTCAAATTTCTCTTTTTCCTTTTTTTTTTTTTTTTCTTTCTTTGAGACAGGTTCTGGCTCTACTGTCTAGGCTAGAGTGCAGCCTAATCTTGGCTCACTGCAACTTTCCCCTCCCAGGCTCAAGCCATCCTCCCACCTCAGCCTTCCAGGTAGATGGGACCACAGGTGCGTGCGAACACACCTAGCTAATTTTTGTATTTTTTGTAGAGATGGCGTTTAGCTATATTGGCCAGGCTGGACTCCAACTCCTGAGCTCAAGCTGCCTACCCACCTTGGCCTCCCAAAATTCTGGGATTACAGGCATAAGCCACCACACACGCCTGGCCCTTAATATATTTTAAACATCTGTAGGATCCACAATGATGTCCTCTTTCTCATTCTTGAGATTTGAGGTTTATTTTCTCTATTGTCTTTTTTATTTTCATTTCTGGTTTTGTTTGTTTGTTTTTGAGACAGAGTTTCGTTCTTACTGCCCAGGCTGGAGTGGAATGGCGCAATCTCGGCTCACCGCAAACTTCACCTCCTGGGTTCAAGGAATTCTCCTGCCTCAGCCTCTAAGCAGCTGGGATAACAGGCATGCACCACCGCACCTGGCTAATTTTTGTATTTTCAGTAGAGATGGGGTTTCTCCATGTTGGTCAGGCTGGTCTTGA
>NW_012113141.1:1416881-1419362 GCF_000951035.1 Colobus angolensis palliatus
GTGATCCGCCCACCTCGGCCTCCCAAAGTGCTGGGAATACAGGAGTGAGCCACCGTGCCTGGCCTGGTCTTGATCTCTTGACCTCGAGATTCGCCTACCTCAGCCTCCCAAAGTGCTATAGGTGTGAGCCACCATGCCCCGCTGCCTTTGTCTATTGCTTTAACCCCATCTATTGCTACTCCTTCATGCACAATACTTCAGTCACACTGGTCTTTTGGTAATTCCATTGTCAAACCAAACTTTTTCCTGTTTTGGGGTTTTTGTACCTGGCTTTCTCTTCACCTGGGTCAGTCTTTCCCCAGAACTCTTTGCATGGCTGTTTCCTTTTTATCCTCCATGTGTCTGTTGAATGTATATATAGCACATCAAAGAAACCTTTCCTTGACCATTCTCAAGTAGCTTATTTACTGTTTTCATAAGCACTTTCCACAAGCTGTAATTATTTTATTGCTTGGTATGTTTATTGACATGTTCAAATTTAATGACATGTTACAGTTTCATTTGAACAGTGTATTACTGTATTAAAGTATAGCATCATACCTAAAAGAATAGGCTCTAGATTCAGACCGGCTGAATTTGAATCCTAGATCCACCACTTACGTGAACCTGGCCAAGTAGTTTAATCTCCCTAGGAATCTCCCTAGGCCTCGATTATTCCCATCTGCCAAAAAGAAATATTAAATGATACTCATATCATAGTATTGTAATAGAGATTGAGTTAACGCATCAAAAGTGCTTAAAACAAAGAATGCCACATTCTTCAGGAAATATACATAACTGTTATTATTTATCACTGGTTTCTAGTGCCCAATACGGTATCTGGGATTCAAAGAATAGATGCGAGGAACTGTGTAAAGTGTATGCTTGCTATACAAGTGTGTCAGGTTATTATTGATCCAACTCTGCAAGGCAATCCATTAATTGTATGTAGTTTGGGAATAATCCTTGGGAAAAAAATAAATAATTGTACATAGGGTTTTTTAAAAAAAAATTTATATAAAAAAATGAGACAGAGTCTTGCAATGTTGCCCAGGCTGGGCTCGAACGCCTAGGCTCAAGTGATCCTCCCCGCTCAGCCTTCCAAAGGGCTAGAATTACAGACATGAGTCACTTCACCCAGCCATAAAAACTATTCATAGGTTTTATTATATATATTTTTTAATGATGTATATACACATATATTTTTATTTTATATATTTTATTTATTTATTTATTTATTTTTGAGACAGAGTCTCACTCTGTCACCCAGGCTGGAGTGCAGTGGCGCGATCTTGGCTCACTGCAACCTCTGCCTCCTGGGTTCAAGCAATTCTCCTACCTCAGCCTCCCCAGTAGCTGGGACTACAGGTGCCCACCACCACACCTGGCTAATTTTTGTATTTTTAGAAGAGATGGGGTTTTACCATGTTAGCCAGGATGGTCTTGATCTCCTGACCACGTGACCTGCCCGCCTCGGCCTCCCAAAGTGCTGGGATTATAGGCGTGAGCCATCACGCCCGGCCAGGTTTTATTATATATTTGCCACTCAAGCTGGCAAATCAGCAATAAGACATTTCTGCGAAACAAACTAAATGACTTTATTTCTAAATTGTTTATTTCTTGAACTATTTGTGCTTCACTTCTCCCTGCTAGAACATAAGGTCTTCAAAAACAGGGACTAACCCTTCTTTCTACCCACCAATAAACACCACTGAGTACCACTCTGATGCCATACCCAGTGCTCCCTGGCCTTGAAAGAACCAGATGTTGGGAGGCGGGGACATTGACAAACAGGCAGTTATAAAGTGTGGCACACACTCTATTAGAGAAATACCTGGTGTTATATGCTGATTTGGGAATCCAAATCAGATTGCAAGTACAGCTAACAAGCCTACCAAGGGAAGTCCTCCATAATGCTGATACAAGGTCTGGCACACAATTGGTGCTGAATAAATGGATGGTCAGTACCATGGTGAAGAATGGAATGAGGACAGGAGTACTGGCTCATGCCTGTAATCCCAGCATTTTGGGAAGCCGAGGTGGGCAGATCACTTGAGGTCAGGTATTCAAGACCAGCCTGGACAACAGGGTAAAACCCAGCTCTACTAAATATACAAAAATTAGCTGGGCGTAGTGGCGGATGCTTGTAATCCCAGCTACTTGGGAGGCTGAAGCAGGAGAATCGCTAGAACCCAGGAGGTGGAGGTTGCAGTGAGCTGAGATCACACCACTGCACTCGAGCCTGGGCAACAGAGTGAGGCTCTGTCTCAAAAAGAAAAAGAAAAGAAAAGAAAGAAAAATACAAAACTTAGCCGGGCATGGTAGCACATGTCTGCAATCCCAGTTACTTGGAAAGATGACTCAAGAGAATCGCTTGAACCCAGAAGTGGAGATTGCAGTGAGCTGAGGTCGCACCACTGCCCTCCAGCTTGAGCAACAGAGTTAAGACTCTATCGTTAAAAAAAAAAAAAAAAAAAGAACATAATGAGATATTATTAAACA
>NW_012113141.1:1419889-1422346 GCF_000951035.1 Colobus angolensis palliatus
CTCAGCCTCCTGAGTAGCTGGGACTTACAGGTGTGTGCCACCACACCTGGCTAATTTTTTGTATTTTTAGTAGAGATGGGTTTTCACCGTTTTAGCCAGGATGGTCTCGATCTCCTGACCTCGTGATCTACCCACCTCAGCCTCCCAAAGTGCTGAGATTACAGGTGTGAACCACCGTGCCCAGCCTGATACTTATTTTATATACTTAAATTATCTTAAGATTTCATAACAATAATTAGCTACAGTATGGTCTACAAATGAAAATATACAAATGGTTTTAAGAACACATGTATTTCTTTTCTTTTTCTTTTTTTTTTTTTATACAGTCTCACTCTGCCACCCAGGCTGGAGTGCAATGGCGCAGTCTCGGCTCACTGCAACCTGTGCCTCCTGGGTTGAAGCAGTTCTCCCCCTCAGCCTCCCAAGTAGCTGGGATTACAGGCACCTGCCACCATGCCTGGCTAATTTTTGTATTTTTAGTAGAGACAGGGTTTCTCCACGTTGGCCAGTTTTGTCTCCAACTTCTGACCTCAGGTGATCCACTCACCTTAGCCTCCCAAAATGCTGGAATTACAGGAGTGCGCCACCACATCTGGCCAAAAACACATGTATTTCTACCTACTGGTACACTTATAAATCATACAAAGATACATACTTATTTTTTAAAATAAAGACTTTCAAAATGAAACCAGCTCATCAAATTTTTACCAAGGTATGACAAGAAACCTTTTATGTAAAGAAATAAAAATTGAAGCAAAAATAACACTTTCAACTTAGTTTTCCTTCTTTTGTTTGAAAGAAACGGGGTCTCACTATGCTGCCCAGGCTGGTCTCAAACTCCTGAGGTCAAGATATCCTCCTGCCTCAGCCTCCCAAAGTGCTAGGGTTACAGGCAAGAGTCACCATGCCCAGCCTCAACTTAGTTTTCTAATGTCTTTTATTTATTTATTTGTTTTGAGACTGAGTCTCACTCTGTCACCCAGGCTGGAGTGCAGTGGTGTAATCTCAGCTCACTGCAACCTCCGCTTCCTGGGCTCAAGCAATTCTCATGTCTCAGCCTTGCAAGTAGCTGGGACTACAGGCACGAGCCACCATACTGGCTAATTTTTGTATTTTTAGTAGAGGTGGAGTTTCACCATGTTGACCTTAAACTCCTGATTTCAGGTGATCCACCCAACTCGGCCTCCCAAAGTGCTGGGAATAAAGGCGTGAGCCACCACGCCTAGACTTCTAATGTCTTTAAAGTCATATCAAAGGGCCGGGCGCCATGGCTCATGCCAGTAATCCCAGCACTTTGGGAGACCAAAGTGGGCAGATCATGATGTCAGGAGATTGAGGTCATCCTGGCTAACAGAGTGAAATCCCGTCCTACTAAAAACACAAAAATTAGCCGGGCATAGTGGTGGGCACCTGTAGTCCCAGCTACTTGGGAGACTGAGGCAGGAGAATCACTTGAACCCGGGAGGCAGAGGTTGCAGTGAGCCAAGATCACACCCCTGCACTCCAGCCTGGGCAATAAAACGAGACTCTGTCTCAAAAAAAAAAAGAAAGTCACATCAATTCTACAAATTACTGTTTCTGAAGACAGAACTTTAAATACTCCCTTCCCATTTCTGACATGCTTATAATAAATCATAAAAGCACTCTAAAGAGAATAAATGGAATTCTTACGTTTTAAAACATTTTCTTAATATAAAGGATAACAATTCAAATCATATTTTACATTTCTAAGTCTTCATATTGCACTAAAATTATTTTACATGGAAGAACTAGTTGATGCATCATAATACCTTAGAAACATTTTTTGATATTCACATCTACATTAATAAATATTTCACAGTCTACTTAAATATTCTAGTATAGAGCAAATCATCTAACAAAAACAAATCTACAGTGCTACTTTGTTTTTGAGAGCAAAGATATTCAGTATTTTTATTTCTGCCTCTGGGAAACACACTGACATTTTCAAACACATGTAAGTCACTCATAGTACCTAGTAATAACATTTGAGCAAGACTTAGTCATTCATTCATTTATTAAACGGGGTCTCACGATGTTGCACAGGCTGGCATGGAATTCCGGGGCTCAAGTGATCCTCTCACCTCAGCTTCCAGAGTAGCTGGGACCACATGCCCATCCTACCATGCCCAGCTTCTTCATTTATTTTTGTGTCTCTACATGGCTACTTTTTAAATACAACATTAATTTTATTTAAAAAATGAAGGAAAGAAGTGTTTTTCCTATTATCCAGTGGAGCATAATTGTGAGAAGAGAGATAACAAAAATAAAATGTCAATGCTGTTTTATAGAACTTAAAATTTCAGTTCTCATTATTCTACTGCAATATAACCAACCCTGCTTATTTTAATAATAATAAACACTGTCAGTCTTTTAAAAACCATAACAATTAAAAACTTTGAACAGCATGACAAAGCTAATGGCAACCTCTTGAACCCC
>NW_012113141.1:1423573-1424716 GCF_000951035.1 Colobus angolensis palliatus
CGCCCAGGCCATAATATCAATTTTTAAAGAAGCTTAAATGCCATCTTGAATAGCTTTAGGAAGACAAATGTTATAACAAGCAAAACTTTTTTCATAATAAAAAGGCAAATCATTCCAAACAAGTACAAGCATTATGCATCAAATTTCAGGACTCATTAGTACAACATATTTTGTCTGTACTATGTCTATGACATTTATTGGACACTATTTCATACTTATATTTGAAATATTAATGCAATCCTTTTAAAGGATGTATGTCCAGTTGCCCTTTAAGCCTTTATTATAGCTGAAGTTGTATAGTACCAACAGCAGGTAGTTATAGAACTAAAGCTTGAAGGACTATCTTTCAGATTTCAGCAAAGAAGACTTTCCTGTTTCAGAGTTGTTCCTTTCCTTTCAAACCAATAATTTGGGCTTGGCCTTTCCCTTTCAACAGCCAATCTGGACTGAAATCTTTTCAAAAATCTCTTTTTTTTTTTTTTTTTAAAGAGAAAGGTTCTCACTCTGTTGCCCAGGCTGGAGTGCAGTGGCAATCATAGCTCACAACAGCCTCCAACTCCTGGGCACAAGCAATCCTCCCGCCTCAGCCTCTTGAGTAGCTGGGACTATAGGCACACACCACCACCATGCCTTGTTAATGTTTGTTTCAGTTAAAAAAAATTTTTTGAGAGACAAGGTCTTACAATGTTTCCCAAGCTGATCTCAAACTCCTGGCCTCAAGTGAACCTCCCACCTCAGCCTCTCAAGTAGCTGAATACTACAAGCATAGGGCAATGCTCATGGCCAAAAAAATCTTTTGGGTGAATAAGGCAATCCAAATTCATGAACAAATGTTCTGCTCTTCCCCTGAGAGACAACATATCACCAATCAAAATGGAATGATTTTAAATCACTATAAAGAAAACTCTGGAGCTGTGCTATACAATCACAGCAGCCACTAGCCACATATGGCTATTAAGCACTTGAAATGTGGCAGTCCAAATCAATATGTGCTGTGAGTGTAAAATACATCCTGGATTTCAAATATTTCATATAAAAAAAAAGGAAACAAGCCGGGCGCGGTGGCTCACGCCTGTAATCCCAGCACTTTGGGAGGCCGAGACGGGCGGATCACGAGGTCAGGAGATCGAGACCATCCTGGCT
>NW_012113141.1:1426578-1430031 GCF_000951035.1 Colobus angolensis palliatus
ATTTTTTTTTTTTTAATAGAAACAAGGTTTCACTGTGTTGCCTGGGCTGGTCTTGGACTCCTGAGCTCAAGTAATCCTCCCACCTTGGCCTCACAAATTGCTCGGATTACAGGCATGAGCTACTACGACTAGCCTAAATTTAATCTTTTCTTTGCTTTTTTGTTTGTTTTGTTTTATTGAGACGGAGTCTCGCTCTGTCGCCTAATTGGCTCACTGCAACCTCCACCTCCCTAGTAGATGGGATTACAGGCACCCGACACCACATCTGGCTAATTTTTGTATTTTTAATACACACGGGGTTTCATCATGTTGGCCAGGCTGGTCTCAAACTCCAGACCTCAGGTGATAAGCCCTCCTCGGCTTCCCAAAGTGCTAGGATTACAGGCATGAGCTATCGTGTCTGGCCCTAAATTAAATTTTTAACAGGAGGATTAGAACTTGATTATAGACCAGGCATGTAGGCAGATCACTTGAGGTCAGGAGTTCAAGACCAGCCTGGCCAACATGGTAAAACCTTGTTTCTACTAAAAATACAAAAATTAGCCAGTCATAGTGGTGGGTGCCTGTAATCCCAGCTGCTTGGACAACTAAGGCAGGAGAATCACTTGAACCCAGGAGGCGGAGGTTACAGTTAGCCAAGACCATAACACTACACTCCAGCCCAGATGACCGAGTAAGACTGCATCTCAAAAAAAAAAAAAAAAAAAACCTGATTTCCTGATTATAATCTTATAAAGTTACCAAAATAAATTTTGGGAGATAAAAAGGAAGATACAGACTATTGGTCAAACTAGAGTCATACCTCCTTACTGAGTTTAATGTTACATTTCCTAAAGAAAATGAACAATGACATATGATGAACTTACAGGCACTTTTCAAATTCTGGCAGAACAGTTCCTAATTGCATTCGCCGACGTGTCACATCAAATGGGTAGCTAAAAGAAGAAAAAAGGCATAAAGAATTAAAAATTTTTGGTTTTCTACTCAACAACTATTGAATACAAAGCCCTATAAACTCAAATAATGTGTTACTGCTCTTATTGTTCTGTCTAACCTAGGAGTCAGAATATAGGCATATGAATAAAATCAATTAACAATACAGAGATCTTTGCTTATGTGATCCCTCTGATTAGAGGATTCTTCTCTCCCATCACCGTAATACCAAGTTCTGTTCATTCCTAAAGGCCAAATGAAATGCCAGTCCCTGAAGAAACAAACTGGTTGCTTTTCATTGTTGAACACTAATATACAGTTTCTCAACATTGGCACCACTGACATTTTGGGTTGGATCTTCCTTTGTTATGGGAACTGTCCTGTGCACTAGAGATATTTAAGTACATCCCTGACCTCTGCCCACTAGATGCCAGTAGCACTCTCCCAGCTGTGACAACCAAAAATGTCTCCAGACATTAACAAATGTCCACTGGCGGTAAAACCACCCCCAGTTGAGAATTGCTCTACTGTTATGCAGCAAGTCCCCTTGAATACAGTAGACCAATACAAAATTTTCCATAAGGGCTAAAACTAAGAATACAGATAATTGCCTGAAATTAAATACATAATATACAAATGCAATCTCTTTTTTTTTTTTTTTTGAGATGGAGTCTAACTCTGTCGCCCAGGCTGGAGTGCAGTAATGCAATCTTGGCTCACTGCAACCTCCACCTCCCAGGTTCAAGCAATTCTCTGCCTTGACCTCTCAAGTAGCTGGGATTACAGGTGGCCGCCACCACACCCGGCTAATTTTTGTGTTTTCAGTAAAGACGGGTTTTCACCATGTTGGCCAGATGGTCTCGATCTCTTGACCTCGTGATCCACCCGACCCACCTCGGCCTCCCAAACTGCTGGGATTACAGGTGTGAGCCACCTCACCTGCCCTCTTTCTCTTTTTCTTAGGGGCAAGGTCTCGCTATGTCTCCCAGACTGGCCTCAAACTCCTGGGTTCAAGCAATCCTCCTGCCACAGTCTCCCAAGTAGTTGAGACAACAGGCAGCACTACTGCATCCAAACATGTAATTATTTATAATATGCTTAAAGTGCACACACATCTGAAAAAATGTATTAAATTGATACTTATATTTTGCAAGGGATCATCTGTTGGAATAATCTATTAGAAAAAATAAATGATTAACCAATGCTGAAAATCAGGATCGGGTAACCATAATTTGATTAAATTAAGTTGGTGAAGAAACTTACGATATTGTCTGTGCTATTGCTCCAGCAACACCACCACAAAGTAAGTTTACGTGAGTTTTCAAAACTAAGACATTAGGATTGTCTGATGAAGGTCTGCCAAGAAGGGTAGGAGCATGGGAAAGCCCAACACTCTTTAAGGTACCAAAAGTAAAAAATGAAACACCTGAAAAAAAATAGTAAATTCACCATGATGCTTAACATAACATGAGCTGTGAAAAAGACACATTCTTAATATAATAAACACATTTCCTAATTTCTGGCATTTGGCTTAATTTAAAATAGAAAGATTTATGTACGTAAATAACCGAAAGATGACAAAATTACCACCAATAAAAAATTATAGCTTTGGTTTTCATGCACCACTGCAGTTTACTGCACTGACAGAGGCTATAGTGGATATAATGCCACTTTATATGTGAAAAAAATAAAGTTTTCCAAGGTTTCACATGAGAAACATTAAATTCATGATTATTAATTACAAGGAAATGTGACAACTTACATTTAAAATAACAATGATGGCCAGGCACGGTGGCTCACGCCTGTAATCCCAACACTTTGGGAGGCTGAGGTGGGCGGATTACCTGAGGTCAAGAGTTCGAGACCAGCCTGACCAACATGGAGAAACCCCGTCTCTACTAAAAATATAAAATTAGTCGGGTGTGGTGGTGCGTGCCTGTAATCCCAGCTACTCAGGAGGCTGAGGCAGGAGAATCATTTGAACCCAGGAGGCAGAGTTTGCAGTGAGCCAAGATCACACCATTGCACTCCAGCCTGGGCAACAAGAGCGAAACTCCGTCTCAAACACAAAACAAAACAAAACAAAACAAAAAAACAGTGATGGTGATAATGTAAGATACAGGCAAAAATTAAGAAGTGAAAAAGCATTTTTATTTTAATTAAGTGTCTAAGTTTGTCTTCAAGGAAGAATTGTGACCATGGCAGACAGAAGCGTTTATGTTAATTCACAAAACATGTAGAATCTAATAAAAATAGTATGCAGATAGTGCTTGTTAAACATTACATGATTTTACTAGAACCATTAAGGTTGTTTATTAATAAAATTAGGAATGAAATTCAGGGAGGGGAAAAAAGTAAATAGATATGAAATTCAAGCATTCCTCCCAACTAAGCATTACTCAAGATATTGTGATGTTTATTGAATTGGCCAGGCTCGGTGGCTCATGCCTGTAATCCCAGCACTTTGGGAGGCTGAGGCGGGCGGATCACAAGGTCAGGAGTTTGAGACCAGCCTGGCCA
>NW_012113141.1:1430081-1431607 GCF_000951035.1 Colobus angolensis palliatus
AAGGTCAGGAGTTTGAGACCAGCCTGGCCAACATGGTGAAACCCCGTCTCTACAAAAAATACAAATATTAGCCGGGTGTGTTGGCGCACGCCTGTAGTCCCAGCTACTCAGGAGGCTGAGACAAGAGAATTGCTTGAACCCAGGAGGCAGAGGTTGCAGTTAGCCAAGATCACAACACTGTACTCCAGCCTGGGCAACAGCGAGACTCTGTCTGAAAAAAAAAAAAGATTAATAAGGGATTTCTCTTACCAAATATAAAGACTCATTATGAAACTGCCCTAGCCCCTGTGGCAGCTCATACTTGTAATCCTAACACTAATTGAGGCTAAGGTTCGGGAGGACTGCTCAAGCTCAGGAGTTTGAGACCAGCCTGGGTAATATAATGAGAACTCATCACTGCAAAAAATTTTTCAAAGGAGGTAGATGCAGTGTGTTACGTGTCTGTAGTCCCAGTTACTCAGGCCACTGATGTGGGAGGATAACCTGAGCCAAGGGAGGTCAAGGCTGCAGTGAGCCATGATTGCACCACTGCACTCAGCTATGATTGTACCACTGCACTCCAGCCTGGGCAACACAGTGAGACTCTATGTCAAAGAAAAAAAGGAAAAAAAAACAACAACTCTGCATTATGTTATTTTTTAAAGATGACTGGGAAAAAAAGAGACTGTTTTTCTTTTTTTTTTGAAACAGAGTTTCATTCTTGTCACCCAGGCTGGAGTGCAATGGTGCGATCTTGGTTCACTGCAGCCTCCACCTCCCGGGTTCAAGTGATTCTCTTGCCTCAGCCTCCTGAGTAGCTGGGATTACAGACGTGCTCCACCATGCCTGGCTAATTTTTGTATTTTTAGTAGAGACGGCATTTCACCATGTTGGTCAGGTTGGTCTCGAACTCCAGACCTCATGATCCACTCCCCGTGGGCCTCCCAAACTGCTCAGATTACAGGCATGAGCCACTGCACCCGACCAAGAAGATACTATAAAATGGTGCCAAGTCAAAAGTGAAGGGGGAAAAAAAAAAAAAACTTCCTTAACAAAGAAAATAAATACTTCCAGAGAGATTAGTGGCATATATATAAAATGCTAAATGTTAAAAATCATTATCAGAAGAAAATATTTCTTGACACAATAAAGACTATCCATAAAAGAATAGATTGATACATTCAACTATCTTAAAACTGGAATTTCTGAACCACTAGAACAGCTTAAAAAACAATTTTTTTTTCAAACTGGGACAGGGTCTTACTCTGTCATTCAGACTGGAGTACAGTGACATGATCACAGCTCACTGAAGCGTCAACCTTCTGGGCTCAGGCAATCCTCTCGCCTCACAAGAAGCCTGGCTAATTTTAGAAAATTATTTGTAGAGACAGATTCTCCCCATGTTGCCAAGCCTGGTCTCAAATTCCTAGGCTCAAGTAATCCTCCTGCCTCAGCCTCCCAAAGTTCTGGGATTATAGATGTGAGCCACCATGTTTGGCCACAGCACATTTTAGTTTGCTATTAGTGGACTGTTTTTTTTTTGTATT
>NW_012113141.1:1433282-1435106 GCF_000951035.1 Colobus angolensis palliatus
TTCCGGGTTCATGCCATTCTCCTGCCTCAGCCTCCCGAGTAGCTGGGACTACAGGCGCCCGCCACCATGCCCGGCTAATTTTTTGTATTTTTTTAGTAGAGACGGGGTTTCACCATGTTAGCCAGGATGGTCTTGATCTTCTGACCTCGTGATCCACCCATCTCGGCCTCCCAAAGTGCTGGGATTACAGGCTTGAGCCACCGCGCCCGGCCAAGTCTTCATTATTTATAATGAGACAAAAACCACTTTTCAACTCCTATTTTTAATTAACATGCTCATAAAAACTAAATGTTTAACATCATCTAACGTGTGTGTTAATAAGACTACAGCTGGCTCACATATTAAGAAAAAGATGTAAAGTAATTTTCTACTTATCGTATACAAATAGTTATCTTTATATCCAAGACATTAATATTATGTGACCATGCATAAATCATTTCCTATTAAAAGTACTTAACAGACAGCATCTTTTTATATCACCGTTTCAGAAAAAAAAAGAAAAAAAAGGTAACAAATTTTAAACATGCAAATTAGGATTCTGGCAAATTTGAAACATACCTGCATATGGAGCCATTCCTAAAATAGTAGGCATCAGACCTCTGTAAAATCCAAAGAAACCACCTTCCTTTTGAGTGAAGGAAAATTGCAAGTGAGATTACATTGTGCTCATTATCATAAACATCAAAGAACAAAAATCACACTTTATAACAGAAAAATTATTCTGGGATCCACCCTGAAACACAAAGATGTGCTTTCATAATTATTGTTATTAACATCAATAAATAAAAGAATAATTATTTATATGACATTCAAAATATTTTCCTAAGTGTAAAAGGGCATGTTATAGATGAGGAAGGTAAATATGAAATACCTGTGCATAAATTGTTTTGAATGCATGAATAATTCCTGTATAGGTGTGTTCCCCTTTCACCTGGAATGCTAGGCGGACCCTAACCATGTCAAGAGGGTAAGTACAGATAACTGCTGTCATACCTGAAAAGAAAGTAGAAACTTAAAGGTAAAAAAAAAATTTGATATATACATATATTCCTCTATCATTGGCATTATTCTAAATATTATGGCAATGGTGAAAACCCAATAAAATCAAAGGTGATATTACTGATAGAATTATACCATATCACTAGATGCAAAAACAACCTAGTAAGTGAAGGGTCAGTTTGCAAAAAATATTTTCAAGTTCTCACTGTGAAGTTATACTGTCAGCACCAAAATGGTACACTGTACAGTGTAAGGGAATCATGAGATTTTTTTTTAAAACAATTATTCTACTATTTATGTATTCCCAGTTAAGACATCAGAAAGGAAACACAGTAAGTCCTCCTGATCCATGGTTTCCACATCCACGGATTCAAGCAACCATTGATGGAGAACGTAGTGAGGTCTACAATGGTTGCATCTGTACTGAACGCATACAGATTTTTTGGTCACTGTTTCCTAAACCATATAGTATAACAAATATATACATAGCATTTACATTATATTAGGTATCATAAGTAATCTACACCCAGCCCAACTCCATCTATTTCTTAATTCCTTTTCCCATGTTACAAGTTGTCTGGTTACTGGCTAAAAGGGGTTTAATAGGCCAGGCGTGGTGCTCACGCCTATAATCCCAGCACTTTGGGAGGCTGAGGTGGACAGATCACCCGAGGTCAGGAGTTGGAGACCAGCCTGGCCAACAGGGTGAAACCCCATCTCTACTGAAAATACAAAAATTAGCCGGGCATGGTAGCGAGCACGTGTAATCCAGCAACTTGGGAGGCTGAGGCAAGAGAATCACTTGAACCCAGGAGGCGGAGGTTA
>NW_012113141.1:1435291-1445544 GCF_000951035.1 Colobus angolensis palliatus
TCACTGTGGGAGTTAATGTAGTAGCTAAATAATGAATTGGTAGGAAACGAGAGTATCCAGAAATTTGTAAAGTTAAAGGAAGTGGGTGGGTACCGTGGCTCAATCCTTTTAATCCCAGCACTTTGGGAGGCTGAGGTAAATGGATCGCTTGAGTCCAAAAGTTTGAGAACAGCCTGGGCAACATAGCAAAACTTTGTATTTATTTAAAAAATAGGCCGGGTGCGGTGGCTCACGCCTATAATCCCAGCACTTTGGGAGACTGAGGTGGGAGGATCACTTGAGGTCAGAAGTTCCAGACCAGCCTGGCCAATATGGTGAAACCCCATCTCTATTAAAAATACAAAAATTAGCCAGGCGTGGTGGCGGGCATCTGTAATCTCAGCTACTCTTCTCGGGAGGCTGGGGCAGGAGAATCCTTGAACCTGGAAGGCAGAGGTTGCAGTGAGCTAAGATCATACATACCACTGCACTCCAGCCTGGGTGACAGAGCCAGACTCTGTCTCAAAAAATAATAATAATAATAAACTATTAACTTTTGACTTATAATCAAAATTGACCAAAATGGTCAAAAGTTAAAAGAGTATATACTCTAGGGCCAGACATGGTGGCTCACGCCTGTAATCCCAGCACTTTGGGAAGCCGATGCGGGCGGATCACGAGGTCAGATTGAGACCATCCTGGTTAACACAGTGAAACCCTGTCTCTACTAAAAATACAAAAAAATTAGCCGGGCGTGGCCGCGTGTGCCTGTAGTCCCAGCTGCTGGGGAGGCGAGGCAGGAGAATAGCATGAACCTGGGAGACCGAGCTTGCAGTGAGCCGAGATCACGCCACTGCACTCCAGCCTTGGTGACACAGCAAGACTCCGTCTCAAAAAAAAAAAAAAAATTAGCCAGGCATGATGGTGGGTACCTGTAATCCCAGCTACTCAGAAGGTTGAGGCAGGGAATCCTTGAACCCGGGAGGCGGAGACTGCAGTGAGCCAAGATCATGCCACTGCACTCCAGCCTAGACAACAGAGTGAGACCATGTCTCAAAAAAAAAGAGAAGAGTATAAACTCTAGAGTGCACCTCCTTGCTTCAAATTAGACTCTACCACTAACTAGATATACGACCCTGATCAAGTTATTTAATCTGGGTTTCAATCTTGTTTTCTGTCAAATGAATATTATAATAAGTGGGTACCCAAATCAGGGTTTTGTAAAGATTAGGTGAGCTAACATATGTAAATGCTTAAAATAATTCCTGGTACATAGTAAAGGTTATATATAAGTGTTAGCTATTATTCTCCAGTGTATTCTGTTGAAACTAGGTACTTTTTTATCCTTTCCTTTGAGAACCAATCTATTTGTCTCCTCTTCTTGCATCCCCTTGCCCCCCATCTGTTTCCTGCATATCAAAGCTTACAAATTTGAATTAAAAGGGAAGCAAAATCAGAGAATTACTGAAGAAGAATATGTAACAACGTGGTACTTCAGCTTGCCTGGTGCTAGTATTCAGACTGACATCCATAACAATCATTCAGAGGGTGACTGAGGTTTTCAATTCATGAAGCTACAGTCTCCCATTGGGCCTCTTTTCTCCATTCACACACTCCTTACTATTCTAACAGTTCTTTTAAGAAGGCCAAAAAAGCCCTCGATGAACAAATAAGGCAAATCAGAAACTACTTACCTTGAATAGTGATGGTAACAGCTTTCTTCTTCCCTCAGTTTACAACTACAATCCAATACAAACAGTAGAATATCTCTACCTACCAGGAAGCAATGAGACTCAATCAAGCTGAGACTTGCTTTCAATTTTTATGAATGTGCAAACTTTTCTCTTTCCCTCCCTTAAGTCAAGAAACTGAGGACATAAAGATGAATCTAAACAAAGTCAGACTTTTTTCTCTAAATTCTCATCATCTTACTGTCTCTATAGTCTAGAATCCCCGGAGTTATGGGAAACCTGAGAATATATTTTAACCAGCATTTACATTAGGGATCATATTTAGAAAGTATGGTAAATATTAATTATTTATTGCATTCCAGAAAGAAACACAAAACACTTTTTTCTTCTTTTTGTTGAGATGGGGTCTCGCTCTGTCACCCAGGCTGGAATGCAGTGGCGTGATCACTGCACACTGCAGCCTCAAACTCCTGGGCTCAAATTTTCCTCCTACCTCAGCCTCCCAAGTTGCTGGGATCACAGGTGTGCATCACCCCACCCAGCTACAAAGGATTTCTTAAAAAAGGAACTAACATTACAAAGAGAGAGTAAAGAGAAAGAAGAAATTAATATTAAAAATTGCATAATACAGGACATTTACAGACCCTCATCAATTCATCCTCTTCCGCAACTTCTCAATGAATACAGTAGTGGATTTGTTTTCAAAGATGGCTTCTCACCACCCTCCATCCCCATCTGAAGCTGACATAGCGGGAGCAGCATTCAGAGTCCATGTACACATTCAAAGAGATTAAAGTTTAACAAAAATACATAGATTCTAAATACATACTTTAGACAAAAGAAGGGCTCCAAGCATCATAGATACAAAAGCTAAGCCACAAAGCTAAGCAAATTGGTCTGGAGTAGGAGTCCAAGGAAGTCCAATTCTACAATAGTTTGTCGCTTGGAAACACGTTACTACTTTGAGGTTGACTAAATATCAGTTATGAACAACCAAAATACTGTCGATAGTTGTGTGTCATCTCTGATGAGTATGACAACTAAAATTATGTTCTTAGAGTAGGTTCTAGGGAGAAAAAATTCAGTTACGACACTCATGAGCCACAACAGAAACCATTATAACACAAAAGAATAACTGTACATCTTTTTCTTCTTACTTCTTTTTTTTTTTTTTTTTTGAGACAAGAGTCTTGCTCTGTCGCCCAAACTGGAGTGCAGTGGCCGGATCTCAGCTCACTGCAAGCTCCGCCTCCTGGGTTTACGCCATTCTCCTGCCTCAGCCTCCGGAGTAGCTGGGACTACAGGTGCCCGCCACCTCGCCCGGCTAGTTTTTTGTATTTTTAGTAGAGACGGGGTTTCACCGTATTAGCCAGGATGGTCTCGATCTCCTGACCTCGTGATCCGCCTGTCTCGGCCTCCCAAAGTGCTGGGATTACAGGCTTGAGCCACCGCGCCCGGCCTTCTTCTTACTTCTTAACATCTTTTTTTTTTTTTTTCCCGAGATGGAGCCTTGTTCTGTTACTCAAGCTGGAATGCAGTGATGTGATCTCGGCTCATTGAAACCTCCACCTCCCGGGTTCAAGCAATTCTCCTGCCTCAGCCTCCCAAGTAGTTGGGATTATAGGCGTGCACCAAGACACCCAGCTAATTTTTGTATTTTTAGTAGAGATGGAGTTTCACCATGTTGGCCAGGCTGGTCTTGAACGCCGGCTCTCGTGATCCACCCCACCTTGGCCTCCCAAAGTTCTGGGATTACCCACCGTGCCCTGCCTTTATTTTTATTTTTGAGGAAATGGGGTCTCATTGTGTTGCCCAGGCTGGTCTTGAACTCCTGGGCTCAAGCAATCCTCCCTCCTTAGCCTCCCAAACAACTGGGTTTATAGAGTATATGCCTTTTGTACAGGATTCTCACATATAAATCACAGATCTCTGATACCTGTACAATGTAAGTCAAAAACCCAAAAGGCTTAAGAGTAGAGGTCTAAGCATCATGCCACTCCCCCACTCCCACAAATCAGGACTCAAATTCTATTAATTGGAACTTACCTACATTCCGATTTTCAAAAATTCAAGAATTGGACTACCAGTTCAGAAGAGCAATTTTTCCAAACATGTAGGAAGCTTGTTGCTTTTGAATTCTGGATCAGAGCTCAAGGGAGACAGAATTCCCCTTTTATTTTTTTTTTAATTTTTTCTTTTTTTTTTTTTGAGACAGTCTCATTCTGTCACTGTGCCCAATCTAGAATTTCCTTTTAAATATAAAAGTATTTGGAAGGCCAGATGCAGTGGTATGTGTCTGTAGTCCTAGCTACTTGGGAGGTTGAGATGGCAGGAATGCTTCAGGTCAGGAGTTCAAGACCAGTGTGAGCCACATAACCTCTTTTTTTTTCTGTCTCTACAAAAAAAGTTAAAATTAGCCAGGCACGATGGCATGTGCCTGCAGTCCCGGCTACCCAGGAGGCTGAGCGGGGAGGGCTGCTTGAGACCAGGAGTTAGAGGTTGCAGTGAACTATCATCTCACCACTGCACTCCAGCCTGGGCAACAGAGCAAAACCCT
This sequence comes from Colobus angolensis palliatus, assembly GCF_000951035.1. NCBI lineage: Eukaryota > Metazoa > Chordata > Mammalia > Primates > Cercopithecidae > Colobus > Colobus angolensis. Next base: position 1,439,519 of record NW_012113141.1, read on the forward strand.
GTCTCTGAAAAAAAGAAAACAAAATTTATTTGGGAAAGGTGCCTCCAAGCCTCTTTGAGATTCTCAAAGTCCAGTGAGCACGTGGTTCTAATAATCATTGGAGTATACCGTACAGTCATCTGATTGCAGATGTCCAGCCTCTGCTGTGATTGGCTACTGCGTTTGCCATAGTCGTTGTTAAATATTTTGAATATCACCATTATTTACAACTAAAATATTCCCTACATTACAAATGAAACAAAAAGAAGAATAAAGAATTCAGGTTGCTGACTTAAAAGCATGCACTGGTATGGAAGGATTAATAACATTCCCTTGTGTTCATGGAGGACTTCAGATCTCTCGACTGTTTTTACAGCAATTCTTTACACTGACCCTCAGAACAACTGAGATAGAGGAGAAAGAATAGCAAAAAGGAGGGTTGTGGGAGAAAGAGCGAGAGAAACCACAAGCTCCACTTTAACAAACATAGAGGCAAGTTACAGAGGTTTTGGGTGATTTGCCCATGGTCAAAGGGAAGGTGAGTAATGGAGGCCAGGCAGGATCCTAGCAAGTGTTCTGTCCACTCAACCACCAAGCTTTGGACTGGAACATCAAGTAGGAGCAGACCAAAGAGCACAACAAGCGGAACTCAGCTCATCGCTTCTAGGTTGTAACACTTCCCTTCTTTTTTCTCTACTCTTTATCTTGTCACGTTTAGTTCCATGGAAACTGGCAGAGCCAGATGGATTTCAGACAACTAAAACATATGTGGGGAAAGAAGGAGACCTTCCTTAAAAATACAAACCCTTCTCTTCCCTTTTGCAGCCATCACCGAAGCAGGAGCAGCCAAAATGAAATTCAATCCCTCTGTGACTTCCAATCGAGGCAAGAACTGCAAAAGGCATTTCAATGCAACTTCCAACATTAGCAGGAAGATTATGTTTTCCCCTCTCTCCAAAGAGTTGAGACAGAAGTACAATGTGTGATCCATGCCTATCCGAAAGGTTTTGATGAAGGTCAGGTTGTATGAGGACACTATAAAAGTCAACAAATTGGCAAAGTAGTCCAAGCTTACAGGAAGAAATATGTCATCTACATTGAATGGATGCAACGGAAAAGGCTAATGGCACAATTGTCCATGTAGACGTTCACTATAGCAAGGTAGTTCTCACTAGGCTAAAACGGGACAAAGATGGCAAAAAGATTCTTGAACAGAAAGCCAAATCTCAACAAGTAGGAAAGGAAAAGGGCAAATACAAGGAAGAAACAATTGAGAAGATGCAGGAATAAAGTAATCTTATATACAAGCTTTGGTAAAAACTTGAAACAAAAAAAAGAAAATACAAACCTTGATCTCAATCTATAGGTTTCCTTTTGCTGGCCAACTGAGATTTAGTATGTATTGGATTGTAGTTGTAGGACGAGGGAAAGGAAAAAAGTTTTTAAAAAGCTTTAAAATAAGCTAGGTTAAAATGATCATAAAAAACACAACTTTTTACTTTAGCAAATATAAAATTTCTGAAGTTACATTTAGAAGCCTTATCAAAAGTAGAGGAGCAAAGATACCAGACATAAATTAATCATAAGATCCAGTTCAAGCGTTTCAATCACAGGAGAAAACTATAAATTGTAATTACTTAAACATGGTCATACAAAGTCTAGCTCTGTTGCCAAGGCTGGAGTGCAGTGGCGCAATCTGGGCTCACTGAAACCTCTACCTCCCAGGTTCAAGCGATTCTCCTGCCTCAGCCTCCCAAGTAGCTGGGATTACAGGCGCCGACCACCACGCCTGGCTAATTTTGTTTATTTTTACCACAGACAGGGTTTTACCATGTTGGCTAGGCTGGTCTCAAACTCCTGACCTCAGGTGATTCACCGGCCTTGGTCTCCCAAAGTGTTGGGATTACAGGCAAGAGCTACCATGCCTGGCCCTGAATTAAATTTTTAACAGGAGGATTATAACCTGATTATAGGTCAGGCACCATGGCTCACACCTGTAATCCTAGCACTTTGGGAGGCTGAGGCAGGTGGATCACCTGAGGGCAGAATTCGAAACCAGGCCGGGCGCGGAGGCTCACGCCTGTAATCCCAGCACTTTGGGAGGCCGAAGCAGGCAGATCACCTGAGGTCAGGAGTTTGAGACCAGCCTGGCCAACATATTGAAACCCCGTCTCTACTAAAAATACAAAAATTAGCCAGGCATGTGGCACACGCCCGTAATCCCAACTACTCGGGAGGCTGAGGCAGAAGAATCTCATGAACCCAGGAAGCAGAGGTTGCAGTGAGCTGAGATTCCACTACTGCACTCCAGCCTGGGCAACGGAGGGAGACTCCGTCTCAAAAAAAAAACAAGAAAAAAGAGAATTGCAAAGCGATATACAGGATGTGCGTGGTGGCTCACGCCTGTAATCCCAACACTTTGGAGGGCCAAGGTGGGCAAATCACCTAAGATCAGGAGTTCGAGACCAGCCTGGACAATATGGTGAAACCCCGTGTCTCTACTAAAAATACAAAAATTAGCCAGGCATGTGGCACGTGCCTGTAATCCCAGCTACTCGGGAAGCTGAGGCTGGAGAATGGCTTGAACCCAGGAGGTGGGGGTTGCAGTGAGCCAAGATTGCGCCACTATACTCCAGCCTGGTCAACAGAGAGGGACTCCATCTCAAAAAAAAACAAAAAAGTGATATACAAAATAACATATCGTAAAATTTAGAAACTTTCTAACATTGCTCTTCTGTAAACTGAAGACAAATCATAGAGCTTTCCTAATAATATTGTCCTTTGGACTCCATGTTGAGTGTCCAAATATTATATGTCAAGAGTTCTATCAGCCAGGCTGAGTGCAAAGTTATCCCACCACTCAGCCTGGGTGACAGAACAAGAGCCTATCTCAAAAAAAAAAGGAAAGAGAGAAAAAGGAGAGAAAGAGGAGAAGAGGAAAGGAAAGAAAGAGGGGAGGGGAGGGGAGGGAAGGGAAGCGAAGGGAAGAGGAGGGAGGGAAGGGAAGCGAAGGGAAGAGGAGGGAGGGAAGGGAAGCGGATGGAAGGGAAGCGAAGGGAAGGGAAGGGAAGGTAAAGGAAAGGAAAGGAATGTTGGGAGAATTTGACTCAAAATTTGAATTTTCAAATGGGTGCAGTAGTGTGTGCCTCTAGTCCCAACACTTTGGGAGGCTGAAGCAGGAAGATCACTTGAATCCAGGAGTTTAAGCCATCCTGGGCAACAGAGCAAGACTCCATCTCTAAAATAATCTTTTTTTGGCAAAAAAGTTGTGTGAGTGAATAATGTTGGCACAACTGACAAGTCATATGTAAAATTTATTCCATCCATCCCTCACTCCCTCTATAAAAGTAAACATAAGATCAACATGCCAAAACAAATAGTTTTAGTAAAGAAACATGACTAGGGCTGGGCACAGTGGCTCACACCTATAATCCTACACTTTGGGAGGCCGAAGCGGGTGGATAACCTGAAATCAGGAATTCGAGACCAGCCTGGCCAACGTGGCGAAACCCCATCTCTACTAAAAATACAAAAATCAGCCAGGCATGGTGGCGTGAGCCTGTAATCCCAGCTACTGGGGGGCTGAGGCAGGAGAATCGCTTGAACCTGGGAGGCAGAGGTTGCAGTGAGCTGAGATCGTGCCACTGCACCCCAGCCTGGGCAACAGAGCAAGACTCTGTCTCCAAAAAAAAAGAAAAAGAAAAAGAAAAACATGACTAAATGTCTTTAACTTAGAATGGGAAGGGAATTTCTACACACAACACAAAATTTAGAAGTAACAGAGGAAAAAAACTAACATGTTTGGCCATGTAAAATGTCTGTATAGGGAAAAAAAATCTTAGAACCAAAGGTCAAATCTAAAACTGGGAAATAAAATATTAGCAATATCTGAAAGAAAAAGAACTAACGTCCTAACTCCCAAACTCATAAAAATGAATATTTAAAAAACAGAAATAGGTCAGGTGAGAATTTGAGGAGTTTGAGATCAGCCTGGGCAACGTGACAAATGCCCGTCTCTACAGAAAATACAAAAATTGGCCGGGTGCAGAGACTCATGCCTGTAATCCCAGCACTTTGGGAGGCCGACGCAGGCAGATCACGAGGTCAGGAGATCGAGACCATCCTGGCTAACACGGGAAAACCCCATCTCTACTAAAAATACAAAAAATTAGCCGGTCGTGGTGGCAGGGGCCTGTAGTCCCAGCTACTGGGAGGCTGAGGCAAGAGAATGGCGTGAATCCAGGAGGCGGAGCTTGCAGTGAGCTGAGATCACACCACTGCACTTCAGCCTAGGTAAGAGCGAGACTAGGTCTCAAAAAAATAAAAAAATAAAAATAAAGAAAATACAAAAATTAGCTGGGTGTGGTGGCACGCGCCTGTAGTCCCAGCTACTTTTGGGAGGCTGAGAGAGGAGGATGACTTGAGCCTGGAAGGTGAAGGCTGCAGTGAGTTGTGATCACGCCACTGTACTCCAGCCTGGGAGACAGAGCCAGACCCTGTCTCAAAAAAGGAGAGGAGAGGAGGGGAGGGGAGGGGAGGGAGAGGGGGTAAGAGAAGGGAGAGGAGAGGGAAGAGGAGAGGGAGGAGAGGTAAGAGGAGAGGGAAGAGAAGGAAAGGAAAAGAGAAGGAAAGGAATTGCTAATCATGGTTGTCTCTAGAGAATGCAACTACTTTTACTGTATAGGAGTAGTTATTACTATAGTCATAATTCATTACAATTTTTTTAAAGAAAAAAGATAAATTTTGAAAAGTAACAGCTGGTCCAAGTGAAGTGCAGTGATGTTTAAAACTCTGATCACAATCAGTTACAGTTTTCTTTGTTTTTTCTCCATTCACACTGCATTACATGACTAGCCTTCAAAAAAATTTTTTTAATTTTTAAACATTTCCAAAAGTAGAACTGTCAAAGAGAATGCAAGCTTTTCACATAGTTATAAGTTGAGGCTACTCCTTATCCTCTACTGTAAAAGGACTATTTTTCAGTTGGCATATGATAATTTCATATATACAACTGAATATAGAAAAACAACTAATGTGTGCTACTAAATCAATGTCACACTTTTTATTTTAATACATAACTTTTTTTGAGGATGCACCCAGGAAAAAATACAAGTCACAGGACACCTGCAACCTGTGCTTTCCTCAATGCCACTCATATAATCTAAACCAAATTAAGTATTTTAACAGAAAATTAATTTGTCAGAAATAAAATATACCTAACTCCTCTTACCTGCCATAGATCCAGCCATTAATCTGTGCACATGACCTGAAATTCCCAGCTTCGTAGTAATTAACTAGAAAACAAGAACACCGAATTAAATGAGATATTTTTTAAATGCTGCCCATTTTACTGTTTAATAATGAAGATTTATTTCAAGAGTTACAGGACTAATAAAAAGAAAATTAATAATAAATGTGAACGAAATGAGCACAATTAAATACAGCTTGGCAGTATTATATCACAGCAAAAGGGGATGTTCCTCTGTAGTCTCTGCTTTAATTTTTTGCATTTCTGCAGAAGCAAGCTAGCTTAGAATTGCTAAATATATGATACTGTGTATTAAGGAACACAAGCCCTTAACAAGTGACTGAAGGTAGTAGGAATAAATTGCTACTTATTTATTTATTTTTTTTTGAGACAGACTCGCTCTGTGTCCCAGGCTGGATTGCACTGGCGCAATCTCAGCTCACTGCAACCTTCACCTCCTAGGTTCAAGAGATTCTCCTGCCTCAGCCTCCCAAGTAGCTGGGACTACAGCCACACACCACTACGCCGGGCTAATTTTTTATTTTTCAGTAGAGACGGGGTTTCACCATATTGGTCAGGCTGGTCTCAAACTCCTGACCTCAGGTGATCCACCTACCTCGGGCTCCCAAAGTGCTGGGATTATAGGCGTAAGCCACCGCACCTGGCCTAATTTTTTATTTTTATTTTTTTAATGCTTTATATAGACAATGAAGTCCTGATATATAAATGGTATCAATTCTCTCTGGCTGACTAGCTTAGAAGCTTAGAATGTTGCTCCGATCTCTGCTGCTTGTTCTTT
>NW_012113141.1:1445594-1447347 GCF_000951035.1 Colobus angolensis palliatus
CTGGAGTGCAGTGGTGCGATCTCCACTCATTGCAAGCTCCGCCTCCCGGGTTCACACCATTCTCCTGCCTCAGCCTCCTGAGTAGCTGGGTTCCACCATGTTAGCCAGGATGGTCTCGATCTCCTGACCTCGTGATACACCCAGGCTGGAGTGCAATGGCACAGTCTTGGCTCACTGCAACTTCCATATCCCGGGTTCAAGCGATTCTCCTGCCTCAGCCTCCTGAGTAGCTGAGATTACAGGCATACGCCACCACATTGGCTAATTTTGTATTTTTAGTAGAGAAGGGGTTTCTCCATATTGGTCAGGCTGGTCTCGAACTTCTGACCTCAGCTGATCCTTCCGCCTCAGCCTCCCAAAGTGCTGTGATTACAAGTGTGAGCCACTGCGCCCAGCCAGTTTCACTATTTTATTTAATAAGAAAATCCAAAGTCACAGTGTTCCTCTCCTACAATCAAGTAACAAAAAGCACACTAAAGGCTGGAGCCCATGGATGGCTTGGGCCCAGGAGTTTGAGATTAGCATGGGCAACACAGTGAGACCCCACCTCTACAAAATGCTTTTTAAAAAATTAGCCAGGCCTCCTCTCCACCACTGAAAAAGAAAGAAAGAAAGAAAGAAAAAAAAATTAGCTGGGGGTAGTGGCACATGCCTCTAGTGCCTGTTACTCAGGAGGCTGAAGTGGGAGAATTGCTTGAGCCCATGAGGTTGAGGCTGCAGTAAGCCATGACCACATCACTGTACTCCAGTCTAGGAGACAGAGAAACTATCTCAAAAAAGAAAGAATAGAATAGAATAGAAGGAGGGAAGGGAAACACATTAAAAATATATTAATATTTTATGGATTTATTATTATCTTCTTTAAAGATACTCTAGCTTTCATTCATTAGGAGTGAACATAAAGAATTTACTTGGCCGGGTGCAGTGGCTATGCCGGTAATCCCAAGACTTTGGGAGGCCAAGGCGGGGGATCACCTGACATCAGGAGTTCCAGACCAGCCTGACCAACGTGGTGAAACCCCGCCTCTACTAAAAATACAAAATTAGCCAGGCATGGTGGTGCATGCCTGTAAGAATGTAAGAGGCAGAGATTGCAGTGAGCCAAGATCATGTCATTGCACTCCAGCCTAGGGAACAAAAGTGAAACTCCATCTCAAAAATAAATAAATAGGCCGGGCGTGGTGGCTCAAGCCTGTAATCCCAGCACTTTGGGAGGCCGAGACGGGCGGATCACGAGGTCAGGAGATCGAGACCATCCTGGCTCACACGGTGAAACCCCGTCTCTACTAAAAAATACAAAAAACTAGCCAGGCGAGGTGGCGGGTGCCTGTAGTCCCAGCTACTCGGGAGGCTGAGGCAGGAGAATGGCGTAAACCCAGGAGGCGGAGCTTGCAGTGAGCTGAGATCCGGCCACTGCACTCCAGCCTGGGCGACAGAGGGAGACTCTGTCTCAAAAAATAAATAAATAAATAAATAAATAAATAACTCATAACTGACTAACAATTCTGGAATCGGTAACTCCAAAGACAATTTATATTTAAAAGCTTAAGCTATCACAAGTCTTATTCCTTTAAAAAGGCATTGCTATATCAAAAGTAACTTTTTGGCCTAGTACCATGGCTCATGCCTGCAAGACCAACACTTTGGGAGGCCAGGAGTTCGAGACAAGCCTGGCCAAAATGGCAAAGCCCTGTCTCTACTAAAAATACAAAAATTGGCCAGGCATGGTGGCACAGGCCTGTAATCCCAGCCA
>NW_012113141.1:1448646-1458219 GCF_000951035.1 Colobus angolensis palliatus
ACCTCGTGATCCACCCGTCTCAGTCTCCCAAAGTGCTGGGATTATAGGCGTGACCCACCACACCTGGCCCTGAAGATGATCTACTCTTATCTGGAAGAATGAAGGCAGGTTTCAGAGGCCTACCCAGATACATGTGCTTTGTTTGTTTACATAAAGAGACTTTTAAATAAAAGAAGCAAATAAAAAGACTACCTATTAATACTCTTTAAGTGTGGGGGCAAATTTTCACTATTAGGACACTTTAGGAATAATGATAAACAAAGGGCTGAGTTGTAATCTATATACATTGATATTCTGAGCTTTCTAACTGACAAGTAAAAAATATAGATATAGATGCATCTATATATAGTGATAACTTTATTACTTTATTAACATCAGTCACTAATCCTACAAGCAGTATACAGACTTCTCAAAAACACATGACTACTTCCATTATTCAACAATTTAAATTCAGGTTCCCTTTCAAATTTTTCAAGCAAACTTTTGATCAAATATGAAAGTAAATCACCAGGCTCATTTCAAATTTTAGACTGCAAATAACCTTTTCAGTCCTTCTCAGTAATTAAAATTGTAGGTACTTATTAACATCCAAAAGATATATCCCAAAAGTATCTCACAATAAACAGATATCTAAATGGACTAACATTCTGTTAAGAAGAATCCTAGCGTTGCGTGGTGGCTCATGCCTGTAATCCCAGCACTTTGAGAGGACAAGGCAGGTGGATCACCCGAGGGCAGAAGTTTGAGACCAGCCTGGGCAATATGGTGAAACCTCGTCTCTACTAAAAATACAAAAATTAGGCAGGCATGGTGTCGTGCGCCTGTAATCCCAGGTACTCAGGAGGCTGAGGCAGCCTGACCTACATGATGAAACTCTGTCTCTACTAAAAATACAAAAATTAGCTGGAAGTGGTGGCGGGTGCCTGTAATCCCAGCTACTAGGGAGTCTGAAGCAGGAGAACTTTTTGAACCTGGGAGGCAGAGGTTGCAGTGAGCCAAGATCGTGACACTGCACTCCAGCCTGGGCAACCAGTGAAACTCTGTCTCAAAAAAACAAAACAAATTGGGATAAGGAGAAATTTTAAATATACTCCTTCCTTATAATTTGAGGAAAATAATTTTAACTTAAAATAAGAAGTACAACCAGGCACAGAGGCTCATGCCAATAGTCTGAGCACTTTGTGGGGCCAAGGTGGGAGGATCGCTTGGGGCCCAGGAATTTGACACCAACCAGCCTGACTCAGCCTCCCAAAGTGCTGGGATTACAGGCGTGAGCCACCGCACCTGGCCTTTGTCTTTTTTTAAATACAGTTTTTTTTTTTTTTTTTTTTGAGACATGGTCTTATTCTGTCACCCAGGCTGGAGTGCAGTGGTGTGATCACAGCTCACAGCAGCCTCTACCTCCTGGGCCCAAGCAATCTTCCTGCCTCAGCCTCCTGAATTGCTGGGACTAAAGGCAAGCGCCACCATGAGACCAGCCTGACCAACATGGTGAAGCCTCATCTCTACTAAAAATACAAAAATTAGCCCATCATGGTGGCACGCACCTGTAATCCCAGCTACTTGGGAGGCTAAGGTTGAAACCAGGAGGCAGAGGTTGCAGTGAGCCAAGATCGCGCTACTGCTCTCTAGCCTGGGTAACAGAGCAAGACTCCATCTCAAAAAATAATAAATACATAAATAAAAGACATATAAAATAAAAACATGTCTTTGATGCCTTGGAAGTAATGTCACACTTTTTATAAGAAGTTGGAGTAGAAGTAATAGTTTTGTCCGATAACATATCTTTATCATCTGTGAAAAATCATGTTTAAAAAAGCAAAATTTTAGGGGCTGGGTGCAGTGGCTCACGCCTATAATCCCAGCACTTTGGGAGGCCAAAGTGGGTGAATCATCTGAGGTCAGGAGTTCGAGACCAGTCTGGCCAACATGATGAAACCCTGTCTCTACTAAAAATACACACACACAAAAATTAGCCAGGTGTGGTGGTGAGCACCTGTACTCCCAGCTACTCGGGAGGCTGAGGCAGGAGAATTGCTTGAACCTGGAAGGCCAAGGTTACAGTGAGCCAAGATCGCACCGTTGCACTCCAGCCTGGGTGACAAGAGTGAAACTACGTCTCAAAAAATAAAAAAATGGATAGGGCGCAATGGCTCACGCCTGTAATTCCAGCACTTTGGGAGGCCGAAGCGGGCAGATCACCAGGTCAGGAGATCAAGACCATCCTGGCTAACATGGTGAAACTCCATGTCTACTAAAAACACAAAAGATCAGCCAGGCGTGGTGGCATGTGCCTGTAGTCCTAGCTACTCGAGAGGCTGAGGCACTAGCTACTCGAGAGGCTGAGGCAGGAGAATTGCTTGAATCTGGGAGGCAGAGGTTGCAGTAAGCCGAGATCATGCCACTGCACTCCAGCCTGGGCGACAGAGCAAGACTCCATCTCAAAATAAATAAACACATGAAAAAAATTTTTGAAAAAAAGCAAAATTTTAAAAAACTATCTTCTACCTACAAAAAGTGGAGAGGTACCTGGAATAAAATGCTTAAAAGCTTTAAAAAAAAAATTAAGGTTGGGTGCAGTGGCTTACTCCTGTAATCCCAGTACTCTGGGAGACCGAAGCGGGCAGATCATGAGGTCAGGAAGTTGAGACCAGCCTGGTCAACATAGTGAAACCCCATCTGTACAAAACATACTAGGGCTTGGTGGCAGGCACTTGTAATTTGAGCTACTTGGGAGACTGAGGCAGGAGAATCTGGCCTTGAACCTGGGAGGCAGAGGTCGCAGTGAGCCAAGATTATGTCATCGAACTCCAGCCTGGGCAACAAGAGTGAAACTCCATTTCAAAAAAGAAAAATTAAATTAAATTAAAAGCCACCAAAACAGATTTATTTTTTTTGAGGGGGCTTGTATATATTAAAAATAGAGGACATTCCAAAGACTACTACAATAGTTCACTGTTGCACTCCAGGAATTCAATCCAAATTTTACACGCTTTGTAGGGTATACTGTAACCAAGGTACACTGTAACCCACAGCATGCATCCCTATAGAGCGTGAAATCTAATATGAATATGTAACCTAATGACTGCAAATCAGGAAACAAAACAACACACATCAGCACAGGGAGGAGGTTAAAGGAATAAAAGAATCCTATTCAGGCCGGGCGCGGTGGCTCAAGCCTGTAATCCCAGCACTTTGGAAGGCCGAGATGGGCGGATCACGAGGTCAGGAGATCGAGACCATCCTGGCTAACATGGTGAAACCCCGTCTCTACTAAAAAATACAAAAAGCTAGCCGGGCGAGGTGGTGGGCGTCTGTAGTCCCAGCTACTCGGGAGGCTGAGGCAGGAGAATGGCGTAAACCCGGGAGGCGGAGCTTGCAGTGAGCTGAGATCTGGCCAGTGCACTCCAGCCCGGGCGACAGAGCGAGACTCCGTCTAAAAAAAAAAAAAAAAAAAAAAAAGAATCCTGTTCAGTGATACGCAGGGTCATTGTAAAACACTCCAAGACACTGGGTAATATCATTCTTCTCCATTTTATCCTCAATTTAGACAGTTTTTTATAATCTCTCAACAAGTTCACAGGTCTAATTCTTTCTTTCATTTTTGGAGACAGAGTCTCACTCTGTTGCCCAGGCTGGAGTGCAGTGGCACAATCACAGCTCACTGCAGCCTCAAATGCTTAGGATCAGGCAAGCCTCCCACCTTAGCCTCCCAAGAGTACTGGGACTACAGGCACATGCAACCACACGCATTTAATTTTTTTTTTTTTTATGATGGGTCTCACTCTATCGCCCAGGCTGGAGTACAGTGGCACAATCTTGGCTCACTGCAACCTCTACCTCCTGGGTTCAAGCAATTCTCCTGCCTCAACCTCCTCAGTAGCTGGAATTACAGGTCTGTGCCATCATGCCTGGACAATTTTTGTATTTTTAGTAGAGAGGGGGTTTCACCGTATTGGCTAGGCTTACACATATTTAATTTTGATTCTTTGTATACATGAGCAATAAACTGTGTGAGGAAGAATTCATTGCAGAGGCAGGGCACAGTGGCTCATGCCAGTAATCAAAGCACTTTGGGAGGCCAAGGCAGGTGGGTCAAACAGCTTGAGCCCAGAAGTTTGAGACCAGCCTTGGCAATATAGAGAGACCTTGTCTCTACAAAAAATTTAAGACACCCTGTCGCAAATAAATACATACATACATATATAAATACATAAATAAGTCTAATAAAAACTAAATTAAAGATAAATGATAATTCACTCCTGGATACGAAGATAGTTGCAATTTTCCTATTTCAAAGTACAGACTTCCTCAGTATTAAAAATGTCAGCTGGGACTGGAAGTGGTGACTCATGCCTGTAATCCCAGCACTTTGGGAGGCCGAGGCAGGTGGATCGACTGAGGTCAGGAGTTTGAGACCAGCCTGACCAACATAGTGAAGCCCCATCTCTACTAACTATACAAAAAATTAGCTGGGCATGGTGGCGGGTGCCTGTAATCCCAGCTATTCGGGAGGCCGAGGCAGGAGAATTGCTTGAACCTGGGAGGCGGAGTTTATAGCGAGCTGAGATCACGCCATTGCACTCCAGCCTAGGCAACAAGAGCGAGACTCCGTCTCAAAAAAAAAAATTTTTTTGGCTGGGCGGTAAGGTCCCACGCAGTAATCCTAGCACTTTGGGAGGCCAAGGCAGGAGGATCACTTGAAGTCATGAGTTACAGACCAGCCTGGGGAACAAGTGAGACCTACTCTCTATTTTTTTTTTTTTTAATAAAAAATAAGAAACCAGCCTGGCCAAATATAATGAAACCCTGTCTTTACCAAAAATACAAAAATTAGCTGGGCATGGTGGCACACACCTGTAATCCTGGCTACTTGGGAGGCTGAGGCAGGAGAATCGCCAACACAATGAAACCCTGTCTTTACCAAAAATACAAAAATTAGCTGGGCATGGTGGCACACACCTGTAATCCTGGCTACTTGGGAGGCTGAGGCAGGAGAATCGCCAACACAATGAAACCCTGTCTTTACCAAAAATACAAAAATTAGCTGGGCGCAGTGGTGCATGCCTGTAATCCCAGATACATAGGAGGCTGACACAGGAGAATTGCTTGAACCCAGGAGGCAGAAGATACCATGAGCTGAGATCGCCCCACTGCACTCCAGCCTGGGCAATAGAGTAAGACTATCTCAAAAAAAGAAAAAAAAAAAAGAGAGAGAGAAAAAAGGAAAAGAAAAAATATTGACAAGAAAATGAGTTACAATTAATATACTGCATAAACATCCATTCAGGACTGTAAGAATGACACTTTTAAAATGCAGTTGGAAAAATAACTGATTGTTATTCACCCTGTTAAACATCTTTCTATAAAATGATATTATAAAAATCAAGCACAGTGGCCACGCGTGGTGACTCACACCTTTAATCCCAGTACTTAGGGAGGACAAGGCGGGCAGATCACCTGAGGTTGGGAATTCGAGACCAGCCTGGTAAACACAGTGAAATCCCATCTCCAGTAAAAATACAAAAATTAACCGGACATGGTGGCACACACCTGTAATCCCAGCTAGTCAGGAGGCTGAGGCAGGAGAATAGCTTGAACCCAGGAGGCAGAGGTTGCAGTGAGTGGAGACTGAGCCAGCCTGGGCAACAGAACAAGACTCCATCTCAGAAAGAAAGAAAAAAACTAACACAAATAATGTTTTGGCCGGGAGCAGTGGCGTATGCCTATAATTTCAATACTTTGGGAGGCCACAATACTTTGGGAGGCCAAGACAGGCAGATTATTTGAGGTTAGGAGTTCGAGGCCAGCCAACATGGCGAAACCCTGTCTCTACTGAAAATACAAAAATTAGCCAGTCATGGTGGCGGGTACCTGTAATCCCAGCTACTCGTGAGGCTGAGGCATGAGAATGGCTTGAACCCTGGAGAAGGAGGTTTCAGTGAGCCAAGATCATGCCACAGTACTCCAGCCTCTGGGCAACAGAGCAAGAATTTGTCTCAAAAAATAGTAATAATAATAAGCTGGGTGCGGTGGCTTACACCTGTAATCCCAGCACTTTGAGAGGTTGAGATGGGCAGATCACAAGGTCACGAGTTCTGGACCAGCCTGGCCAATATGGTGAAACCCCGTACCTACTAAAAAGTACAAAAGTTAGCCGGGCATGGTGGCACACACCTGTAGTCCCAGCCACTTAGGAGGCTGAGGCAGGAGAATCGCTTGAACCGGGGAGGCAGAGGTTGCAGTGAGCAGAGATCACACCACTGCACTCCAGCCTGGGTGACAGACTGAAACTCCATCTCAAAATAATAATAATAATAATAATGTTTTGATCCTTGCATATGATTACTGACCACATTTCTGTCTACTTCCTTAGAATAATCTCCTAAAACTGGAACCGCAAGGTCAAAGAATAGGTACTTTTTGAGACTTTTATGAATATTGCCAAAATGCCCTCCAAAAGACTAAACAATTCTTATTCTCACCAATGACAAGTTATTAAAGTGTCCATGTTAATCGAATGGCTGGTTTTAAAGGAACAACTAAGGTCTTGATTTTTTTTTTTTTTTCTTCAGATGAAGTCTCGCTCTTGTCCCCCAGGCTGGAGTGCAATGGCTCAATCTCGGCTCACTGCAACCTCCACCTCCCGAATTCAAGCAATTCTCCTGCCTCAGTCTCCCGAGTAACTAGGATTACAGGTGCCTGCCACCATGCCCGGCTAATTTCCGTATTTTAAGTAGAGACAGGGTTTCACCATGTTGGCCAAGCTGATCTCGAACTCCTGACCTCAAGTGATCCTCCTGCCTCAGCTTCCCAAAGTGCTGGGATTACAGGCGTGAGCCACTGAGCCCGGCCTAAAGTCTTCATTTTTTTATTTTTAACAAAGCAAGCGGCCGGGCATGGTGGCTCACACCTGTAATCCCAGCACTTTGGGAGGCCGAGGCAGGCAGATCACCTGAGGTTGGGAGTTCGAGATCAGTCTGACCAACATAGAGAAACCCTGCCTCTACTAAAAATACAAAAACTATCTGGGCATGGTGGTACATGCCTGTAATCCCAGCTACTTGGGAGGCTGAGGCAGGAGAAGCACTTCAACCCAGGAGGTGGAGGTTGTGGTGAGCCAAGATGGTGCCATTGCACTCTAGCCTGGGCCACAAGAGCGAAACTCCATCTCCAAAAAAACAAGAAGAAGAAGAAGAAGAAAAAAAAAGCAAGCACTGGATTCTTCTTGCACAAAGATTTCTAGAATGCTTTTTTTAATTAAGTGTTAAAAGGGAATAATTATTTCAGTTTTACATTTTTAAATCTCATCTCCCATCTCTTATTGCATTTAAAAAATCGGACTGAAGCCAGGCGCAGTGGGTCACGCCTGTAATCCCAGTACTTTGGGAGGCCAAGGCAGGCAGATCACCTGAGGTCAGGAGTTAAGAGACCAGCCTGACCAACATGAAGAAACCCTGTCTCTACTGAAAATACAAAATTAGCCAGGCATGGTGGCACATGCCTATAATCCCAGCTAGTAGGGAGGCTGAGGCAGGAGAATCGCTTGAACCTGGGAGGCAGAGGTTGCAGTGAGCCGAGGTCACACCATTGCACTCCAGCCTGGGCAACAAGAGCAAAACTCTGTCTCAAAAAATAAATAAATAAATAAATAATAAAAAATCAGACTGAGTTGTTACGTATGCCTGCGAACAATGTGACTAATTAATCCCAATAAACACATAACATTTACTTCAAGTATTCCAAGATTTTGGCTAGGAAAATATCAGCATCCTAAAATGATAATATATATAACCACTACTGCAAATGAAAGGATTATAATGGATAAGAAAAATATTCTTTGGAAAATTTGCCCCCTTTCCTTTTTTTTTTTTATTTGACCCCTTTCAGGTTCCTGAATCTACAGAGAAAAAACAAAGAGCAAATTTGCCCGTTTGAAATGCTTGTTTCCTGGTGCCGTAAAGAAACAGTACTTGAACATATATTTAATGTACTTAGCAAGGTCATTTTTATTTTTCGCAGAAAGGGTACACTCGCCAGCAGTTTTGCCATGAGAGTACACCGAACAAAGGAGAAACAGGGTCATTTATAACCTGACTTGTCCACCCTACTGTTGTGTCTGGTTTCCATTGGCTAGAATGGGACCTCACATCCTGTATTTGTCCCGATTGGCTAGCAATTTAGAACTCTTTAAAAGAGGCAAAGGCAGAGGAGAACAAAGGAAGGAGAAATTAACGTGTGGAATCCTGTGAAAGGTCAAAAAACACCTTTAAATAAGGAAGAGGAACAGGCTGTGACCAATGCTTGCAAAACACCTTGAAATAAGGAAGAGGAACAGGCTATGACCTAATGCTTGCTTGGAGCAGAATAAGCATGCCAGGGCAAATATTTACGCTAAATTGTGGGAGCTAAGAATATAAAGTACATTGATTTTTTTTATCATAGCTAGCAGATATTTAAGAATGTTAGCACAGGTCTTTGAATAAATTTTGCTTTTTAAAAGAAGTTACTATTTATTCCTAATTAAATGGGGGAAAAGTCTTTAAAGAGGAAACTCTACTTTACTTTTTGCATCCCCAAACTTAAATTCCCTTTTTTGCCCACTTTCCACAATATTTTCATTCATTTTTATCTTTAGCATCTATTAACTCACCAAAATGCTTGTAATGGCGATTGTGAGCTTGTAATAAAACCTTTACTCGATCCAATGGAGCAACTGTTGTTTTGGCACAGCATCCAGCAATACCTAAAAATTTTTCAAAAGGTCAGGAAGAAATTGCGTACCATTTATTTCCAGATAGAAATCATGAGTTGTTCAGCCAGCAAACCCTCTGATCTCTAATTTAGTCTCCATGAGTAAATCTGCCTAGAGCATGGACATGCAGATGACTGGTCCCCATTCCCTGAAACTTAATAAGTGAGCATGATTACACTACTTTAGTAAGTTTTATTGTGTAAATCAGCATCTAATACCTGAGGAACACTGGGAATCTTGCTAAAATGTGATTATGGAGACAGACACTTGAAGGTATTTATCCAACTGCCAGGTCCTGTTTGAAGTAACCTCCTCTTCTTCTGGAAGATTTTTATGGAGACAGACACTTGAAGGTATTGATCCGATTGCCAGGTTCTGTTTGAAGTAACCTCCTCTTCTTCTGGATCATTTTTTCATTGAAACAACCAACTTTTACCCATAAAATTAGTCATTCATTTATACATTCAGCAAATACGTATTTCGACTCTACCATGTGCCACTGGGAAAAAGTATAGATGAAAGTAGAATAAAGTGCATACATGGGCTTTAGCATAGGTCAGAGTCCAGGCCAGCCCCTCGAGCTTGGCATGCTTCTAAATCAACTATATAGACTTCTCTACAATATTGTACATCTAGTAATGACTTGATAAAATGGGTGGTTCCTCTTATAAAAAGGTGAAAAATAGGCCAGGCACAGTAGCTCACACCTGTAATCCCAGCACTTTGGGAGGTCGAGGTGGAAAAATTACTTGAGACTAGGAGTTTGAGACCAGCCTGGGAAACACAGTGAGACCTCATCTCTTTTTTTTTTTTTTTTT
>NW_012113141.1:1462422-1468144 GCF_000951035.1 Colobus angolensis palliatus
AACACACAGACACACACATACTCACATTTAATATCAAGTGCCAATAAGGCAGTGGGGATACAAAATGGAATAGACACTTTAGAAATACTTTGACAGTTTCTAATTAAAACACAAAAAATTAGCCAGGAGTGGTGACGGGCGCCTGTAGTCCCAGCTACTTGGGAGGCCGAGGCAGGAGAATGGCAAACTCGGGAGGTGGATCTTGCAGTGAGGCAAAGCTTGTAGTGAGGCGAGATAGCACCACTGCACTCCAGCCTGGGCAACAGAGCGAGACTCCGTCTCAATAAATAAATAAATACTTTGACAGTTTCTAATTAAAACCGGGCCGGTTGTGGTGATTAATGCCTGTAATCCCAGCACTTTGGCAAGATGAGGCAGGAGGATCACTTGAGCTCAGTTCCAGACCAGCCTGGCCATCATGGCAAAACCTGGTCTCTACTAACAGTACAAAAATTAGAAAAGCAACATGCCTGTAATCCCAACTATTCTGGAGTCTGAGGTGGCAGAATTGCTTGAACCCAAGAGGCGGACATTTCAGTGAGCGGAGATGGTGCCACTGCACCCAGCCTGGGTGACAAACTAAGACTCCATCTCAATAAATAAAAAATAACACAATGAGGGTCGGTGTGGGGGGTCACGCCTGTAATCTCAACACTTTGGGATGCCAAGGTGGGCAGATCACTTGAGGTCAGGAGTTGGAAACCAGTCTGGCCAACATGGTGAAACCCGTCTCTACTAAAAATACAAAAATTAGCTGGGCATGATGGCGCGCGCCTGTAGTCCCAGCTAATAGGGAGGTTGAGGCAGTAAAATCGCTTGAACTCGGGAGCCGGAGGTTGCAGTGAGCCGAGATCATGCCACTGCACTCTAGCCTGGACAACAGAGCAAGACTCTGTCTCAAAAAAAAAAAAAAGAAAAGAACAAAATATATTACTTATACATGCAATGTGAATGAATCTTAAATGCATTAAGGTAAGTGATGGAAGTCAAACTCAAAAGGCTACATACTGTATGACTCGATTTGTATATCTTTCTGGAAAAGTCAAGACTATAGAGATAGAAAAACAGATCAGTGGTTGACAGGCGTTGCAGATGGGAGGAGAGGAATGTCAAAGAAAAGTGGAAATAAAGCCCGGCACCGTGGTTCACGCCTGTAATTCTAACACATTGGGATGCCAAGGCAGGTGGATCACTTGAAGTCAGGAATTTGAGTCTGACCAGAATGGTGAAACCCGGTCTCCACTGAAAATACAAAAATTAGGCCAGGCACCGTGGCTCACACCTGTAATCCCGGCACTTTGGGAGGCCGAGGCAGGCAGATCACGAGGTCAGGAGATCAAGACCATCCTGGCTAACACAGTGAAACCCCGTCTTTACTAAAAATACAAAAAATTAGCCAGGTGTGGTGACAAATGCCTATAGTCCCAGCTACTTGGGAGGCTGAGGCAGGAGAATCGCTTGAACCTGGGTGGTGGAGGTTGCAGTGAGCCAAGATTGCACCACTGCACTCCAGCCTGGGCAACACAGTGAGACTCCTTCTCAAAAAAAAAAAAATTGCCAGAAGTGGTGGCACCCACCTGTAGTCCCAGCTACTCTGGAAGCTGAGACAGGAGATCACTTGAACATGAGAGGTGGAGGTTGCAGTGATATCAGGCCACTGCACTCCAGGTTAGGCAACAAAGCGAGAATGTCTCAAAAAAAAAAAGAAAAGTGGAAATATTTTGGAACTACTCTATATCTTGACTGCAGTGGTCATTACACAACATGTTTGTCAAAGTACATTTTACTTAGCCAACAATGATAGCTCTTTTTATTCCCCTTTCACGGAATCTGGCTCTGTTGCCCAGGCTGGAGTGCAGTGGTGCGATCTGGGCTTACTGCAACCTCCACCTCCCGCGTTCAAGTGATTCTCCTTCCTCAGTCTCCCAAGTAGCTGGGACTACAACAGGTGGGCACCACCATGCCCGGCTAATTTTTGTATTTTTTGTACAGACTGGGTGTCACCATGTTGCCCAGGCTGGTCTCCAACTCCTTAGCTCAAGCTATCCACCCGATTCAGCCTCCCCAAGTGCTGGGAATAGAAGCCTGAACCACTGCACCCAGCGATAGATCTTTTGTTCTCTGATTTATACCAAGCAAGTTGAAGGTACATAGCTGGGACTCAAATATTTTCCATGTGAATAAATGTCATTTCTTTTTTTTTTTTTAATTGAGAGGGAGTCTCGCTCTGTTGCCCAGGCTGGAGTGCAGTGGAGGGATCTCGGCTCACAGCAACCTCCACCACCCAGGTTGAAGCAATTCTCATGCCTCAGCTTCCTAGGTAGCTACTAGGTACACTACAGGCATGTGCCACCACACCTGGCCTTTTTTTTTTTAATTTTTAGTAGAGATGGGGTTTCGCCATGTTGGCCAGGCTGGTCTTGAACTCCTGACCTCAGGTGATCTCCCCACCTGAGCCTCCTGAAGTGCTGGGATTACAGGTGTGAGACACCTCACCTGGCCTAAATGTCATTTTATCAGCAGAAGAACAAAATAATTAAATTCCGAGGCCTGAACTGGTGGCTCATGCCTTTAATCCCAGCACTTTGGGAGGCAGAGGTGGGCAGATTGCTTGAGGCCAGGAGTTCGAGACCAGCCTGGCCAACATGGTAAAACCCTGTTTCTACTAAAAATATAAAAATTAGGGCCAGGCGCGGTGGCTCACACCTGTAATCCCACCACTCTGGGAGACCAAGGCGGGTGGATCACGAAGTCAAAAGATCGAGACAATCCTGGCCAACATGGTGAAACTCCACCTCTACTAAAAATACACAATTAGCTGGGTGTGGTGGCACACACCTATGGTCCTAGATACTCGGGAGGCTGAGGCAGGAGAATCGCTTGAACCCAGGAGACAGAGGTTGCAGTGAGCTGAGAGGGCACCACTGCACTCCAGCCTGGGTGACAGAGTGAGACACCGTCTCAAAAATAAATAAATAAATAAATTAGCCAGGCATGGTGGTGCACGCCTCTAATCCCAGCTACTTGGAAGGCAGAAGCAGGTAAATCACTTGAACCCTGATGCAGAGGTTACAGTGAGCAGAGATCGTGCTGCTGCACTCCAGCCTGGCTGACAGAGTGAGACTCCATCTGAAAAAAGAAAAAGAAAAAGAAAAAAAAATAGCCGGGCCTGGTGGCATTCCCCTGTAATCCCAGCTACTTGGGAAGGTGAGTGAGGAGAATCACTTGAACCCAGGATGCAGAGGTTACAGTGAGCCAAGATCATGCCACTGCACTCCAGCCTGGGTGAGGGAGTGAGACTGTCTCAAAACAACAACAACCAAAAAAAAACTTAATACTGCTGCAGTCTTCAGAAATGATCTTTCTACGAATCCTCATGTGAGTGTTTGCTTTTGTTTGCTTTGTTTTGTTTTGTTTTTGAGATGGAGTGTGGCTCTGTTGTCCAGACTGGAGTGCATGGCAGGATCTCGGCTCACTGCAACCTCCACCTCCCCAGTTTAGGCGATTCTCCTGCCTCAGTCTCCTAAGTAGTTGAGTGCCACCACGCCTGACAAATTTTTGTAGTTTTAGTAGAGACCGGGTTTCACCACGTTGGACGGGCTGGTCTCAAACTCCTGACTTCAAGTGATCTGCCCACCTCAGTCTCCCAAAGTGCTGGGATTACAGGCGTGAGCCACTCTGCCCAGCAAATTTTTATCGTTTTTTTGTTTGTTAGTTTGTTTGTTTGTTTTCTTCCTTTAGGAGAGGGTCTTTCTCTGTAGGTCAGGCTGGAGTATAGTGGTATGATCATGGCTTACTGGAGCCTCAATCTCCTGGGCTCAAGCAGTCTTCCTGCCTCAGCTTCCCTAGTAACTGGGACTACAGTAGTGTACCACTGCACATAACCTCAATGTGGAATTTTTAAATTTATGAATCTTAAATAAGTAATGACAACCCAGAGAAGTAATTAAGGAAGGCTGGAGCTTGAAGGCCCAGGAAATTCCTAAGAGACAATATGAACTTTTTGATCCCAAAGTCACACCAATAATAGGGCTTGTCAAGTACTGTGGCACAGTTTACTAGAATCACCGGAACCAGTTTTGGCTCTAGATAGTTTTGCACAATTTTCCAGTCGTCATTAAAAAGCTGATCTCCAATATTTGTTTTCCTTTAAGCAAACAGCAAAATCCAAGTCTACACTGGGTCACTCATGGTTTTCATAAAAGAAAGGAGTGCCCCGCATGTTTCACTAAAACCCGAGGGTCTCTGTAAGGGATCCTCCTCTTTTCCCTGTTATCCAGCCCTGAAAAATGGGTACCTGATTCAGACCTTCCACCTCCCCAGCCTATGCCGGAGAGCCAAAGGTTCCACTCCCCATTACCTGACTGTCATTAGTCAAGTGATTACTATAAAGAGGTTACAGCAGGTCAGGGCAGACGTCTAGCAGAGCATTGAAGCAGCCAGATTCCAGGAATGTCATAAAGGCCGCTTGCATCCCACTTGCCCACAATCCTGCCCCCGCCACCCAGAGCGCGGCTGGCTCTTCGTGGCATGGACCCACCTCCGGCCAGAAAGGAGCGCAGCCAGTAGAAGTCTCTGCGGGCTGTGGGCCCTCCGGCCCCTGCCGCCTGCGGCATTGCGGGAGGGGGATCGGCCGCCGCCAGGGCTGCTGCGGCCGCCGCCGCCATCAGGACCAGAGTCGCGTCAGCAGGCTAGGTTGCCAACTTACAAAACACCGGACGGGACCATAGCCCGAACAGGCGGTGACAGGAGGCTGACCGCCCCGCCGGCGGGGCAGAGTGACACCCGGCGGCACGGCGCGAGCTGATGGCGTACAGCAGGGGCGGGGCCTGAGTCACGCGCCAAGGGGCTCAGGCGGGAGGGGCGGGGCCAGGACGCGGAAGGGGGCGTCACGCAAGCTCGTAAACTTCCCCATAGCGCCTCACCCGGCATAGCCACTGTCAGTTTACTGCTCAAGGCCCCTTATGATCGGACGAAAAAAGGGAACGGTAGGCAGTGAGGGCGTCCCATTAAAACCCACAACCTGGCCGGGCGCAGTGGCTCACGCCTGTAATCCCAGCACTTTGGAAGGCCCAGGCGGACGGATCACTTGAGGTCAAGAGTTCAAGACTAGCCTGGCGAACATGGTGAAACCCCGTCTCTACTAAAAATACAAAAAAATTAGCCAGGCGTGGGGGTGGGCGCCCGTAATCCCAGATTCTGGGAAGGCTGAGGCAGGAGAATTGCTTGAACCCAGGAGGCGGAGGTTGCAGTAAGCTGAAATCATGCCATTGCACTCCAGCCTGGGCGACACAGCGAGACTACGCCTCAAAAAAAAAGAGGAAGAAGAAGCAGCAGCAGCCAGGCGCGGTGGCTCACGCCTGGCCTGTAATCCCAGCACTTCGGGAGGCCAAGACGGATGGATCTCGAGGTCAGGAGATCGAGACCATCCTGGCTAACACGGTGAAACCCTGTCTCTACTAAAAATACAAAAAATTCGCCGGGCGTGGCGGCGGGCGCCTGTAGTCCCAGCTACTCAGGAGGCTGAGGCAGGAGAATGGCATGAACCTGAGAAGCGGAGCTTGCAAGTGAGCCAAGATCGCGCCACTGCACTCCAGCCTGGGCGACAGAGCAAGACTCCGTCTCAGAAAAAAAAAAAAACCCAAAAACTTAGAAAGTTCTCTCCCATCTCTTCCCTTGACCTATATTGACCACTGACCAGTAATCGCCTATTGTGCTGTTT
>NW_012113141.1:1472024-1472430 GCF_000951035.1 Colobus angolensis palliatus
AAATATATATATATATATATGTATATAATATCTTGCTAAAGCGGTGATTCTTTCTTTTCGGCTCTACACATTTCACAAATAGTTCTGCCTTTTCAGGCAATCCTGAATCTGTCTTCCACTTAGTTCTCCAATTTGTTTGAAATGTTTGTTTTTTGGTGCCGTAAATAAATAGCACTTGAATATAAATTTAATTTATTTAGTAAGGCCATTTTTACTTTTTGCAGAAAGAGTACACTCGCCAGCAGTTTTGCGGAGAGTACACCAAACAAAGGAGACAGGGTCATTTATGACCTGTCATGTCTACCTTACTGCTCTGTCTGGTTTCCATTGACTGGAACAGGACCTCACATTTTGTATTTGTTTCGATTGGCTAGTAACTTAGAACTTTTTTTTTTTTTTTTTTTTT
>NW_012113141.1:1472486-1473502 GCF_000951035.1 Colobus angolensis palliatus
CTAAAGTGCTGGGATTACAGGCTTGAGCCACCACGCCCGGCTTAGAACTTTTTAAAAGAGGCATAGGTAGAGGGGAACAAAGGAAGGAGTAAGTAACTTGTGGAATGTTGACAAAGGTAAAAACACTTTTAAATAAGGAAGAGGAACATGTAGTCCCAGCTACTCGGGAGGCTGAGGCAGGAGAATGGTGAGAACCCAGGAGGCGGAGCTTGCAGTGAGCCGAGATCAGGCCACTGCACTCCAGCCTGGGTGACAGAGTGAGACTCTGTCTCAAAAAAAAAGAAAGAGAAGTTATTATTTATTCCTAATTAGACCGAAAGTCATTGAAGAGGAACCTCTATTTTACTTTTTACAAATTCCACTGAGCTCTGCTTTCTACCAACCTCAAGTCTCTGCCCTAAACTCTGAGGAACCTTCCAGGTTCATCTCCCTGGTCCCACTGCATCCAAGACTCTATTTATTAACCACCATTTACAAACACTTCTCTCTCACTGTGGACCCCCCATCAGTTCCAGCCTGGACAAAACTCATTCCCAATCTTTGTGACCAAAGTTGTACTGAACTTTTATCTTCCCTTTCAGAAATTACCTATTATATTTTTACTAAATACTTACTCCAGCCTTCCCTTTACAGACACTCATCTCTTTCTTTTTCTGTGCATGTGCCTCTGCAAAACGTGCATTTGCAAATGTTCCAGTGTTCCAGAGCTTAGTCTATGGGTCTCTTCTCTTCTATAATTATGTTTGCTCTTAGAGATCTCACCCAAGCTCGTGGCTTTTTTCTTTCCTTTTTTTCGATGAATTTTCCCTCGTGTTGCCCAGGCTGGAGTTCAATGACACAATCTCGGCTCACTGCAATCACCACCTCCCAGGTTCAAGCAATTCTCCTGCCTCAGCCTCCCAAGTAGCTGGGATTACAGGCATGTACCACCCCGCCTGGCTAATTTTGTATTTTTAGTAGAGATGGGGTTTCACTATGTTGGTCAGGCTGGTTTCAAACTGCTGACCTCAGGTGAT
>NW_012113141.1:1474337-1477795 GCF_000951035.1 Colobus angolensis palliatus
TGAGCCACCGTGCCCGGCCTTGTTTTTGTTTTTCTGAGACAGAGTCTTGCTCAGTCACCCAGGCTGGAATGCAGTGGTGCAATCTCTGCTCACTGCAACCTCTGCCTCCCAGAGTCAAGCGATTCTCCTACCTCAGCCTCAGGAGTAACTAGGATTACAGGCGTGTGCCACCATGCTATACTAATTGTATTTTCAGTAGAGGCAGGGTTTCACCATGTTGGCCAGGCTAGTCTTGAACTCCTGACCTCATGATCTGCCTGCCTCGGCCTCCCAAAGTGCTGGGATTACAGGCATGAGCCACAATCATGGTTTTAAATAACATCCATATCATGAGAACTCCCATATCTCTAGTCCTTCTCACTTTATTCCCCAACTCCATTGATTCGTATCTCCACAATCTTCATCTGTATATCTAACGGGCAGCTGTTTACCATATC
Source organism: Colobus angolensis palliatus (assembly GCF_000951035.1). Taxonomy (NCBI): domain Eukaryota; kingdom Metazoa; phylum Chordata; class Mammalia; order Primates; family Cercopithecidae; genus Colobus; species Colobus angolensis. The sequence continues at coordinate 1,474,775 of NW_012113141.1, forward strand.
CAAAACTAATTTTTTTAATTAAAAAAAAAAATTTTTTTTTGAGACAGTGTCTTGCTCTGTCACCCAGGCTGGAGTGAAGTGGTGAGATCACAGCTCACTGCAGACTCCTCCTCCTGGGCCCCGTGATTCTCCCGTGTCAGCCTCCCGAGTAGCTGGGACTACAGGCAGGCACCATCAAGCCTGGCTAATTTTTGTACTTTTTGTAGAGACAGCGTTTCATCATGTTACCCAGGCTGGTCTCAAACTCCTGGGCTCAGGCTATCTGCCTGGGCAGGCCTCCCAAAGTGTTTGGATTAGAGGCATAAGCTGCTGTGCCAGACCTCAAAGCAATTCTCCAAAACTTGAACCAAATCTCATCACTCCTCATCCCAAAACCCCCGATGGCGGCCAGGCCTGGTGGCTTACGCCAGTACAGTAATCCCAGTATTTTGGGAGGCCGAGGCAGGCGGATCACCTGAGGTCGGGAATTGGAGACCAGCTTGACCAACATGGAGAAACCCCATCTCTACTAAAAATACAAAATTAGCCAGGCGTGGCGGTGCATATCTGTAATCCCAGCTACTTGGGAGGCTGAGGCAGGAGAATTGCTTGAACCCCAGAGGTTGCTGTGAACCGAGATCATGCCATTGCACTCCAACCTGGGCAACAAGAGCGAAATTCTGTCTCAAACAAACAAACAAACAAAAACAGACAAACAAAAAAAACTCTCTGATGGCTTACCATTCCACATAGAGGAAGCTGAAATCCTTACAATGGCTTTGTGAATTCCTACTAAATCTCTGACCTCCACAGCTAGGACTCCCCTCAGTCATGCTGGCCTCTTTGTTGTTTTTTAAAAAACGCCAAACATCCTTCCTTCAGGGCCTATGCATGTGCTATGTCTTCTGCCTGTACTGCTAGATATTCCTTGTAACTTCTTCTCTCCCCTCCAAGTATTTACACAAAATGACACCTGAAAGAGACCTTGCCTAACTACGATATTTAAAATTATCAATCCCTACCACAATTCACTATCTCTTTTCTGTCCTTTATTATTATTATTATTATTATTATTATTATTATTGTTTGAGAAGGAGTCTGCTCTGTCACCAGGCTAGAGTGCAGTGGCACAATCTCCACTCACTGCACCCTCCGCCTCCTGGATTCAAGCAACTGTTTCGCCTCAGCCTCCCGAGTAGCTGAGATTACAGGCACAAGCCACCATACTCGGCTAATTTTCTTGTATGTATATATATGTGTGTGTATACACACACACACATATATATATACACACACACACATGCACACACTTTTTTTTCTTTTTGAATTTTTTTTTTAGATGGAGTCTCGCTCTTGTCACCCAGGCTGGAGTGCAAAGGCACAATCTCGGCTCACTGCAACCTCTGCCTCCTGGGTTCAAGCAATTCTCCTGTCTCAGGCTCCCGAGTAACTGGGACTACAGGCGCACGCCATCATCCCTGGCTAATTTTTTTTTTTTTTTTGAGACAGAGTCTCGCTCTGTTGCCCAGGCTGGAGTGCAGTGGCACGATCTCGGCTCACTGCAAGTTCTGCCTCCCAGGTTCACGCCATTCTCCTGCCTCAGCCTCCCGAGTAGTTGGGACTACAGGCACCCGTCACAATGCCCGGCTAATTTTTTGTATTTTTTTTTTAGTAGAGATGGGGTTTCACTGTGTTAGCCAGGATGGTCTCGATCTCCTGACCTCGTGATCCGCCCGTCTTGGCCTCCCAAAGTGCTGGGATTACAGGCGTGAGCCACCGCACCCGGCCAAAATAAAGTCACTCTTGTCCCCACACTCTACCCCTCTAATGCATCTATTATAATCTGATGCACCTACTTCTTCTGCAATGGCCCCTGAGCCTTGTGGGAGACACTGAGGTTATTTCCATGGCGTGGTGACATGTTGCCTCAGTTTGTTTTCTAGTTGTAAGCAGAGACTGCAGCAACAATACAACAGACAAGATATCATAGGTCAAATATAAGGCACAGAATTAAAATGCCTTTGTCACCACGTTTACCCGTAGCCAAACCAGGAGGAAAGCCACTGGGAGAAAGAAAGGGTAGAGAAACACACTCTAGAAAGAGGGTCATTTCTCCTTCTGTAGGGCAGAGCACCAGGAGGAACAGAAGACTATGAGTGGAAATACAAATGCTTAGTAGATACTTGGTGGGAGAGTCCTTCTCCATCAAGCAGAATGACTGTGGTAGTTTCATCTCTGTTAGTGAGGACACAGGCAGCCTGAGGATTATAGGCTGGGGATGCATACCAAACATGTTGCCCAAGGGACGAAAGTGCCAGTATTATGTGTAAGGCTACCGGAGCAGCAAAAGACCATGTCAGACGGCTGACCAAGGTTCTCTTTAAAAGAAGCCTTGTTCCAATGTATTGGCATGTGGAGCATTTTGGCCCAGACTCCAACAGGATCAATGCAGACCACTTACACTGGCCAGGAAATCCCTTGCTCTTTGGCAAGAAAGGCCTTATTCAACCTGGGGTAAGTTGCCAGTCCAACTCTCATTCAAGTGTCTCCTCCCCTTGCCGGACGCTGTGGCTAACACCTATAATCCCAGGACTTTGGGAGGCCAAGGCAGGCGGACCACCTGAAGTCAGGAGTTCAAGACCAGCCTGACGAACATGCAGAAACCCCATCTCTACTAAAAATACAGAATTAGTTGGGGTGGTGGCACATGCCTGTAATCCCAGCTACTTGGGAGGCTGAGGCAGGAGAATAGCTTGAACCTAGGAGGCGGAGGTTGCCGTGAGCCAGATCACGCCATTGCACTCCAGCCTGGACAACAAGGGTGAAACTCCGTCTTAAAAAAAAAAGAAAAAAAAGTGTCTCCTCCCCTGGATCAAGGTCTTGGGGAGTCCTAAATAACATTTGCTGTTGGCCTGTTATCAGCACTGGTAGACACGCATCTGGTCAGACTTTTTTTTTTTTTTTTTGAGGTGGCGTCCCCCTTTGTCCCCCGGGATGGAGTGCAGGGAGTATGTCTTCTTTTGGTGAGGTGTCTATTCAGGT
>NW_012113141.1:1479051-1483480 GCF_000951035.1 Colobus angolensis palliatus
GCCAGAATGGTCTCGATCTCCTGACCTCGTGATCCGCCCGTCTCGGCCTCCCAAAGTGCTGGGATTACAGGCTTGAGCCACCGCGCCCGGCTTAAGGTTTCTAATTAAGGTCAAATTAAGGTTTGCCTGAAGCAAAACCTTCTCCCACCCATGCAATGTTCTGGGTTGCAAAAATATTCACTGTGTGCCTTCAAATTGCTATTTTTTGTTTCAATAAACCTTGCAATTTGGGGATTATATGGCAAATGAAATCTCTGGTCTATATCCCTTTCAAGTGCCCAGTCTTGGACATCATGCCCAGTAAAATGTGTGCCTGTGTCATTACAAATGCATCAAGAGTATCCATATATTACACTGAGTTGTTCCAAGCCCTTAATGGTGGCTATTTGGTTTGCCCTTTTACAAGGGAAGGCCTGTAACCATCCTGTGGTGGTGTCTCCATGTTGGTATGTACTTCTATCCCAAGCTTACTGGCGGAGGTCCATTATAGTCTATCTGAAGCCTCTCACAGGAGTGGCTGTCCCGTATGTGTGTCCAGATCTATGTGGGATGCAGTGGGGGCACAGGTGGGAGCAAACTGAACAGTGTGTTACTGCTGCTGCTAAATCTGCATAGCAGAGGGGCAATCCTGCTCCCTTTGCTATTCACCATTCCACTCATACACTGTGATGCCCACTGTATTTATGTGCCAATCAGCTAGCTCAGAGAATTGCAAGGGAGCCAGGGTTCTAATTTTTGCCATGGTACCAGCCTCTATGTTACAGGGGTCGGGGATGGGGGTTGAATCTGACCGGTGTGCTGAAACGTGATACACAGTTAGATTTGCAGTGGGTTCTTGTAGCTTTTCCCAAATATCTTTCCACATGGCAGCTTCCCACAGTATATGCCAGTCATCCCAACCAACTGGGCAAGCCAAGTTATAAGGTCCTTTTTTTTTTTTTTTACTGAGACATGGTCTTGCTCTGTCACCCAGGCTAGAGTCCACTGGCACAATAATGTCTCACTGCAGCCTCAACCTCCTGGGCTCAAGCAGTCCTCCTGCCTCAGTCTCCCTAGTAGCTGGGACTACAGGTATGCACCACAACATCGAGCCATTTTTTTTTTTTTTTTTTTGAAACAGAGTTTCGCTGCATTCCTCAGGCTGGAATGCAGAGGCATGACTTGGCTCACTGCAACCTCCACCTCCCAGGTTCACGCCATTCTCCTGCCTCAGCCTCCTGAGTAGCTGGGACTATAGGCGCCCACCACCATGCCTGGCGAATTTTTGTATTTTTAGTAGAGACGTGGTTTCGCTATGTTGGTCAGGCTGGTCTCGAACTCCTGACCTCTTGATCCACCACCCCCTCCACCGCCTCCCAAAGTGCTGGGATTACAGGCTTGAGCCACCGCGCCCGGCCAACACAGAGCCAATTTTTAATCTTTTTGTAGAGACGAGGGCCTCACTATCTTGCTCAGGCTGGTCTCAATCTCCTGAACTCAAGTGATCTTGGCTCACAAAGTGCTGGTATTATAGACATGAACCACCACTCCTGGCAAAGAATACTGCGCAACTATTTGTACAGAGAACTATAGGCCATCGCTCATAGGTACAAACCAATTGTGCAGCTCAAAGTTCTGCCTATTGACTGCTTTGCTGCATTCCCTTCTCAAACCATAAGATATCTGCCTGTGTACGGGCAGCTGCAGCTACTGTGTGTCCATCCATACAGGTTACCTCTGCTCAACCCATCTCAGTACCAAGTGTTTTCAAGAATGAGGGTCATGCCTCCATATACACACTCTGCAATAGGGGCAGCCCTGGTCTCATAGTGTACTAGCTTTAAGATAGCATGCACGGCTGTGCACAGTGGCTCACGCCTGTAATCCCAGCATTTTGGGAGGCCAAGGCGGGTGGATCACCTGAGGTCGGGAGTCTGAGACCAGTCTGACCAGCATGGTGAAACCCTATCTCTACCAAAAAAAAAAAAAAAAAAAATTAGCTGGCTGTGGTGGCGCATGCCTGTAATCCCAGCTACTCGGGTGGCTGAGGCAGGAGAATCACTTAAACCTGGGAGGCAGAGGTTGCGGTGAGTCAAGATCTTACCACTGCACTCCAGCCTGGGCAACAAGAGCAAAATTCCGTCTCAAAAACAAAAAAAAAAGATAGCATGCAATTCATCTCTCAACGGACTGACTCATGGAGAGGGCACTACATTGTTGCAGGTATGCATGCCACTTTTGTAAAGTGGAGGCCTGGGCAATAGCTGAGGCAGTCCTGGCAAACAACGCTTCCATCCAGCCTTTGATAGGGAAACCTGTTTGTGTGTGTGTGTGTGTGTGTGTGTGTTTTGTTTTTGTTTTTGTTTTTTGAGACACGGTCTTGCTCTGTCGCCTAGGCTGGAGTGCAGTGGCACCATCAAAGCCCTCTGCAGCCTGGAACTCACAGCCTCGAGTGATCCTTCCCCTTCGGCCTCCCAAAGTGCTGGGATTACAGGTTTGAGCTACCACGCCTGGCGAGGAGACTCGGCCTTACTATTATTGGCAAAGCAGCAGTTCTGGGTTTCACTTGCTACATCCCCCAGGATCTGTTGTTCAAGTGGGGAATTAGTAGGTTTTAGCACTATTGGTCCAGAATTGTGACCAAAATCCTAGAGGAACTGCTTTCCCATGTTGGACTTGCCAGAGGGCCCAACTGGTCCCCTCAGCATTTAGGGTCACATCTAAAGACATCACCATCCTAGAAAAGGGGAACCTAAGGCTTTTACCTGAACCACTAGCATTTTAGCCTTCTCAAATGTTTCCTCTTGTTTTCTATACCAGCACTAACTAGATACCTTCTTTACTAGTCAGTGTAGGGGATATAAACATTAAGCTAAATGTGGAATGATGTCTGCTAGTATCCCAAAAGACTGAGGAAATTTTGTAACTGTTTACCTGTTTTAGGCATGGAAAACTTTTATATTTTGCCAATGATTGTACCTGGGATAAGGTGTGTCTTACCCGATCAAGTGACACTCTAAAGATTTTAAAGATGGTCCCAGCCCTTGTATCTTTTGCAAGTTGATGGCCCATCCTCTGGATTGGAGAAGGATGCACAAGTGTCAAGCTGTTGCTGTAACACTGACAAATCTTCAGAGGTTAGCATAATATTACCAACGTAATGAAACCATCTGACAGCAAGTGGCGGTGGAGATAGAGTCAAACCTCTAACAATCATACCATGACAAATAGTGAGTCTATGAAAATAACCTTGGGGCAACACTTGGAATGTCCATCTCGGCTATCCCAAGTAAAAGCAAATTGGCCAGGCATGGAGGCTCATGCCTGTAATCCCAGCACTTTGGGAGGCCAAAGGCCAGAGGATCACTTGAGGTCAGCAGTTCAAGACCAGGATGGCCAACATGGTGAAACCCAGTCTCTACTAAAATACAAAAATTAGCTGGGCATGGTAGCTCACACCTGCGATTCCAGCTACGCAGGAGACTGAGGCAGGAGAATCGCTTGAACAAGGGAGGTGGAGGTTACAGTGAGCTGAGATCACGCTACTGCACTTTACCATGGGCCACAAAGGGAGACTCTATCTCAAAAAACAAAACACGAAAACAACCAGGCTTCGGTGGCTCACACCTGTAATCCCAGCACTTTGGGAGGCTAAGATGGGTGGATCAACTGAGGTCAGGAGTTCCAGAACAGCCTGGCCAGCATGGTGAAACCCAACCTCTAAAAATACAAGCATTAGCCAGGTGTGGTGGCACCTGCCTGTAGTCCCAGCTACTCAGGAGGCTGAGACAGGAAAATTGCTTGAACCTGAGAGGTGGAGGTTTCAGTGAGCCAAGATCACGCCACTATACTCCAGCCTAGGTGACAGAGTGAGACTCTGTCTCAAAACAAACAACCAACCAACAACAACAACAACAACAAACAACAAAAAAAACCCTAGCAAATTGGTCCTGTGAGTCAGGATTCAAAGGGATGCTAAAGAAGAGATTAATGGCCAGGTGTGGTGGCTCACACCTGTAATCCCAGCACTTTGGGAGGCCGAAGTGGGCAGATCACCTGAGGTCAGGAGTTCAAGACCAGCCTGGCCAACATCGTGAAACCCTGTCTCTATTAAAACTACAAAAAATTAGCCAGGCGTAGTGGCAGCGCCTGTAATCCCAGCTACTCAGGAGGCTGAGGCATTAGAATCGCTTGAACCCAGGAGGCAGAGGTTGCAGTGAGCCGAGATCGTACCATTGAACTCCAGCTTGGGCAACAAGAGTGAAACTCCGTCTCAAAAAAAAAAAAAGAAGAAGAAGAAGAAGATATTAGCATCTGGGTGCATTGGCTCACGCCTGTAATCCCAGAACTTTGGGAGGCCAAGGCAAGCAAATCACCTGAGGTCAGGAGTTCGAGACCAGCCTGACCAACATGGAGAAACCCCGTCTCTACTAAAAATACAAAATTAGCC
>NW_012113141.1:1484190-1487133 GCF_000951035.1 Colobus angolensis palliatus
TTTTTTGTATCTATAGTAGAGTCAGGGTTTCATCATGTTGGCCAGGGTGGTCTCGAGCTCCTAACCTCAGGTGATTTGCTCACCTCGACCTCCCAAAGTGCTGGAATTACAGGCATGAACTACTGCGACTGATCAAGTTTAGGGTTTTCTACATGGAGTTTCTTTTGTTACTTTCCCCTTTCCTGGTGGAGCACTAGGGAGGGGCCTAACTTGTTGGTCAAGAGTCAGGTCCTTCCAAAGGCCCACCAATATTGCATTTGGCTGTGGATCTGTTTTCTCTTTTTCTTTTTTCTTTTTTTTTTTGTCTTGTCTTTGTCTCACTCTGTCACCTAGGCTGGAGTGCAGTGGCCTGATCTCGGTCACTGCAATCTCTGTCTCCCGGATTCAAGAGATTCTCCTGCCTCAGCCTCCTGAGTAGCTGGGATTACAGGCGCCTGCCGCCATGCCCAGCTAATTGTTGTATTTTTAGTAGAGATGGGATTCATGATCTTGGCCAGGCTAGTTGAACTCCTGACCTCATGATCCACCCACTTCGGCCTCCCAAAGTGCTGGAATTACAGGCATGCGCCACTGTGCCCAGCCTATTTTCTCTTTTTCTATCTTGGGTGAAATCAAATTATACCACATTTGTTTCCTGGTAATCCTAATTGGGCTTTTTTGGCTTCCCTTTTTGGTCTAGCAGACTTGGTTTTTAAATTAAATTAAATTTAATTTAATTTAATTTTCTAGTAACCAATCTGACTTTATCTCTTCCTTGTTCTGTCTTTCCAAGATTAGCTATGGTTTATCGCACATTATACATATCTTGTCCCATGAGGGGACTCAAGAGGGATAAGAGAAGGTCATGCCACTCTTGGGAAGCATTCTGTAACAATTTGCTTTTCATGCCTGTGGTAAGCACAGTCTTTTCTGGTCCTTCAAATTGTCGGGGCTGGACCCAGTGGCTGACTGAGCAAGGTGGTTCATGCCTGTAATCCCAGCACTTTGGGAAGCAGAGGCAGGAGGATCACTTGAGGTCAGGAGTTTGGGACCAATCTGGCCAACATGGTGAAACCCCATCTCCACTAAAAATACAAAAATTAGCTGGGCATGGTGGAGATCGAGACCATTCTGGCCAACATGGTGAAACCCCATCTCCACTAAAAATACAAAAATTAGCAGGGCATGGTGGTGAGCACCTGTAATCCCAGCTACTTGGGAGGCTGAAGCAGGAGAATCTCTTGAACCAGGGAGGCAAGAGGCTGCAGTGAGATGAGATCATGCCACTGCACTCCCTCCTGGGTGACAGAGTGAGACTCTATCTCAGGAAAAAATAAAAATAAAAAATTTGTTGGGCCTAATGCACTCTCTTAAAGTGCTCTGTGCTTCTTCCAAAGACTCCCATGGTGAGCTGTGTCCAGAGAAGTCTCTTTTATTTGACTGAGCCTCTCTCATGGTCGCTATAATCCCAGTCCACAAGTCTACAGTTACCCAAGACAGTTCTAGCATAATACAAACACTGTCTCAAAGTGAGATGAGTTGGTTATATCACTCATTTTTTTCAGCTTCGCTCTCTGCTAGAGAAATGCCATCCCTACCAGTGTCCCATAGCCGTACCATCCATGTGACTGAGCTTTCTCTCAGCAGCTGTTTGGAAATTTTTGCTAGGTCTAATAATTCTTCTGAGGAGTAATCTTGGATCGTCGAAGATTCCTGCAAAGGCTATTGCTTATGGCCAGGATGTACATACTGGGCTTTTGCTTTCTGCTGCATGCGCTCAAAAGGGGATGATAATCATCCTCCACCTCCCAGATAACCTCTGTGTCTTTATCTGGCTCACTAGCTCCTTCCCAACAATTCCAAATATTTGCATCCCAGTCTGGTTTGGCAAGGGCAGCCTGCATTGGCACAGCTTTCTCCCTCCCAACTGTACAAAGTGTCAAGCTAAGGTTTCCAACTGTGCCTCCTGAGTTTCAAGCTTATTTGCCAAACCAGACACTAAGACAGATGTGGAAGTTTTTGTGTTTTTTTTTTTTTTTGTGACGGAGTTTCACTCTTGTTGCCCAGACTGGAGTGCAGTGGCGCAATGATGGTTCAATGCAACCTCCGCCTCCCGGGTTCAAGCGATTCTACTGCCTCAGCCTCCTGAGTAGCTGGGATTACAGGCTCACACCACCATGCCTGGCTAATTTTTTTGTATTTTTAGTAGAGTTGGGATTTCACCAAGTTGGCCAGGCTGGTCTCAAACTCCTGATCTCAGGTGACCCACCCACCTCAGCCTCCCAAAGTGCTGGGATTACAGGCAGGAGCCACCATGCCCGGCCTGGAAGTTCTTATATTCCTTTCTAATTGCAGTTCTTCTAACTTTCAGATATTTGCTGTAGCTGCTACCTGTACTTCTATGGTCGCTGAAATAGACCATTAACAGCGGCCAAGTCACTGTCATAGCAGCTCACTGACCTTTCTCACCACAGTGAGTCATATGGCTTTTTACAAATCCCCAGGATTTCCCCAGGGATGCTTCTTTCTTCTTGCTCATGCTTTGGTTTCCTGGCTCCTGGCTGGATCACCACTTATTCCATGTAAGGGCTGTATATGCAAAGCCACCCTCAAATGCAGAAAAAGCTGAGAAATTAAAGAAGGGGGCAGTTATAAATCCAGATAACTTATTGGGGGAATTTACAGACAGAAGCATGGTCTTGGGCAGCTACAGACAGGTAGAGCTCTTCACCTCAAACCCCCAGGTCCAGGGCTTAGATCTTGGGGAAAGGTAACTGTGCTCTGGAAGGAATTCGTAGGTGGCTATGGGTGTTAAATCTATGATGTACCAAGGGTTGCTTTGAAGGAAAGGTGAAACTTACAATGAATAGGTATCCTATATAAAGAGTAATACATCACCTAGACATTTTGGAGGCATTCCCAGACTCGGGGTTAGTCAGTGAATTAGCATTTTTTTTTTTTTTT
>NW_012113141.1:1488148-1488852 GCF_000951035.1 Colobus angolensis palliatus
GCCGCCCGGGATCGAGCGATTCTCCTGCCTCAGCCTCCTGAGTAGCTAGGATTACAGGCACCCACCAACACGCCTGGCTAATTTTTGTATTTTTAGTAGAGACTGGGTTTTGCCATGTTGGCTGGGCTGGGCACAAATTCCTGACCTCAGGTGATCTGCCCGCCTCAGCCTCTCAAAGTGCTGGGATTACCGGGGTGAGCCACCGCGCCTGGCCGGATCTTAGCTATCTTTGTCTTCTATTTCACAGATCATTAATTTTTCTTTTATTTTGTTTTCTTCTGAAACAGTCTTGCTTTGCCACCCAGGTTGGAGTGCAGTGGCACAATCTCAACTCACTGCAATCTCCGTGTCCTGGGTTCAGGCAATTCAACTGCCACAGCCTCATGAGTAGCTGGGATTACCAGTGTGCGACAGCACACCCAGCTAATTTTTTAATTTTTAGTAGACATGGGGTTTCCCCATGTTGGCCAGGCTGGTCTCAAACTCCTGACCTCAAGTTATCCACCCAGCTTGGCCTCCCAAATTACTGTGATTATATGCATGAGCCACCACACCCAGCCAATTCGTTTTCTTTAATATAAAACTTGGAGGCGGGCACAGTGCCTAACGCCTGTAATCCCAGCATTTTGGGAGGCTGAGGTGGGCAGATCAGGAAGTCAGGAGTTTGAGACCAGCCTGACCAACATGATAAAACCCCATCTCAA
>NW_012113141.1:1489498-1492048 GCF_000951035.1 Colobus angolensis palliatus
CCCGTCTCGGCCTCCCAAAGTGCTGGGATTACAGGCTTGAGCCACCGCGCCCGGCCCCCGACTCTGTCTTAAAAAATAAATAAAAATAAGCCAACTGGGCATGGTGGCTCACACCTGTAATCCCAACACTTTGGAAGGCCGAGGCAGGCAGATCACCTGAGGTCAGGAGTTTGAGACCAGCCTGGCTAACTAACATGGTGAAACCCCATTTCTACTGAAAATACAAAAAATTAGCCAGGCATAATGGCACGTGCCTGTAATCCCAGCTACTCAAGAGGCTGAGGCAGGAGAATCGCTTGAACCCAGGAGGTGGAGGTTGCAGTGAGCCAAGATTGTGTCATTGCACTCTAGCTTGAGCAACAAGAGCGAAACTCTGCCTAAATAAATAAATAAAAGTTAGAGACATTGTCTTTCTATGTCACCCAGGTTAGTTTAAAACTCCTGGGCTCAATCAATCCTCCTGTCTCAGCCATCCAAAGTGATGGAATCACAGGTGTGAGACACCATGCTTGGCTCATTATTAACTTTTATTTATTTATATTTATCAGAAATAAGCATCATATATTACAGATGCCTTATTCATTTAAAAAACTTTGGGGAATAGCCAGGCATGGTGGCTCACACCTGTAATCTCAGCACTTTGGGAGGTCAAGGCGGGCAGATCACAAGGTCTGGAGTTCGAGACCAGCCTGGCCAACATGGTGAAACCCTGTCTACTAAAGATATAAAAAATTATCTGGGTATGGTGCCGCCTGCCTCTAATCCCAGCTACTGGAGAGGCTGGGGAAGAATTACTTGAACCTGGGAAGCGGAGGTTGCAGTGAGCTGAATTCGCACCATTGCACCTCAGCGTGGGCAACACAGCGAGACTCTGTTTCAAAAAAAAAAAAAACCAAAAAACATTGGGGGTCTGCTAGGCACAGTGGCTCAGCCTGCAATCCCAGCACTTTGGGAGGCTGAGGTGGGTGGATTACCTGAGGTGAGGAGTTTGACACCACCCTGGCCCAATGGGGAAACCCCATCTCTAGTTTAAAAAAATAATAATAATACAAAAAAAAAGAGCCAGTCATAGGGGCAAGTGCCTATAATCCCAGCTACTCAGGAGGATGAGGCAGGAGAATCACTTGAACCTGGGAAGCAGAGAGTGTAGTGAGCCAAGATCCTGCCATTCCACTCCTGCCTGGGCAACAAGAGGGAAACTCCATTTTAGCCGGGCATGGTGGCGGGCGCCTGTAATCCCAGCTACTCAGGAGGCTGAGGCAGGAGAATCGCTTGAATCCAGGAGGCAGAGGTTGCAGTGAGCCGAGATCGTGCCACTGCACTCCAACCTGGGCTACAGAGCGAGACATTTTGTCTCAGTAATAATAATAAAGAAACAGGATGTCTTCATTCTCTTTTATAGTCACATAAAGTACAGGATTTTAGTATATCAGAAGAAATGACATGACAAATCCCAGAAGCATACACAAGAATTTGTCAGCCATGATGATCTCTGAGGAGGGGGATGAATGAAAGATGAGGAACTGCACATTGTTTTTGAGACAGTCTCACTATGTTGCCCTGGCTTGAGTGTAGTGGCGTGATCTCGTCTCAGTGCAACCTTCGCCTCCTGTGTTCAAATGATTCTTCTGCCTCAGCCTCCTGAGTAACTGGGACTACAGGCGTGCACCACCACACCCAGCTAATTTTTGTATTTTTAGTAGAGACGGGGTCTCACCATCATGGCCAGGCTGGTCTGGAACTCCTGACCTCCTTCGTGATCCACCCGCCTCAGCCTCCCAAAGTGCTGGGATTACAGGCGTGAGCCACCATGGCCGGCCAATTTTTTATTTTTAGTAGAGATGGGGTTTCACCATGTTGGCCAGGCTGGTCTTGAACCCCTGACTTCAAGTGACCCACTTGCCTTGGCCTTCCAAATTGCTGGGATTACAGCTGTGAGCCACTGCACCCAGCCCCGACTCCTTTTTTGTTTTGGGTGGGGGGGTGCTCACTATATTACCCAGGTGGGTTCAATCTCCTAGGCTCAAGCAATCCACATGCCTTTAGTTTCCCAAAGTGCTGGGAAAGTGTTTCTCAAAGTTTCCCATGAGCCACTGCACCCAGTTGAAAGCAGGGACTTTAAAAAAAAGTTTCGGCCGGGCTCGGTGGCTCACGCCTGTAATCCCAGCGCTTTGGGAGGCCAAGGCGGGTGGATCAGGAGGTCAGGAGATCGAGACCATCCTGGCTAACACAGTGAAACCCCCGTCTCTACTGAAAAAAAAAAATACAAAAAATTAGCTGGGCGTGGTGGCGGGCACCAGTAGTCCCAGCTACTCGGGAGGCTGAGCCAGGAGAATGGCGTGAACCCGGGAGGCGGAGCTTGTAGTGAGCCGAGATCGCGCCACTGCACTCCAGCCTGGGAGACATAGCGAGACTCCATCTCAAAAAAAAAAATAAAAAGTTTCCGATTTATCTTAGTAACAGACAAGCAGAGAGCCAAATCAGGAATGAACTTCCATTCACAATTGCTTCAAAGAGAATCAAATACCTAGGAATCCAACTTACAAGGGA
>NW_012113141.1:1493693-1496906 GCF_000951035.1 Colobus angolensis palliatus
GTGGTTCATGCCTGTAATCCCAGCACTCTGGGGGGCCCAGGTGGGTGAATCATAAAGTCAGGAGTTCGAGACCAGCCTAGCCAAGACAGTGAAACCCCTTCTCTACTAAAACTACAAAAAAAAAAAAAAAATTAGCCAGGCGGGGTGGCAGGCCCCTGTAATCCCAGTTACTCAAGAGGCTGAGGCAGGAGATTGCTTGAACCAGGGTGGCAGAGGTTGCAGTGAGCCAAGATCGCGCCACTGCACTCCATCCTGGACAACAGAGTTTCTTTAATTTTCCATGGAATCTTATGAGACCACCGACGACCTCTGGTAAGGAGTGAACTACTCTGATATGAAATACATTTAGTCCGAGTCCCCAGCTCCTGTCACACAGCTCCTAAAACTGTAGGAATTTCCCGAGTGCTAGGAATGTCTTAGTTATTCATAACAAACCCCTTCATCACACCAGAGTTTATGCTAAAGAAGTGATTCAGGGTGGGTCCCAAGGTAGCCTTAGGCTGGGGCTGCTCAATGGGTGATTAGAGAATTGGAAAGGCAGAGGGGGTGGGGAAGGGAGGGGTTCTGGAGATGATGCTCTATAAAAACTTTTGAACAGGGAGTCGCTGAACACTTGGAGTTGCTGGGAGGTCGTTGTGCACAGTCGGTTTACGGAAGGTTTACGGAAGCTTTGCGACACCTCCTACAATCATGCCCTTTGCATGTCTTCTTGGAGTGATCATCTGTGTCCTTCATAATATATTGGTAAACGTAAGTAGAGCATTTCCCCTGAGTTCTGTGAGCCATCCTAGCAAATTATCAAACTCGAGGGGCAGGGTAGTGGGACCCCTGATTTATAGGCAGTCAGAAGCACAGGTCACTGTCTGGGACACGTAATTGGTGTCTCAAAATGGCGGCAGTCTTGTGGGACTGAGCCCCTATCTGTGGGCTCCAGATAGCATCAGAATTGAATTGAGTTAGAGGACACCCACTTGGCATCTGCTGGAGAATTTTGGTGTGTGTGTGCGTGTGTGAAAACCCCCGTAAATTTGATAAATATTCTGAGCTGCATTCAGTGCGAGTAGAGAGAAAAAACTTTTTTCCCTTAATTTGTGACCAATAAATGCCAATCCTTGAACATCTGCTCAGTGCAAGTTCTCTCCTCTGGTAGTTCTCTGGTCATTCCCTTGGGTCTTTTCTTCCCCACTCCAGATGGAGTTTCACTCTGTTGCCCAGGATGGAGTACAATGGTGCGATCTTGGCTCACTGCAACATCCGCCTCCCGGATTCAAGCGATTCTCTTGCCTCAGCCTCCTGAGTAGCTAGAATTATAGGCATCCACCACCACGCCCAGGTAATATTTTGTATTTTTAGTAGAGACGGGGTTTCACCATATTGGCCCGGCTGGTCTTGAACTCCTGACCTCAGGTGAGCAACCAGCCTCGGTGTCCCAGAGTGCTGGGATTATAGGCCTGAGCCACCACGCACGGCCTCTTTTCTAATAATTATTTCATTTTATTATATTTTTTTGGCAGAGTCATGCTCTGTCACCCAGTCTGGAGCCCACTGGTACAGTTATAGCTCACTGCAGCCTTCAACTCCTGGGCTCAAGCAATCCTCCCGCCTCAGCTGCCTGGGTAACTGGGACTACAGGTGTAAGCCACAGCACCTGGTCTCCTTGAGTTTTTTCTACTTGAAATTTTTCTTTCTCCTTTGGATTCTTAGCCCATCTGACAGCATTAGATCTTTATCAATGCTACTGCTGGCTTCTGCTGCTTCTTTATTCTTAGATCTCAAACTCTTGATGTCGTGGCCAGGCGCTGTGGCCCACGCCTGTAATCCTAGCACTTTGGGAAGCTAAGGTGGGTAGATTGCCTGAGTTCAGGCGTTTGAGACCAGCCTGGACAACATGGTGAAATCCCATCTCTAATAAAATACAAAAAAAATTAGCTGGGCGTGGCGACGTGCGCCTGTAGTCTCAGCTACTTTTGAGGCTGACGCAGGAGAATTGCTTGAACCTGGGAGGCAGAGCTTGCAACAAGCTGAGATCGCACCACTGCACTCCAGCCTGGGCAACAGAGCAAGACTCCGTCTCAAAAAAAAAAAAAAAAAAAAAAAACCACAGAAAACTGCCCAGGCACGGTGGCTTATGCATGTAATCCCAACACCTTGGAGGCTAAGGTAGGGGTATCCCTTGAGGGCAGATGTTCAAGACTGACCTAGGCAACATATTGAGATCCCATCTCTGCAAAAAACAAACAAACAAACAAACAAAAACTTGGGCATGTAGTCCCAGCTACTTGGGAGGCTGAGTAGGAGGGGATGGCTTCAGCCCATGAGTTCAAGACTGCAGTGAACTAAGATTGCACCACTGCACTCCAGCTTGGGTGACAGAGCAAGACCCTGCCTCAAATAAAATAAAATGAAATGAAAACGGGACATGTTTTGGTCAAGTCTTTTTCTACAGCCCACCAAATCTATACATTAAATATCTAACACCACAAATGGGCATGGTGACTCATGCCTTTAATCCCAGCACTTTGGGAGGCTGAGTCAGGAGGGTTGCTTGAGTCCAGGAGTTTGAGACCAATCTGAGCAACATAGTGAGATCCATGGAGAGCCTGGCCAAGCTGGTGAAACCCTGTCTCCACTAAAAATACGAAAATTAGCTTGGCGTGATGGCATGTACCTGTAATCCCCGTTACTAGGGAGGCTGAGGCAGGAGGATCACTTGAACCTGGGAGGTGGAGGTTACAGGGAGCCAAGGTATCGACATTGCACTGTAGCCTGGGTGACAGAGTAAGACTCCATCTTAAAAAAAAGAAAAGACAATCCCATGCAACATATACAATTTGGTGAGTAACTGGAATAGAATGTGTGAGAATTGCAATGAGAGAGACATAGAAATGTTGCAGAAGCAGCTCAGAGATCCATAAGGCTATGGAGCTCCTAATTCTGCCTCAGTAATTATATAAGGTTTCACAGACTTGGAGCTCTGTGAGCCGGGTTTTGAGGAATAAGGACAAGTTTGCCAGGTTGATAAGAATGAAAATTAGTCTGGGCATGGTGGGTCACGCCTGTAGTGCTAGCAAATTTGGGAAGCTGAGGCTGGCAGATTGCCTGAGCTCAGGAGTTCGAGACCAGCCTGGGCAACAGTACTACAAATACAAAAAATAGGCTGGGCCGGGCGCGGTGGCTCAAGCCTGTAATCCCAGCACTTTGGGAGGCCGAGAC
>NW_012113141.1:1501100-1502190 GCF_000951035.1 Colobus angolensis palliatus
GCTCACTGCAAGCTCCGCCTCCCGGGTTCACGCCATTCTCCTGCCTCAGCCTCCCGAGTAGCTGGGACTACAGGCGGCCGCCGCTACGCCCGGCTAATTTTTTTGTATTTTTAGTAGAGATAGGGTTTCACTGTGTTAGCCAGGATGGTCTCGATCTCCTGCCCTCGTGATCCGCCCACCTCGGCCTCCCAAAGTGCTGGGATTACAGGCGTGAGCCACCGCGCAGATGGCTTTTATTAAGATCACTTTTTTGTTTTTTTGGAGGCAGGGTCTTGTCAAGGTCTGTCTCCCAGGCTGGAATGCGGTACCACGATCTCAGCTCACTGCCACCTCTGCCTCCCGAGTTCTAGCGATTCTCCTGCCTCAGCCTACCAAGTAGCTGGGATTACAAGTGCCTGTCACCATACCCAGCTACTTTTGTATTTTTAGTAGAGGAAGGGTTTCACCATGTTGGCCAGTCTGGTCTAGAACTCCTGTGCTTCTGCGATCCATCCACCTCGACCTCCCAAAGTGCTGGAATTTCAGCTGTGAGCCATTGCTTGGCCACTCATTCAGTCATTTTTAGTGCCTGAATAGGCATGTGTGGAGGTTACGACATACAACATAAATGAAACGTCAGAGGGGAGGAAGTCTCAGCGTCACTCAGGTGAAAATGAATGGAAAATAGAGCAGGAACACAAAACATGGCTTCAGAGGTTAGTGGTAACACCAGAGCTACAAACCAGGACTGGAAATTCAGCTTCAGAAGTCTTCTGAGACTAGAGTCTTGAAGGGCTTGCAGTACCAGGAAGTCTCCAAAGGAGGGAGCAGGTAGAGAAGATGGTGAAGACAATTTGGTTGGACATGTAGGTAGCCTATTAGCTGTCACAGAGATCCGGGGAGGAAGCATTTTTAAACAAAGGAGAATGAAGATACGGTGACTATAGCCTTAGGAGAGTGCAACAGTGGACTCAGGAATAAATGAGTATTGTAGAAAAAAGAAGCAGCAAATAGAAATTCTTTGCCGGAGGCCGGGCGCGGTGGCTCAAGCCTGTAATCCCAGCACTTTGGGAGGCCGAGACGGGCGGATCACGAGGTCAGGAGATCGAGA
>NW_012113141.1:1509435-1517110 GCF_000951035.1 Colobus angolensis palliatus
ATTCTCCTGCCTCAGCTTTCAGAGTAGCTGGGTGGGGAGGTGGCGGCTACAGGCGCCCCCCACCATGCCAGGCTAGTTTTGTATTTTTGGTAGAGATGAGGTTTCACCACGTTGACCAGGCTGGTCTTGAATTCCTGACCTCATGATTGCCTGCGTTGGCCTCCCAAAGTGTTGGGATTACATGTGTGAGCCACTTCGCCCTGCTAAAACCCTGTCTCTACTAAAAAGTACAAACATTAGGCTGGGCATTAGCCTTGCCTATAGGCCTAGCTACTTGGGAGGCTGAGGCAGGGGATCACTTGAAACTGGGAGGGAGCTGTGATCATACCAGTCCACTCCAGCCTGGGCTACAAAAGAGACCGTGTCAAAGAGAGAGAAGGGAAGGGGAGGGGTGGGGAGAGGAGCGGCGGGAGAGATTCTCAGCGAAAGAAATAAGAAAACAAGGTCAAGTAAAGGGACCACCTGGGAATGGTAAACACAAAAGACCTATAAACAGCAGAGGAGAAGAAATTAATGAAGAGGAGACTGTGCCAATGCTAGAAAGACAGGGACTCATTAATGGAGTAAGAGATGCTTAGATAAAGTAACATGGAAGCTATGGGATCAAGGATACAAGCTAATGGGCAGCCACATAACATAGAGAAGAAACTTCAAGTAAGAAAAGAAATTGCACGCTGAGGAAAGGAAAGAAAGGTAAGTAAGAAATCTCTGTCGTCCCACTACTCAGGAGGCTGAGGCAGGAGGATCACTGGAGTCCAGGAGGTGTAGATTGCAGTGAGCTATAATCACATTACAGTATTTCAGCCTGGATGACAGAGCTAGAAACTATTGCTTTTTCTTGAGACAGAGTCTTGCTCCATTGCCCAGGCCGGAGTGCAGTGGCCAGATCTCAGCTCACCACAACCTCCGCCTCCCAGGTTCAAGCAATTCTCCTGCCTAAGCCTCCCCAGTAGCTGGGACTACAGGCACCTGCCACCACACCTGGCTAATTTTTTTTTTTTTTTTGAGACGGAGTCTTGCTCTGTTGCCCAGGCTGGAGTGCAGTGGCCCAATCTCGGCTCACTGCAACCTCTACCTCCTAGGTTCAAGCAATTCTCCTGCCTCAGCCTCCTGAGGAGCTGGGATTACAGGCATGCACCACCACACCCGGCTACATTTTGTATTTTTTTTTTTAGTAGAGATGAGGTTTCACCATGTTGGTCAGGCTGGTCTTGAACTCCTGATCTCATGATCTGCCCACCTCAGTCTCCCAAAGTGCTGAGATTACAGGCGTGAGCCACCATGCCCGGCCACACTCAGTTATTTTTTTGTATTTTTAGGTGTGAGCCACCTCGCCCGGCTGAAACTATTGCTTTTTAGCAATTTTTATTTTATTTTATTTAAAATTTATTTTATTATTTAATAAGATAAAATAAGTATTTTAAAACCTATTGCTGGCCAGGCATAGTGGTTCATGCCTGTAATCCCAGCACTCTGGGGGGCCCAGGTGGGTGAATCATAAAGTCAGGAGTTCGAGACCAGCCTAGCCAAGACAGTGAAACCCCTTCTCTACTAAAACTACAAAAAAAAAAAAAAAATTAGCCAGGCGGGGTGGCAGGCCCCTGTAATCCCAGTTACTCAAGAGGCTGAGGCAGGAGATTGCTTGAACCAGGGTGGCAGAGGTTGCAGTGAGCCAAGATCGCGCCACTGCACTCCATCCTGGACAACAGAGTTTCTTTAATTTTCCATGGAATCTTATGAGACCACCGACGACCTCTGGTAAGGAGTGAACTACTCTGATATGAAATACATTTAGTCCGAGTCCCCAGCTCCTGTCACACAGCTCCTAAAACTGTAGGAATTTCCCGAGTGCTAGGAATGTCTTAGTTATTCATAACAAACCCCTTCATCACACCAGAGTTTATGCTAAAGAAGTGATTCAGGGTGGGTCCCAAGGTAGCCTTAGGCTGGGGCTGCTCAATGGGTGATTAGAGAATTGGAAAGGCAGAGGGGGTGGGGAAGGGAGGGGTTCTGGAGATGATGCTCTATAAAAACTTTTGAACAGGGAGTCGCTGAACACTTGGAGTTGCTGGGAGGTCGTTGTGCACAGTCGGTTTACGGAAGGTTTACGGAAGCTTTGCGACACCTCCTACAATCATGCCCTTTGCATGTCTTCTTGGAGTGATCATCTGTGTCCTTCATAATATATTGGTAAACGTAAGTAGAGCATTTCCCCTGAGTTCTGTGAGCCATCCTAGCAAATTATCAAACTCGAGGGGCAGGGTAGTGGGACCCCTGATTTATAGGCAGTCAGAAGCACAGGTCACTGTCTGGGACACGTAATTGGTGTCTCAAAATGGCGGCAGTCTTGTGGGACTGAGCCCCTATCTGTGGGCTCCAGATAGCATCAGAATTGAATTGAGTTAGAGGACACCCACTTGGCATCTGCTGGAGAATTTTGGTGTGTGTGTGCGTGTGTGAAAACCCCCGTAAATTTGATAAATATTCTGAGCTGCATTCAGTGCGAGTAGAGAGAAAAAACTTTTTTCCCTTAATTTGTGACCAATAAATGCCAATCCTTGAACATCTGCTCAGTGCAAGTTCTCTCCTCTGGTAGTTCTCTGGTCATTCCCTTGGGTCTTTTCTTCCCCACTCCAGATGGAGTTTCACTCTGTTGCCCAGGATGGAGTACAATGGTGCGATCTTGGCTCACTGCAACATCCGCCTCCCGGATTCAAGCGATTCTCTTGCCTCAGCCTCCTGAGTAGCTAGAATTATAGGCATCCACCACCACGCCCAGGTAATATTTTGTATTTTTAGTAGAGACGGGGTTTCACCATATTGGCCCGGCTGGTCTTGAACTCCTGACCTCAGGTGAGCAACCAGCCTCGGTGTCCCAGAGTGCTGGGATTATAGGCCTGAGCCACCACGCACGGCCTCTTTTCTAATAATTATTTCATTTTATTATATTTTTTTGGCAGAGTCATGCTCTGTCACCCAGTCTGGAGCCCACTGGTACAGTTATAGCTCACTGCAGCCTTCAACTCCTGGGCTCAAGCAATCCTCCCGCCTCAGCTGCCTGGGTAACTGGGACTACAGGTGTAAGCCACAGCACCTGGTCTCCTTGAGTTTTTTCTACTTGAAATTTTTCTTTCTCCTTTGGATTCTTAGCCCATCTGACAGCATTAGATCTTTATCAATGCTACTGCTGGCTTCTGCTGCTTCTTTATTCTTAGATCTCAAACTCTTGATGTCGTGGCCAGGCGCTGTGGCCCACGCCTGTAATCCTAGCACTTTGGGAAGCTAAGGTGGGTAGATTGCCTGAGTTCAGGCGTTTGAGACCAGCCTGGACAACATGGTGAAATCCCATCTCTAATAAAATACAAAAAAAATTAGCTGGGCGTGGCGACGTGCGCCTGTAGTCTCAGCTACTTTTGAGGCTGACGCAGGAGAATTGCTTGAATCTGGGAGGCGGAGATTGTAATGAGCTGAGATCACGCCACTGCACTCAAGCCTGGGCCACTGAGGGAGATTCCGTCTCAAAACAAAACAAAACAAAAAAAAACTCCTGACCTCGTGATCCACCCACCTCCGCCTCCTAAAGTGCTAGGATTACAGGCATGAGCCATTAGCCTATTTTATTTTTTATTTTATTTATTTATTTACTCAGTTAGGATCTTCCTATGTTGCTCAGGTTGGTCTCAAACTCCTCCCACGTCAGCATCCTAAGTAGCTGGTCCCCAGGCATGGGCCATCTAGCCCCAATTCATTTATCTCTCTCTCTCTCTCTCTCCCTATCTAATCAGACCCTGATCGCCTTATAGGAAATAATGAGTCTGTCTGTCTTCCTTAGTTACTATATAATTTATACTACCAGGACCGTATAAGATTCCTAACACTTAGTATTGCCAATTTTTAAATTTTTGTCCAATGGAGATTATATCCTTTTTTTTGAGACGGAATCTTGGTCTGTCACCGAGGCTGGAGTGTAGTGGTGTGATCTTAGCTCACTGCAACCTCTGCCTCCCAGGTTCAAGCAATTCTCCTGCCTCAGCCTCCCCAGTAGCTGGGATTACAGGCGCCCACCACCATGCCTGGCTAATTTTTGTATTTTTAGTAGAGACACGGTTGCACTGTCTTGGCCAGACTGGTCTTGAACTTCTTACATCGTGATCCACCCGCCTTGGCCTCCCAAAGTGCTGGGATTACAGGCGTGAGCCACCATGCCCCGCTGAGGTTATATATATATATATTTTTTGAGATGGAGTCTCCCTCTGTCACCCAGGCTGGAGTGCAGTGGCCGGATCTCAGCTCACTGCAACCTCCGCCTCCCGGGTTTAGGCCATTCTCCTGCTTCAGCCTCCCGAGTAGCTGGGACTACAGGTGCCCGCCACCACACCCGGCTAGTTTTTTGTATTTTTTTTAGTAGAGACGCGGTTTCACCGTGTTAGCCAAGATGGTCTCGATCTTCTGACCTCATGATCTGCCCGTCTTGGCCTCCCAAAGTGCTGGGATTACAGGCTTGAGCCACCGCACCTGGCGAGGTTATATTCTTTAGAAAGAATCTCTGTGTTTATATGTGTGTTTGAGGAGGTTATGCTATATTATACATATAATTTCCTCCCCTGTCAGGTCACTAATCAAGATAATTTAGTAAGCAGAGTAGCTAAGATGTTTTAGAGATAGAGCAATAGTAAAATGAGAAATAACTTTAGAGGGAACTTGAGTTAGGTTTGGATGAGTTAGATAAGTGCAGTTCCAATACCCTTATGACATAATTTTCACACCTCTTTTTAAAAGAGGTGACTGGAAAAAAGACATGAATTCTTGCTGTTACTTGGGGGAGAAAATGGGGTAAGTTAATTACAAGGATAGTGGAGGCCGGGCACAGTGGCTCACGCCTGTAATCCCAGCACTTTGGGAGGCCAAGGCAGATGGATCACAAGGTCAGGAGATCGAGACCATCCTGGCTAACATGGTGAAACTCCATCTCTACCTAAAAAATACAAAAAATTAGCCAGGCTTGGTGGCGGGCACCTGTAGTCCCAGCTACTCGGGAGGCTGAGGCAGGAGAATGGTGTGAACCCGGAAGGTGGAGGCTGCAGTGAACTGAGATGCGCCACTGCACTCCAGTCTGGGCGACAGAGCAAGACTCCATCTCAAAAAAAAAAGATAGTGGAAAATTGCCTAAACATTTATTCTTTGTTATTGATGTCTGGAAAGAATTGCACTTTATTTTCTTCTCCTTGAGTAGACACCTCATGTTATTGTTTAATTTCCCATGACTTGTTAAACCTTTTAGACTTCATGGAAACATCTGGCCCCTTTCCTGATAGATGAGCCCGATCAGGTTGCTGGCTGCCAAGGTGGTTTTTAATATCATCTACATGCTGAGGACTCTCAGTTTGTTTCTCCAAGATAACTCTTTCCCAAACTCGAAATTGTCCCAGACTTGGCCAGTGGGAGGGACCTGTCCTTTTCTGATGGACATTTAGATGGTTTCCAGCTTTTCACCATTGTGAAACATGATGAAAATATTTTATTGACGCAGACACAATTGAGCCTTCAGAGCCTTTGCACTTGCTTTTTTCCTAAGCCTGAAATCTTCCTCCAGCTTCCTCCCTTACTTTTTACAGATCTACTCAATGTGGTCTTCCTTGATTGCTGAATGCAGAATTACAATCCTGGTCAGGAGCAGTGGCTCGTGCCTGTGATCACAGCTACTTGGGAGGATGAGATACAAGAATCACTTGAACTTGGGAAGTGAAGGTTGCAGTGAGAAAAGATTGCACTACTGCACTCCAGCCTGGGCCACTGAGTGAGACTCCCTCTCAAAAACAAACAGGCCAGGTGCATTGGCTCTTTGGGAGGCCAAGGCAAGTGGATCACCTGAGGTCAGGAGTTCAAGACCAGCCTGACCAGCAAGGTGAAATCCTGTCTCTGCTAAAAAAAACACAAATTAGCCAGGCGTGGTGGCACGTGCCTGTAGTCCCAGCTACTCGGGAAGCTAAAGCAGGAGAATTGCTTGAACCTGGGAGGCAAAGGTTGCGGTGAACTGAGATCGGGCCACTGCACTCCAGCCTGGGCGACAGAGCAAGACTCCATCTCAAAAGAAAAACCCAAAACAACACACACACACACACACACACACACACACACACATACACACACAATTCTTTTGGAAGCACACATGCAATTAAAATCCTTTTAGAAGCACTTATTGGGTATTTTATTTTATTTTATTGTATTTTGACACAGGGTCTTGATCTTTCTTCCAGGCTGAAATGCAAGTGGTGCGATCTTCGCTCACTGCAAGCACCTCCCAGGCTCAGTCGATTCTCCCATCTCAGCTTCCAGAGTAGCTGGGACAACAGGCATGCACCACCATACCTGGCTAATTTTTATATTTTTAGTAGAAATTTCACTAAGTTGCCCAGGCTAGTCTCGATCTCCTGGGTTCAAGTGATCCTCCCGCCGCTGCCTCCCTAAGTGATGAAATTATAGGCATGAGCCACTGAGCCCTGAGCCCTGTGTTTTGTGTGTGTGTGTGTTTTGAGACAGAGTGTTGCTCTGTTACCAGGCTGTAGGCTGGAGTGCAGTGGCGCCATCTTGGCTCACTGCAACCTCCACCTTCCAGGTTCAAGCAATTGTCCTACCTCAGCCTCCCGAGTTGCTGGGACTACAGGTGCGTGTCACCACGCCCAGCTAAGTTTTGTATTTTTAGTAGAAGCTGGGTTTCACCATGTTGGTCAGGATGGACTTGATCTCCTGACCTTGTGATCCATCTGCCTTGGCCTCCCAAAGTGCTGGGATTACAGGCATGAGCCACCGCACCCAGCTATTTTTTTTTTTTTTAGTTGCAATCTTTCCCAGCATTCCCCGTCCTCTTCCCTGCCTTTCCCCCCTACTTTATCCCAGTGCTATCACTATCTGATACACTATATATTCTGCTCATTTGTTTTCTTTATTTTCTGTGCCCTGACTCCTACAACATGATGGAATGCAAGCTCTGCAAGGTTTCCTTTTGCTCACTTTTGTTTCCCCAAGTTTGGAACTGTGTCTGGCACTAAGTAGGGACTCAAGGTACATTAGGGGAATGAGTGTTACCATGGACATCATTCTATGTAGTGGTATGATTTTCATATTTCAATACATTTTAAAGTTAATCCAGTTAATTGACAAAAGCCATGATATTGCTATTTTATGATAGTCCTTTTCCTTTTGTTCTTCATGAAAATTACGTTATGTTGGATTTTTCCTTTTCCTTCTTTTGGGGGCAGGGAGATGGGTCTTGCTATGGTTGCCCAGGATGGCCTCAAACTCTTGGGCTCAAGCAATCCTCTTGCCTCAGCTTCCCAAGTAGCTGAGATGGTGTGCACTATTATGCCCACCTGAAAGTAAGGATTTTTTTTGAGACAGTGTCTTGCCCTGTCACTCAGTCACTCAGGCTGGAGTGCAGTGGCTTTACCAAAGCTCACTGCAACCTGAAACTCCTGGGCTCAAACACTCCTGCTGCCCCAGCCTCTCAAAGTGTTAGGATTATAGGTGCGTGCCCAGCCTTGAAAATCAAGTTTTTAAGTCAAACTCTCTCTTCCATCCTTTTTTTTTAAAATCTAGGTAGAATGTTTCTTTTTTTTTTTTTTTGAGGCAAAGTCTCCCTCTGTCGCCCAGGCTGGAGTGCAGTGGCGCGATCTCA
>NW_012113141.1:1517631-1519900 GCF_000951035.1 Colobus angolensis palliatus
GGGCCTCTGCACTCCAGCCTGGGTGATAGAGTGAGACTCCGTCTCAAAAAAAAAAAAAAAAGATTTATTTCAGGCTTGGTGCAGTGGCTCACGCGTGTAATCCCAGTACTTTGGGAGGCCAAGGCAGGCAGATCACCTGAGGTCAGGAGTTTGAGACCAGCCTGACCAACAAGGTGAAACCCCGTCTCTACTAAAAACAGAAAAAAATGTATATATTTGCTGGGTGTGGTGGCGCACACCTGTAATCCCAACTACTCAGGAGGCTGAGACAGGAGTATCACTTGAACCTGGGAGCGGAGGTTGCATTAAGCCAATATCATGCCATTGCACTCCAGCCTGGGCAACAAGAGTGAAACTCCGTCTCAAGAAAAAAAAAAAAAAGATTGATTTCAAATGCCACATTTCTGATTTTATTCAGCCAAGGTACTTTGTCTGATTGTGCCATTGAAAACACGAGTGCAGTCATCAGTTTGCTCTGCCAGCCTGGAATCTCTGTTCTTTCTGTGTAGGAGGTAAATTTTATTCATCCTTCTATGCCTACATTGTAGTGTAAAAACACATTTGTATGAATCAATCAGTGAGGAAGGTTAAAAGTTTAGGAATCTTTCCCAGAACAACCTGGTTATGCTTATGTGTATAAGAATAAAATCTAAGGCTGGGCGCGGTGGCTCAAGCCTGTAATCTCAGCACTTTGGGAGGCCGAGATGGGCGGATCACGAGGTCAGGAGATCGAGACCATCCTGGCTAACACGGTGAAATCCCGTCTCTACTAAAAAAATACAAAAAACTAGCCGGGCGAGGTGGTGGGCGCCTGTAGTCCCAGCTACTCGGGAGGCTGAGGCAGGAGAATGGCCTAAACCCGGGAGGCGGAGCTTGCAGTGAGCTGAGATCCGGCCACTGCACTCCAGCCTGGGCGGCAGAGCGAGACTCTGTCTCAAAAAATAAATAAATAAATAAATAAATAAATAAATAAAAAATAAAAAAATAAAATCTAAGTGCAGAATGGGGGTAGAATGGTGTGAAAGACAATGAGGGACTGAATCCTTTCTCTTCACTTGAAGTTTGACCTGTAAGGAATGAAGATTCCATGAACAGCATTTTCCTTACCACAGTGACCCCATTAAAGTCCTGGATTCCCTTGTCTGTGTCATGACTGCTGGAAGAAGCAATAGTCATCAAACATTTAGAGAAAAATTCAGATGCCCTAGTCAGTCTTAATTCTGGCATAATGCCACTGGTTATTCCTCCTCATTCGGAAAACTTAGCGCTTCTTCCACTTTCATTTCTTCATTCATAAAGTGAATGCGACCACTACTGAGGTCCAAGGCCAAATAACTAACAGAAACATTATGATGACCTTTGCAGACATCCAGCCCAGAGTCAGGGAACACAGCCCTCATCTGGTTTCTCTCTTTGGTGTTGAGGGCGGTTTTCCGTTGCTGGCGACCTAGATATTCTCAATGGTGTCATCTCTGACCTGGCACCTTCTTCATACGCTTATAAACATGCAATTTAGAGATCCTAAAAACTTTTTCTAGAGTTCCCCTGGGAAAAAAGGTAATGACAAAATCTTGACACTTCTCTACTACTTCTTCGGAGAAGACAGAGAGAGAGTGTGTGTGTTGAGAGAGGTGGAGAACGAGGGGGAGGGGAGGGGGGTCGAGAGGGAGTCGAGGAGGGATTCCAGCTCCAGTTTGGGTAAATCCAGCTCGCGTTTTGCCTGTCGCTCAACTGTGCAGGGTCCAGCGAAGGCAGAGCCCCAGCCTCACTCCCTGAGGTCTGTCCTGGGGAGACACTGCTGCTCCGGGGGGCTGACCTGGCGGGGAGTGGCCGCGCAGTCTGCTCTGGCGCCGCTTTGTGCGCGCAGCCGCTGGCCCCTCTACTCCCGGGTCTGCCCCCCGGGACACCCCCCTGCCCCGCCCAAGTCATGCAGCCCTACCTGCCTCTCCACTGTGGACCTTTGGGAGCCGACTCCCCACCTCGGGGGCTCGGGCCTTGACTGTGCTGGGAGCCGGTAGGCGCCCTACCCTACCCGCCCGCGCCTCTCGCGCCCGCCGGGGCCCCGGGCTCCAAAGTTGTGGGGAGGAGCGCGAGTTGGAAAGTTTGCCCGAGCGCAGGCTTGGAGCTGGGGACCGTGCGCTGCCCTGGGAGTGTGACCCGGCCAGCGGTGAGTTGGGGCCGGGGCAGAGGGCAGGGGTGCGGGGAGGGAGGACTCAGACGCCGAGGCCCGAGGGGGGTCCGGGAGGCGGCGCTCGGCGAGGGCTGGACT
>NW_012113141.1:1520083-1529077 GCF_000951035.1 Colobus angolensis palliatus
CCCCGCCACAACGCCGGGTGGGGGGCAGCGGGGGCGACTGGGGCTCTGACCCCGGGCTGCGCTGAAAAAGGGCTGGGGGAGGGCAAGTGTGGCTTGGGGGAGATGGCTGAATGTGCCAGTGGTTCCCTGGCCTCTTTGGGGAGTCGGAGGTCCGGGCGCTTAGGGGTAAGGAGAGGCTAGAGTCTGTGCAAGTTGTGAGTGGGGAGCCCGGGCTGTCCCGTGCTCAAGCGTACCCCCTAAACAAGTTTTCTCCCTCCCCCCATATTTATATGAGAGACAGGTTGATGGGGAAACGCTTTGGCGCCTATCTCCCCGAGAGTTGTGGGAGGACGGCTCCAGGGATGAAACGTTTGGAGTGGAGGCAGTGGTGGAGTCTTGCTAGGAGTTGGCTCGGAGTTGTTAAGGATCAGGGAAGAAGGAAATACGGAGTAGAGTGTGTTCTGTCAAAATGGCATTTAAGAACTCATTTGTGAGCACCACTGGGTCGCTGGACTCGCTAGCGTTGCGATCCCATCAGTCCCCGTCCGGCGGGATCCCGGAGCGGGCCCCGAGGGTGGGAGGTGCGCGGAGCTTGGTGCTGGGGCTAGTCGTGCAGCACGTGAGGGGCCTGGTCCTCGCCCGAGGGCGAGGAGGCTGCCGCGCAATCTACCGCCCCCAGAGAGAAAATGCTCTTCCCCTCTCTGTGCTTCCCTCCTTCCCTCTCCCCCGCTCCTGTCCCCCCCTCCGTCGCCCCGGGCTCTTCTCTCTCTCTCTCTCTCTCTCTATATATATATATACATATATTCTACAAGAAGTGGTCTGGAAGGGGACTGGCCGGCGCTGGTAACCTTTCCACGTGAACGAGAAACCCACGCTGGGCATTTCTGATCCACTAAAAACTAAAGTGTCTCCAAAAGAACATTTTAAGCTTCAGCCTCGGAGTCTTTCCCGCGCCCGCAACTCGTCCTTCTCCCAAATTAACCAACCTTTCTGCATACGTCTCTTAGGGTGCCTCTTCCCCTCCGCCCCGGTTCCACTCTGGGGCACTAAATGAGCTGCACAATACGTCCTAGTAATGACCGGTTTTTGAAGAAATGTTTGAAAAGTGTTTTAAGACCTTGGAGCGAGAACAGGATTAGGTACACAGACCTGGGCCGGCGGGGTGAGCCGCGAGCGCCACTGGGAAGAGCGGCGCTGTATAGCAGCAGCCCCAGGTCTCCCCTGGACCTGAGTATGCTCGGCGTCCCCACCCCCAATATAAAGTAAAATAAAAGCAATGGTTTAATTAGTCCTCAGGATACGAAAAAATATCGTATTAAAGGCGCTTCTTAACCAGTTAGGGCAACGGTTATTTGGAGCATATTACGAATTTATGACTACAATTAAACCAGGGGCAGGGGTACATGCAGAAAGGTACGGAAATAAGGAGATTAGTATGAGTAAATAATCAAAAGACTTAGGTGAATCAAACCAAGAATCAAAAGACTTAGGTGGTTTTTGGTGTGTTTCCCGATTTTATCGATATTGATTATAGGGGTCCCTCTTTTCCCCAATTAAGGGGTTTTAATTAGCTTGTCAACCTCTCTGTCTTTAAAGCTAAGTTGTAGTTTCCATTAAATTTCAGAATCAAGATATAGGGAAATGGCAGACAGTGTCCTTTTCTCTTTGCAAAGATGAGGAGTCCAGGCTTACAACTCTGGGACTGCCACTTTCCATTTTAATGAGAGTTAACTATGGCTCTCCAGGCTGGTCTTGCAGAATGGATGGGTGGGAGGGTTGGGTCTCCACTGTCCCTGCCCTTTGTTTCTCTTCCTTCTCCCATCTGATTTGTCCCCCCTCCCCCACCTTCCGAGCGTCCGTATCTTTCCTTTCCTGCACACTTGATTTCCCCTCTCCCCTTGGTCTTTTAGTCTTTGGCCTTTTGATCCCAGTTGTCTTTTAATATTCTAGCTTTATTACTATAGATGTCGAACCCCTTCCTCAGTTTTTACTGTAAGTAATTTTTCCCCTTCCTCAGTTTGTTACTATAAAATTCTTTCCCTTCTTTCGTTTTTGGCCTTTTTTGTTTTCTTTTTGGGCATTTCCTTCCTTCTCATGCTTTTTCTTCTACTTCCTCCTAATGTGTTTTATGCCTTTCTTGTCTTTGGAAGGACCGTTCTATGTCCATTCTAACGTCTCCCTTCCCTTTTCTTGGCCCTTTCCCCCCCTTTTTCCCCCTTCCTCTCTGCAGGGCAGAGGAGTGTTTTACATATGGAAGGAGCCATTGACTAAATGTGCTGGCATTCTAGTGAGTTTCCCTGAACAGCTTTTACATGTGCCGAGGGCTCTTATACTTCCTGTGGTAGAAAACTATCTAGGAACTGCAAGCAGTTGCCTGCCTACTCTTCCTTTCGAGGTAGAACTTAGTTGCTGGAGGAAACTGAGCCAGGTGCTGCCTTTTTGAAATAAATGTTCTAAATCTTGTTTTTCTCAGCCAAGTGCAAGAGCCTTTAAGTTCTGTGGAGCTGAATGGAGGGACTATGAAACCAGTCTTTTGCAACTAGCTCTATGTATGCAAATACCACGTTTTTGGCCACTGCTGGTAGTGGAAAGAATTGAAATATGACTTCAAATTAACATGCAGACTGGATCGTTACATCAATTAAGCATTTTTGCCCAGAGGATTTTGGGGGAATCCAGAGAAAGGACGGATATAGGTGGGAGAGGATCTTTCTGACGTGTTGCTGTCAATACTGGCTTTTTTGTTTGTTTTTTGTTTTTCCTTTTGTTTTTGTTTGTGTGTTTGTTTTTTGAGTCTCTGTCTCCCAGGCTAGAGTGTAGTGGCGTGATCTTGGCTTACTGCAACCTCTGCCTCCCGGGTTCAAGCAATTCTCCTGCCTCAGCCACCGGAGTAGCTGAGATTACAGGCATGTGCCACCACACCTGACTAATTTTTGTATTTTTAGTAGAGACAGGGTTTCACTGTGTTGGCCAGGTTGGTCTTGAACTCCTGACCTCAGGTGATCCGCCTGCCTTGGCCTCCCAAAATGCTTAGATTACAGACGAGAACCACCACATCTGCCAGTTCTCTACAGAAAACTCTTACACTTTAAGAAGCCAGCTTTTAATTCTCTAAGCAAGGTAATTATTTTAAAAATTTAGTTGGGTTATTATCTCCTGGCCTATAATTTTGGATCGCATACTCTGTAGTTCCCTTGTCACAAAGACATTTTAGGGGGGAAAATGTTCTATTGTTTTCCTTTTTTTTTTTTTTCCAGACAGAGTCTTGCTCTGTCGCCCAGGCTGGAGTGTAGTGGTGTGATCTCCGCTCACTGCAACCTGAGTTCGAGTGATTCTCCTGCATCAGCTTCCCAAGTAGCTAGGATTACAGGCATGTGCTACCATGCCCGGCTAATTTTTGTATTTTTAGTAAAGACAGGGATTCACCATGTTGGCCAAGCTGGTCTCGAACTCCTGACTTCAAGTGATCCACCTGCCTCAGTTTCCCAAAGTGCTGGGATTATAGGTGTGAGTCACCGTGCCTCACGAAAATAATGTTCTGTTGTTGTTTGGGGGTCTTGGTGCTCTCTGGTGTAAAGATCTGTTGACTGAGTAGTTTTACATCCCAGAAATGGTTTTTTGTTTTTCCCTTCCATGACAGTAAGAACTCACAGGATGGTGTCCATTAATTGCACATGATTCCCCTCTTGGGCCAATGATATATGCTTAATAACAGGGTCTCCAGTCTTATTTTCTTCTCATATCATTTTATCATGAAGCTATCTCTGCAGCACTTTCACGGACTCTTGAAGACATTCCAGGTTAGAATAAAAGTAACTTTCTCATGCCTGTAATCCCAGTGTTTTGGGAGGCTGAGGCAGAAGGATCACTTGAGGCTAGGAGTTTGAGACCAGTCTGGGCAACATAGTGAGATCAATCCTCATCTCTACAAAAAATAAAAAGAACTTAGCCAGGCATGGTGGCCTGTGCTTGTAGTTGGGTGGCTGAGATGGGAGGATCACTTGAGTCTAGGAGTTTAAGGCTATAGTTAGCGATGATCACAGCACTGCACTCCAGCCTGGGCAACAGAGCAAGACCTGTCTCAAAAAATAAAAAAATAAAAAAAAACGAATATTGAGAAGCATTGAAATATCAGTTTTCATCAGAAATGAAAAATGGAAGTAGAATTAGGGAAGAGTGTACACAGGGGAGATTTGACTGCTGGAAATATTTTAGTTCATGTGAGTGGTAGGATCTAAGTATTTATTTGAAAATACACATTTTTGCTGGACATGGTGGCCCACACCTGTAGTCCTAGCACTTTAAGAGGCTCAGGGGGGCAGATGACTTGAAGCTAGGAGTTTGAGAGTGGCCTGGGCAGCATAGTGAGTCTTCACAAAAGAAAGAAAAAATTAGCCTGGTGTGGTGGCACCTGCCTGTAGTCCCAGCTACTTGGGAAGCTGAGGTGGGAGGATGACTTAAGCCCAGGAGGTCAAGGCTACAGTGAGCCTTGATACACATGAGCGACAGAGCAAGACCTTGTTAAAAAAAAAAAAAATATATATATATATATATGCACACACACACACAGACACACACACATTTTTGTATGAATTGAATACTCTAGGATAGAAGCACTAAAAATGGAAGTAAAGCATTTAATAATGTTTACAAAAAAGAAATTAATTTCCAGAGGTCTTTGAGGTAATTCCATATTTAAATGTGGACCTATTTAATGGAGTGGACTACATTCTCTTCCCCCTGCCTCCACAAATTTCAGGATAAGCTTGCTACCCTTACTCCATGAGTTCGGCTCTTGGGACAACTTAGTTTGTCACAAAAGAAGTTTATGTTTCAATAGTGGAGCCAAGAGTGATAAAAATCAGGGTCTTGCCGGAAGGAGTCCTTATTTTGTTTCTGGTTGTCTCTGATTCTTTGGCTGAGTGGTACCCAGTGATTTTCTCTCCTGCAGTTGGGTTTTTCAGGGGTCATTGGCCTCTTTCGTGATCTCATAAAGAGGCTGTTACCATTTAAAGAGGCCACATCTTCGCAATCCATGTTGTTCATACCTTTTCTATTTCCTTGACAGGCTGTTTTTTAGGAGATAGGGTTTGAATGATAAAGATTATCTTAATTACAAGTCTGAATTTCTAAAGCACTTCAATTTAAAAATATAAAAGAATATAGGAGAGACAGAGATCAAATTGTAAACCACTTTCAAAGCAGATCCCATGACACCCTCTGGCATACCCAGATTACTTGCCTACATACATGAATTTTAATTTTTGTGGCTGATTGCAATGACTAGATTATATACTCCTAATAATTTTTTAGCAGTATAATCTTGATACAAGAGAGAAAGTATGCTTTTAATGATAATGTTGAATTTTGAGAGATTAAAATGAATTGCTTTTTGTAATGAAAAATGCATCCTGATAAAGGTATTTGTTGACTTTTTGGAAATTGGAATTGGAATGTCTTGTTTTCTGAAAATCTTGTACAAAAAAAGCAGTGGTCTTTGGAGAAAATATCCTTCAGTTTTTCACAGCCAAAGACTGAAATACTGCAAGCCAAAACTTTTTTTTTTTTTTTTGGAAGAAGGGGAAAGCAGTAAGCTTAGATGCCAAGAATTCAAGTGCAATATTCTCTGGCCTAGTGTTTGTATTTAGTACAGGTTTATCAAAATGTTATTTTTTGTGTATTTGATGTTATCACTAATGTCTATTTTAAAAGTCTTAAAGACACATTACATTGACTAAATGTAGTGTGCTCTAGGAACTCTTATATGTGTAACCTACTTAGTGCGTAAGGTGGGAACAGAACCAAAAGGAGATCTTGGTCTGGAGAATATAGCAAAGTCTGGGTTAAACTGGTTCCATAATAATGATAACTACCACTTATTTTCTCTTTCTCTCTCTCTCTTTTTTTTTTTTTTTTTTTTTTTGGTATTTTGACGTTGCAAACAGCCTTCTTTTTTTTTTTTAGCTTCTATTTATGAAACATCTATCATGCGCCAGCCCTGTGCTAAGCCTTTACACATATTATTTCATTTTATTCTCATGATAACCCAGTGAGGTCAATACTATTAGACTTTCTTTTGTATTACACACGAAGAAACATAGACATAAAGATACCAAGAAACTTGTCACAATCTACTAATATTTATAAACTGAAAACTGAACCCAGGTCAACTTACTTCCAACGTCCATCTTTTTACTCTGCTACCCATGCATGTCCCCTTACACTCAACCACAGATACCACAAGGATGAAACCAATGCCACTAGGTTTTTCCTGTGGGAGCCCATTGAAACCTCAAAACTACCTCATTTTAGATGAAGGAACATGGACTCATTTAAGTAGTTCTCTGGACACATAGCTGGTGATCACAGATTCAAACCCAGGACTTTTTGATGTGAGATCATCTCTAGACCTGAAACTAACCAGTGGCTCCCAGGATTACCTGGGTCAGATCAGTAATTTTCAAACAGATTGAACTGGGGAGGGTTCCAGTGACTCTCCTGCCTCAGCCTCCCAAGTAGCTGGGATTACAGGCACGCACTACCACGACTGGCTAATTTTGTGTTTTTAGTAGAGAGGGAGTTTCTACATGTTGGTCACGCTGGTTTCAAACTCCCGACCTCAGGTGATCCGCCCGCCTCAGCCTCCCATAGTGCTGGGATTACAGGCGTGAGCCACTGTGCCTGACCAGGTTTGTTTTTTTAATCTATTTTTAATTTTTCTCAGACTTTGGGAGGCTGAGGTGGGTAGATAACCTGAGGTCGCGAATTGGAGACCAGCCTGCTCAACATGCCAAGATTGTGCCGTTGCACTCCAGCGTGAGCAATAAGAGCGAAACTCCTGGCCAGGCGCGTGGCTCACGCGTATAATCCCAGCACTTTGGGAGGCAGAGGCGGGTGGATCACGAGGTCAGGAGATCCAGACCATCCTGGCTAACACGGTGAAACCCCATCTCTACTAAAAATACAAAAAATTAGCCGGGCGTGGTGGCGGGCGCCTGTAGTCCCAGCTACACGGGAGGCTGAGGCAGGAGAATGGCGTGAACCCGGGAGGGGGAGCTTGCAGTGAGCCGAGATCGCGCCACTGCACTCCAGCCTGAGCGACAGAGCGAGACTCTGTCTCAAAAAAAAAAAAGAAAAAAGAGCGAAACTCCGTCTCAAAAATTAAAAAAAAAAAATCACAGAATCAAGACTGTGACAACAGAAAATTAAGACTAGTTGTCAATTGAGGCCATTCTTGAGAACACATGGTTCTCACAATGAGAACAAATGGTTACCAACAACCATTTTCCTACACCATGAGATGGGGTTCTGCTCGTGTTGCCCAGGCTAGAGTGCAATGGCGTGATCTTGGCTCACTGCAACCTCTGTATCCTGGATTCAAGCGATTCTCCTGCCTCAGCCTCCCGAGTAGCTGGGATTACAGGCACCCACCACCACGACCAGCTAATTTTTGTATTTTTAGTAGAGACAGGGTTTCACCATGTTGGCCAGGCTGATCTCAAACTCCTGACCTCAGGTGATCCACCCACCTCGGCCTCCCAAAGTGCTGGGATTACAGGCGTGAGCCACATCACCCGGCCAATTCTGTGATCTTGAGAGAGATTGTTGATGTCCTACCATAGTGAGCTTTGATTTTTGCTCAGAGCTTCATCTTATTTTGGGTCTGGTTAGGCAATCTGAAAAGACCTGGGTCAAGACCCAAAGTCAAGTGGCGAAACTTCATCTCCACAAAAATTAAATATTTAGACCGGCGTGGTGGCACATGCCTGTGGTCCCAGCTATTGGGGCAGCTGAGGTGGCAAGATTGCTTGAGCCCAGGAGGTTGAGGCTGTAGTGAGCTGAGTTTGCACTACCGTACTTCAGTCCGGATGAGACCCTGTCTCCAAAAAAAAAAAGAAAGAAAGAAAATAAAATAAAAAGAAAAAGACTTGTGGGATCTTTTAGAAGGGATTTTAGAACCAGCAGTCTTTGAATTGAGTCAGGAGAAACAAAAGAGGGACATTTCTGGGTTTGGGGAGTGTCTACCACAATGCTTTCCTTAGACATAGCGGGGGTACTCAACAGATGTATTGGACCTGTGTGTCTTATCTGTAACCTAATTTGTCAATTCAATACTGTCTCCTGAGATTTTATGCTGTTTTGGTGTGCATGTGAAAAGCTCAAAATTTTTGGATTGTTAATTGGAATGTGGTAGGAAAAGTGTTGGATCTCAAGGGAGGAGAGTTTCTTACGTTATATAAACCTCTTCTTCTGGTTTAACCAGCTTTACTGTCAAACAGATAATACTTCTCCCTGTATAGGGATGTGCTCAGGAAAGAGATAATTTTTAAAGTATCTACATTTGTAAAGATTGGGATTTAAGCTTCAAAACACATATAATGGCTGGGCATGCTGGTTCACACCCGCAATCCCAGCACTTTGGGAGGCAGGGAGGGTTGCTTGGGGCCAGGAGTTCAAGGTTACAGTGAGGTATGATTATGTCACTGCAACTGCAACCTAGGCAACAGAGGGAGACCTGTCTCAAAAAAATAAATACATAAAAATCAATAAAATAATGCATGAAACTACAAGGGGTGTGGTTTCTAATACAGAGAAAACCCCATGCTTACCTTATTTGAGGAACTTCATCAACTTAAATCATTTGTTGAGGCAACTAAAGAAGCTTTATAGTGAATCTAAGGTTTAAAGGATACTTTAGTATTTTTTCTTTTTTTCTTTTTTTTAATAATTTCAACTCTTCTTTTAGGTTCGGGGGTACATGTGCAGGTTTGTTACATGGGAATATTGTGTGATGCTGTGGTTTGGGGTGCAACTGCTCCTGTCACCCAGGTAGTGAACATAGTACCCAATAGTTTTTCTTTTTTTTTTTTGAGATGGAGTCTCGCTCTGTCACCCAGGCTGGAGTGCTGTGATGCGATCTTGGCTCACTGCAACCTTTGCTTCCCAGGTTCAAGTGATTCTCCTGCCTCAGCCTCCCAAGTAGCTGGGATTACAGGTGCCTGCCACCACACCCAG
>NW_012113141.1:1530947-1533919 GCF_000951035.1 Colobus angolensis palliatus
GGGCAACATGGCGAAAACCAGTCACTACAAAAAATACAAAAATTAGCCAGGTGTGATGGTGTGAGCCTGCAGTCCTAGCTACTTGGGGGGCTGAAGTGAAAAGATTGCTTGAGCCTGGGGAGGTCCAGGCTGTGGTGAGCTGTGATCATGCTTCTGCACTCCAACCTGGGCAACAGAATGAGATCCTGTTTCAAAAAAATAAAATAAAACAATTAGTAGTGAATATTCTATTTCAAATAGGGAAATGCATAGGAAAAAGACTTACTTCAGTGTTTTCTGTTGTTATTTCAGACCAAAACCTTGTGCGACTGAGCTCAAGAGCAGTGCATCCAGATTCTCCTCAGAAGTGAGACTTTCCAAAGGACCAATGACTCTGTTTCCTGTGCCCTTTCATTTTTTCCTACTCTGTAGCTATGTCTCGATCCCGCCATGCAAGGCCTTCCAGATTAGTCAGGAAGGAAGATGTAAACAAAAAAAAGAAAAACAGCCAACTACGACAGACAACCAAGGGAGCCAACAAAAATGTGGCATCAGTCAAGACTTTAAGCCCTGGAAAATTAAAGCAATTAATTCAAGAAAGAGATGTTAGGAAAAAAACAGAACCTAAACCACCCATGCCAGTCAGAAGCCTTCTGACAAGAGCTGGAGCAGCACGCATGAATTCGGATAGGACTGAGGTTCTTTTTCAGAACCCAGAGTCCTTAACCTGCAATGGGTTTACAATGGCGCTACGAAGCACCTCTCTTAGCAGGCGACTCTCCCAACCCCCACTGGTCATAGCCAAATCCAAAAAGGTTCCACTTTCTAAGGGTTTAGAAAAGCAACATGATTGTGATTATAAGATACTCCCTGATTTGGGAGTAAAGCACTCAGAAAATGATTCGATTCCAATGCAAGACACCCAAGTCCTTCCTGATATAGAGACTCTAATCAGTATACAAAATCCCTCTTTACTTAAAGGTATGAGCCAAGAGACAACTCAGTCTTGGTCCCAAAGAGTTGAGGATTCCAAAATCAATATCCCTACCCACAGTGGCCCTGCAGCTGAGATCCTTCCCGGGCCACTGGAAGGGACATGCTGTGATGAAGGACTATTCTCTGAAGAGACATTTAATGATACCAGTGGTTCCCCAAAAATGTTTGCTCAGGACACAGTGTGTGCTCCTTTTCCCCAAAGAGCAACCCCCAAAGTTACCTCTCAAGGAAACCCCAGCATTCAGTTAGAAGAGTTGGGTTCACGAGTAGAATCTCTTAAGTTATCTGATTCTTACCTGGATCCCATTAAAAGTGAACATAATTGCTACCCCACCTCCAGTCTTAATAAGGTTATACCTGAATTGAACCTTAGAAACTGCTTGGCTCTTGGTGGGTCTACGTCTCCTACCTCTGTAATAAAATTCCTCTTGGCAGGCTCAAAACAAGCAACCCGTGGTGCTAAATCAGATCATCAAGAGGCCTTCAAAGCTACTGCAAATCAACAGGAAGTTTCTGATACCACCTCTTTCCTAGGACAGGCCTTTGGTGCTATCCCACATCAATGGGAACTTCCTGGTGCTGATCCAGTTCATGGTGAGGCCCTGGGTGAGACCCCAGATCTACCAGAGATTCCTGGTGCTATTCCAGTCCAAGGAGAGGTCTTTGGTACTATTTTAGACCAACAAGAAACTCTTGGTATGAGTGGGAGTGTTGTTCCAGACTTGCCTGTCTTCCTTCCTGTTTCTCCAAATCCAGTTGCTACCTTTAATGCTCCTTCCAAATGGCCTGAGCCCCAAGGCACTGTCTCATATGGACTTGCAGTCCAGGGTGCTATACAGATTTTGCCTTTGGGCTCAGGACACACTCCTCAATCATCATCAATCTCAGAGAAAAATTCATTACCTCCAGTAATGGCTATAAGCAATGTAGAAAATGAGAAGCAGGTTCATATAAGCTTCCTGCCAGCTAACACTCAGGGGCTCCCATTAGCCCCCGAGAGAGGACTCTTCCATGCTTCACTGGGTGTGGCCCAACTCTCTCAGGCTGGTCCCAGCAAATCAGACAGAGGAAGCTCCCAGGTCAGTGTAACCAGCACAGTTCATGTTGTCAACACCACAGTGGTGACTATGCCAGTGCCAATGGTCAGTACCTCCTCTTCTTCCTATACCACTTTGCTACCCACTTTGGAAAAGAAGAAAAGAAAGCGATGTGGGGTCTGCGAACCCTGCCAGCAGAAGACCAACTGTGGTGAATGTACTTACTGCAAGAACAGAAAGAACAGCCATCAGATCTGTAAGAAAAGAAAATGTGAGGAGCTGAAAAAGAAGCCATCTGTCGTTGTGCCTCTGGAGGTAAGCAGACAGTCAAAGGGCGGGGAGACAGCTGAGACTTGGTATAGTGATCTATATGCAGAGACACCTCTAGTATCTCTGTGTAATAGTGAATTGTTTCACTATTACATATTTTTACTTTGGTACAATGTTACTTTAAGTTATCCATACAAGAATTCCTGGACCTACCTGAAGTATGTCTTATGCAGTGATGCCTTAGCTAGCTTATTTTTAGAATTTGTCCCAGAAAACTAGAACATACAGTTTTTTCTCATTACAGGATTTGATGGAAATGTAGAGAAATTGTATGAAATGTGGTTTTGCAAAGATTTCCCCTATGCCTCTTTTGGCTAGTTGTGTGTCTTTTTTGGCAGTCACAGATTTAAAAATTAAGAGTGGAACAAATTCATTAACTCCATAGCAGCCTGAAAAACCAGAGGAATTAAACATCTTTCCTTTTCAAAGAATGCAGTTGCATCCCTAATCTTGAAACTTTGCTTTGGAGACATAGCAATAATACAGCTTTTGTCTCAACTTTTGGTGAGTGATTTCTACCTGCTCTACTAACCTCATAGGGTTGTTGGGATTAAAGGAAAATGGCTTGTAAACTCAAGTGATATACAAACATTAGTTCTTATTTAGTTAATGAACCTAAGGTAGTTAAAG
>NW_012113141.1:1538039-1542351 GCF_000951035.1 Colobus angolensis palliatus
GCTGGGATTACAGGCATGAGCCATCATGCCCAGCCCCAAAATTTTAAAAAAGAAAAAATTAGCCAAGCGTGGTGGCTCGTGCCTGTGGTCCCAGCTACTCGGGATGCTGAGGTGAGAAGATTGCATGAACCTGTGAAGCTGAGGTTGCAGTGAGCTATGATCGTGCCACTGCACTCCAGCCTGAGTGACATAGCAAGCAAGACCCTGTCTGAAAAAATAATAATAATAATTACCTTACTGAAATGTATAATCTTCTTTCACTCAATCAAGTCACTTCACACATGTGGGAACAGGTAAAATGTGGTCAGTTACTGATGGTTTGTTGCTAAATGTTATTTTAGCAACATCTCTAGTAGAGAGACCTCCCTTGTAAGCTACTGGTTTGTAGCATTGCCAAATGACATCATTGTAAAAAACATTCTATCTCTAATGGATATGAACACATTTGTTCTATTCTTTCCCAAACCTGCTCTTTCTCTTGCATTACATGTTTGGTTCAGTGCCATAACACATGATCACCCAAAATAGAATATTCAGTATCCTCGCCTCCTTCGTTCATCCATCCAAATTCTTTTGTTCTACAAGTTCTGAACACTACCACCTCTCCATTTTCTTGGCCACTGCTATAGTGAGGCCTTTATTTCTTAATCAGGATAATTTCAGTGCTATCTTTATTATCAACAAGTATATATTGCACTTCTCCTAGGCTATGCACTGGAAACATAATCATGAGCATTCTAGCCACCAAGGAAATCAGGAAGCTGAATAATAAGCTCTCCTTAGGGTAGTTCAAATTTTCCTTCTGAAAAACTTGATTCTTTATCTAACTACATGTAGTGTTCTGTTTATGTGATATATTTCACTCAAAATAAAACAAAAGAAATAGAGCAAAACTTTCAGGGCCTTCGAATGATTAGATGAAGCCTAGATTCATTAGCAGAGAATACAGGACCTTTAAGATTTTTGCAAAACTCACTTCTGTCTTGTCTGCCTTCGTGTATCTTCACCTACTTGCTGCAGCAATATCCGACTGCATACATTCCCCCAGTGCACGTTCTTGCCTCAGTCTCCAGGCCCTAGTCATGCCCTTTTTCCTTTCTCTCTCTTCTTTTTTTGAGACAGACTCTCACTCTTTCCTTCTTTTTTTTGAGACTGAGTTTCACTCTTGTTGCCCAGGCTGGAGTGCAGTGGTGCAATCTCAGCTCACTGAATCCTCTGACTCCCAGGTTCAAGTGATTCTCTTGCTTCAGCCTACCTAGTAGCTGGGATTACAGGCACACACCACCACGCCCAGCTAATTTTGTATTTTTAATAGAGATGGGGTTTCTTCAAGTTGGTCAGGCTGGTCTCAAACTCCTGTTCTCAGGTGATCCACCCGCCTCGGCCTCCCAAAGTGCCGGGATTACAGGCGTGAGCCACTGCACCCGGCTGAGTCTCACTCTTTCACCTGGCCTATTTTATTGTTAATTTTTATCTTATCTTTCAGTATGAACCAATGCATTTTTATTATATTTAATTTTATTTATTTATTTATTTATTTATTCTGAGACAGAGTCTTGCTCTGTCACCCAGGCCAGAGTGAGGTGGCATGGTCATGGCTCACTGCAGCCCTGACCTCCAGGCTCAAGTCATTCACCCCCCTCAGCCTCCCAGTAGCTGGTACTACAGGCACATGCCTGGCCAGCTTAAAAATCTTTTGTAGAAGGCCAGGCATGGTGACTCCCGCGTGTAATTCCAGCACTTCGGGAGGCCAGGGAAGGTGAAACACTTGAGGTCAGGAGTTCGAGACCAGCCTGGCCAACATGGTGAAAACCCGTCTCTACCCAAAATTCAAAAACAATTAGCTGAGTGTGGTGGGGCACGCCTGTAGTCTCAGCAACTCGGGAGGCTAAGGCAGGAGAATGGCATGAGCCCAGCAGATGGAGGTTGTGGTGAGCCAAGATTGTGCCATTGCATTCCAGCCTGGGCAACAAAAGTGAAATTCCATCTCAAAAAAAAAAAAAAATATATATATATATATATGTACGGTTTGTTGGTGGCCCACACTTGTGATCCCAACTACTCAGGAGGCTGAGGTGGCGGATTGCTTGAGCCTGGAGGTTGAGGCTGCAGTGAGCTGTGATAACTCCACTGCACTCTAGCCTTGGTGACAGTGAGACTGTGTCTCAGAAAATACAGAAAAATTCTGAAGGAATCTCTCTGAATTTATTCTTGTTTGAGGGTTGCCTGTAAGAAATAAAATATGTTTAGCCCCTAAAGCCACGTACTATTTCTCAGAATGTTGACTGCTAACTCCTCGGATAAGTGAAAACAACGCTAGACTTTACTAAGTCATAGATTACATTGTAGTCTCCCATGCTTTAATTGTATGACAGCGTGTTATGTAATCTTCTGAGAGGTATCTTTTGGTCTTGGAAAAAAACTTAATTTGTCATCTGTCAAGCCTAATTCAGCTTACTCTTCTTGATATTCAGAATTGCAGATAATTAAAACTGCTAGCTTTGCTAGCTTTGTCACACTCAGTCATCTAGGAATTTGCTTTTGGTTGGGGTTTTCCTCCTGTGTGTTTGTAATTTAGCATTTTGAAACATATGCACTACCCTATTTATTGAACAGTGAGAGATTGTTACAGAAAAGGAAGGGGGATTGTAGAGCTATTCACAGACATTAGAGAGTAGGTGCTTTGGGCTGGGCGTGGGGGCTCACGCCTGTAATCCCTGCACTTTGGGAGGCTGAGGCAGGCAGATCATGAGGTCAGGAGATCGAGACCATCCTGGCTAACACGATGAAACCCCATCTCTACTAAAAATACAAAAAAATTAGCCGGGTGTGGTAGCGGGCGTCTGTGGTCCCAGCTACTCGGGAGGCTGAGGCAGGAGAATGGCGTGAACCCGGGAGGCAGAGCTTGCAGTGAGCCGAGATGGCACCACTGCACTTCAGCCTGGGCGACAGAGCAAGACTCCGTCTCAAAGAAAAAGAAATACTGACTTTCGCTGCTCGTGGTGGCTCACGGCTGTAACCCCAGCACTTCCAGAGGCTGAGGGGAGAGGATTACTTGAGGCCAGGAGTTTGAGACCAATATAAGCAACATAGCAAGACCTCATTAAAAAAACAAACAAACAAAAACACATAGGTGGTCCGGGTGCGTTGACTCACGCCTGTAATCCCAGAGCTTTGGGAGGCCAAGGTGGGCGGATCAACTGAGGTCAGGAGTTTGAGACCAGCCTGGCCAACATGGTAAAACCCTATCTCTACTAAAAATACAAAAATTAGCAGAGCATGGTGATGCACACCTGTAATCCCAGCTACTCAGGAGGGTGAGGCAGGAGAATCTCTTGAACTTGGAGGGGCGCGCTGCAGTGGGCCGAGATCACGCAATTGCACTCCAGCATGGGTGACAGAGCAAGACACTGTCTCAAAAAACAAGAAACAAAGAAAACATAGCTGGGTATGTTGGCATGCGCCTGTATTCCCAGTTACATGAGAGACTGAGGTGGGAGGATAGCTTGAGCCCAAGAGTTCAAGGCTGCAGTGAGCTATGATGGCACCATTGCATTCCAGCTCCAGGGACAGAGCCTGACCCTGTCTCAAAAAATAAACAAATAACACTGATTTTTTGTTTGTCTGAGACACTGCAAATGAGAGATCAGACATTTAATAAATCATGTATTGATGGGCATTTAAAGTGTTTCTAAAATGCTTTGTCAAAAATCTTACTGAGCCTGTAATCCCAGCACTTTGAGAGGCCAAGGCATGTCGGGAGTGGTGGCTGGCAAGAGGACTGCTTGAGCCCAAGACTTTGAGATAAATAAACTGGGCAACATAGCGACATACGCCTCTACACCAAAATTTAATTTAATGTAATTTAATTAATTTATTTTTGAGAAAGAGTCTTGCTCTGTCGCCCAGGCTGGAGGGCAGTAGTGTGATCTTAGCTCACTGAACCTCCACCTGCCGGGTTCAAGCCATTCTCCTGCCTCAGCCTCCTGAGTAGCTGGGATTATAGGTGCCTGCCACCATGCCCAGCTAAGTTTTGTATTTTTAGTAGAGACGAGGTTTCACCACGTTGTCCAGCCTGGTCATGAACTCCTGACTCAGGTGATCTGCCTGCCTCAGCCTCAAAGTGCTGTGATTACTGAGCCTGGCTGATTTTTGATTCTTTGTAATATTTTTATTCTTTTTTTAAAGTCCTGACCA
This sequence comes from Colobus angolensis palliatus, assembly GCF_000951035.1. Classification (NCBI taxonomy): domain Eukaryota; kingdom Metazoa; phylum Chordata; class Mammalia; order Primates; family Cercopithecidae; genus Colobus; species Colobus angolensis. The sequence goes on from NW_012113141.1 coordinate 1,542,237, forward strand.
TGGCAAGGACAGATTTTGAAGTTTTTAGCGAGTCCTGATAAGAATTTTTACATTTAGCTGGGATTTGGACAAAGCCGCCCGTTAAGACATTTTTAGGAGCAAAATGGAGAAAGAT
>NW_012113141.1:1547846-1554374 GCF_000951035.1 Colobus angolensis palliatus
AGAGTAGGTGCTTTGGCTAGACTACACTTTCACAAGTAATTTTTAGTATGTGTGAAAGCCAAAGAAAACAAAATTGGCCATGGGGGACTGGCGCATGCCTGTAATCCCACCACTTTAGGAGGCTGAGGCAGGCAGCTCGCTTGAGCCCTGGCATTGGAGACCAGCCCTGGCAACACAGTGAAACCCCGTTTCTCCAAAAAAAATACAAAAATATTAGCTGTGCATTGTGGCATGTGCCTATAGTCCCAGCTTCTCAGGAGGCTGAGGCAGGAGGATAGCTTGAGCTCAGGAGGTGGAGGTTGTAGTGAGCTGAGATCATACTACAGCCTGGGTGACAGAAACTGTGTCTCAAAAAAAAAAAAAAGGGAAAACAATCTAAAGTTGTAGACTGTATCTCTGAAGACAGGGTCTTTATATATCTCTAGCCAGGTAATTTTGGTGTAGTATCATGCATTTAATTAACTTTCATTGAATGACTGGACAATTAGTTTGCAAGTTTAGTCAAACTGAAATAATCTCTCATATTTACTCTGGTTAGTGCATTTTTTGTCAAAAATATTAAAGGGCTATTGTGTACTTGGTTAGTTTAAATAGCAGCATATTAGATGACACTTTTTTTTTATTTTTGGAAATGGAGTTTCACTCTTGTTGCCCAAGCTATTGTGCAATGGCATGATCTTGGTCACCGCAACCTCCACCTCCTGGGTTCAAGCAATTCTCCTGCCTCAGCCTGGGTAGCTGGGATTACAGGCATACACCACCCCTAGTAGCTGGGATTACAGGCATGCATCACCACACCTGGCTAATTTTGTATTTTCAGTAGAGACAGTGTTTCTCCATGTTGGTCTGGCTGGTCTTGAACTAATCTCAGATTATCCGCTCACCTCGTCCTCCCAAAATGCTGGGGTTACAGGGTGAGCCACCGCACCTGGCCTTAGATGACACTATTAAGTCATCTAATGTGCCATATTCATTACTACGATGGCCTCTTAACTAATGCAAATTCCTCTGGAAAAAAAATCGTAATACCTACATGGGCTGTGTTTCAGGAGCTAAAAAGTTAAGTAGTGTTAGTATGATACAAATTGAACCACTGACTATCCACTATTTTATGTGCGAGTCTTTCCATGTGTTGATAGTCTAGCTCCAGGGCTGTCATTTCAGAATTGCTTGACACACTCGTATCATTTTATCCCTTTTGGTGGTAGTGGGGGTGGGGCTAGCCTCTCTTGGCCATTGCTTTTCTCAGTTTTCAAACAGCCGTATCTCATTTTGGCATATGTTACATATGGCATATGGAACAAATTTTTGCTACCAACTCTTTCAATTGAGGGCAGATGTTATATGTACCTAAATATGTCTTTAAGGAATCTCTTTGTATCACTACTGAGACTTCAGTAGCATACTGCACCACAGAACTGGACTTGGGGAAAAAAAAATAAAAAACACCAAACTTTTGTTGTTTAGTAGATACTCGTGTATAACCTCCAAGTATGTGAATATAAAGGCATGTTGACTGATTCTGACCCATGGGTGTTAATTTCTGAAATTTTGTCACAGTAGTTCAAATCTTACCCGTCATTTCATATGTATTATCTTTTCTAGGAAGAAAAATTTGTAAAACTGCCCAACATCTTCACCTAGTGTCAGCATAATCCAAGTTACACTATGATGTAATATTGAGCACCCTATTATCGTACATGTTTATTTTGCTACAGAGCTTAAATTCAGATCTCTTTTTGTTGGTCAACCTTTTGGTTTTTTTATTCCAGAGTGGTATTTCAAGAATTGACTATATCAAAGCTGCAAAAGTCCTTTTCAAGTAGCCAGCCATTATGGGACTATGATAGATAATGGAACAAATGTTACCAGGAAGGATAGGAGAAAGCATCTCTTTTTGTATTACTATCATACTAAAATAGGACACAACTTCCAAATGAATCAGACTAATCTAAACAATTCAGGGCACTACCTTGACAATGAGACCCAGTGCTCAGGACATATCCAGAAGGCGTTGGCTAATTATCATCAGATTTTCATGTCTGCTATGAGTGCAACAAAAGAGAAATATTGCTTTTTACTGATTTAATGATGCACCATTGACACCAAGTCACTGTTTTTAAAGAAGGTCCTGATGTTCTCCTGCAGAGAGAGCACTAGAAGTGAGATGCTTGGCCGGACACGGTGGCTCTCACCTGTAATCCCAGCACTTTGGGAGGCCGAGGCGGGCAGATCACGAGGTCAAGAGATCAAGACCATCCTGGCTAACATGGTGAAACCTCGTCTCTGCTAAACATACAAAAATTAGCTGGCTGTGGTGGCGCATGCCTGTAGTCCCAGCTACTCGGGAGGCTGAGGCAGGAGAATCACTTGAACCCGGGAGGTGGAGGTTGCAGTGAGCTGAGATTGCACCTCTGCACTCCAGCCTGGGTGACAAAGTGAAACTGCGTCTCAGGGAAAAAACAAAAACAAAGTATACTGTAAACCATACATTTTATTCCATATGTAGTATGCTGTAGCAGCTAGTACACGAAAACAACACTATATGAGTTTATTCTACACATATCCCTCTTATCTTTTTTTTTGAGGCAAAATCTCGCCCTGTTGCTCAGGCTGGGGTGCAGTGGCGCGATCTCACTGCAAGCTCCGCCTCCCGGGTTTACGCCATTCTCCTGCCTCAGCCTCCCGAGTAGCTGGGACTACAGGCGCCCGCCACCTCGCCCGGCTAATTTTTTGTATTTTTAGTAGAGACGGGGTTTCACCATGTTAGCCAGGATGGTCTCAATCTCCTGACCTCGTGATCCACCCACCTCGGCCTCCCAAAGTGCTGGGATTACAGGCGTGAGCCACTGCGCCCGGCTATGAGTGAATAAAATCTTACAAATACATGAGTCAGCCTATTTTTCATATGACGATGTCTGTTAAAAAAAAAAAAAAAGAAAGAAAGAAAGCGGGCCAGGTGCAGTGGCTCACACCTGTAATCCCAACAGTTTGGGAGTCCAAGACTGGCGGATCACTTGAAGCCGGGAGTTCGAGACCAGCCTGGCCAACATGGTGAAACCCCGTCTCTACTAAAAATACAAAAATTAGCCAGGCGTGGTGGCATGCGCCTGTAATCCCAGATACTCCGGAGGCTGAGGCAGGAGAATTGCTTGAACCCGGGAGGTGAAGGTTGCAGTGAGCTGAGATTGCACCTCTGCACTCCAGCCTGGGTGACAAAGTGAAACTGCGTCTCAGGGAAAAAACAAAAACAAAGTATACTGTAAACCATACATTTTATTCCATATGTAGTATGCTGTAGCAGCTAGTACACGAAAACAACACTATATGAGTTTATTCTACACATATCCCTCTTATCTTTTTTTTTGAGGCAAAATCTCGCCCTGTTGCTCAGGCTGGGGTGCAGTGGTGAGATCTAAGCTCACTGCAACCTCTGTCTCCCAGGTTCAAGCAATTTTCCTGCCTCAGCCTCCGTAGTAGCTGGGACTACAGGCGTCTGCCACCACATCCAGCTAATTATTTTGTGTTTTTGTTTTGTTTTGTTTTGTTTGAGTCGGAGTTTTGCTATTGTTGCCCAGTATTGAGTGCAATGACGCGATCTCGGCTCACTGAATCCTCTGCCTCCTGGGTTCAAGCGATTCTCCTGCCTCAGCCTCCCGAGTAGCTGGGACTAAAGACATGCATCACCATGCCAGGCTAATTTTATATTTTTAGTAGAGACGGGGTTTCTTCATGTTGGTCATGCTGGTCTTGAACTCCTGACCTCAGGTGATCCTCTCATCTCGGCCTCCCGAAGTGCTGGGATTACAGGAGTGAGGCGCTGTGTCAGGTCTTGTGTTTTCAATAGAGATGTGATTTCACCATGTTGACCAGGGTGGTCCTGACCTCCTGACATCAGGTGATCCGCCTGCCTCAGCTTCTCAGCGTGCTGGGATTACAGGTGTGAGCTACTGTGCTTGGCCAAGAATTTCTAGGCGAATTTGATCCTAGTTTAAATGATCCCAACATCATTCTTTCATATGATTTAGAAATTATAAAACTGCAACTTCTACATCAGAGGTTCTTACTCTGGATAGGCTTCAATGGTCTGTGATCCCACCCCCTCAGAATTATATGCAGCATATTGCCTTTATATGCATTTTTTTATGGTGAGATTACCCATAGCTTGTATTAGATTTCAGAGAAAGTAAATCGTGTGTCCACTCCCTGAAATAAAATCAAATGAAAGAATCAGACCACTTAAAAATTTTTTTGGTCCTGGCACAGTGGCTCACGCCTGTAATCTCAGCACTTTGGGAGGCCGAGGTTGGCAATCACGAGGTCAAGAGATCGAGACCATCCTGGCCAATGTGGTGAAACCCCGTCTCTATTAAAAGTACAAAAATTAGCCAGGCATGGTGGTGGACGCCTGTAGTCCCAGCTACTCGGGAGGCTAAGGCAGGAGAATGGCATGAACCCGGGAGGCGGAGGTTGCAGTGAGCCAAGATCGTGCCACTGTACTCCACCCTGGCGACACAGACTCCATCTCAAAAAAAAAAAAAAAAAAGTTCGTTTTTGAGATAGAGTTGCTCCGTCCCTAGGCTAGGCTACAGCGGTGATCATAGCCCACTGTAACCTTGAACCTCTGGGCTCAAGGGATCCTTCCACCTCAGCCTCCTAGCTAGCTAGGACTATACGTGTGTGCCACTATGCCTGGCTTATGTTTTTGCGTTTTGAGAAGGAGTCTTGCTCTGTCGCCTAGGCTGGAGTGCAGTGGTGCAGTCTTGGCTCACTGCAATCAGTACCTCCTGGGGTTAAGCGATTCTCCTGCCTCAGCCTCCCTCGTAGCTGGGATTACAGGCGCCAAACACCACTCCCAGCTAATTTTTGTATTTTTAGCAGAGACAGGGTTTCACCATGTTGGTCTGGCTGGTTTCAAACGCCAGACCTCAGGTGATCTGCTCGCCTAGGCCTCCAAGGTGCTGGAATTACAGGCATGTGCCATTGCGCCCAGCCAGCTAACGTTTTTTGTTTTTTTTGTTTTTTTAAATTTTTTTGTAGAGATGTGATCTCTACAAAAAAATGTATGTTTGCCAGGCTGGTCTTGAACTCCTGGCCTCAAGTGATCTTTCCTCCAGCTTTCCAAAGTGCTGGTATTATAGGCATGAGGCACCGTGCCCAGCCTCACATCAGTTTTTTAACGGATTTGAAGGAATGCAATTGAATATTGTTTCTATGGTTAAGGAAAAAACAGTTTACTAAGAATTTAGTTATTTCCTATATGGTAATCAGTGTGAGGGTGGACCTACTTGTAACATTGTGATAGTCATACTGCAAAGCAGAGATGCCATGAGGAGCAGAGATGATGTCTGTAAAGTGTCTTGCAGTGCGTCTGCTATACAATAGGTGCTTAAAAGTGGTGGGTATTACATATATTTGAAGAGATTTTTGTATTTATTTCATTACTTTCACCTGTTTTCCATCTTGCCATTTTATTCATGTTATGTAGAGGAAAGTAATTAAGTCTTCCTAAGTATTCCATATGTACCATTTCTCAGTATCTGCAAAAGCATTTTTCTGCTGGAGGATTAAGATACTTTATGAATGAATTGGTTTCACTGTTCCCATGTGATGCAGAGTTATAGTTGTGGTTTCCAGAGAGATGACTATGCCACAGTTATTTTCTTGTGCTTGTATAATAAGAGGGTTTTGGTGTTTCTACTGTGTTCTAGACAGTTACACTATACAGCTCATTTTCATATCATATTTCATACGCAACACCATATTGTGGTGAGTTTTCTGTAAAAGTAGGATCAAGGGAGGAGGAAGTGGGAGGACAAGACAGTGGAAGGCCAGAGTTGATCCAAGCCATGGAATTTTGGATGGAGTGGATATAGGTCAGATTTAGAGAAAAAAACGGGTGTCTGTTGGTTTCTTCTATCCTTGGAGGAGTCAGTAATTTGTACAGGAGTTATTATAGAATTGCAGAGAGATTTGTCTACTGGGCAACACAGAAGTTAAGTTGCTTTCCTTATTTCCCATTTTCTAGAGACCCTGATAGTGCATTATGAGTTGGTAAAACAAACAGACTAATAAAACACGAAAATCAAAATAGTGTTCTACTTTTTTTCTTCCTTTTTAAAGAACCAATAACCTTTATTATTAATTAGGTACGTTACTAATTCACATTACTTCATTACTAATTAGGTACACACAATTTTAACAAAATGGAAACTTTGCTTGAAATACACACAGGAAGCTGGCAAAGGAAAGGAAGGTGGAAGGAAACTGACATTTTTTTGAGGGCCAGACACAGTGATAAGACTTTCCATTACTGTATTCAGTGCTGACAGTTACCCTAACCCATGAGGTATAAGCATTCGGATTCTCATTATGCAGAATGGGAAATAGAAACACATCTTGTTGGTTTTGTTTTGTTTTTTTGAGACATTCTCACTCTATCACTCAGGCTGGAGTGCAGTGGCGCAACCTCCACCTCTCAGGTACAAGAGATTCTCGTGCCTCAGCCTCCCAAGTAGCTGGGATTAT
>NW_012113141.1:1555101-1556613 GCF_000951035.1 Colobus angolensis palliatus
TTTTGTATTTTTAGTAAAGACGGGGTTCCACCATGTTGAGGATGGTCTCGATCTCCTGACCTCGTGATCCGCCCGTCTCAGCCTCCCAAAGTGCTGGGATTACAGGCTTGAGCCACCGCGCCTGGCGAGATGGGGTTTTATCGTGTTACCCTGGACTCAAGCAATCCACCCGCTTCAGACTCACAAAGTGCGGGGATTATAGGTGTGCACCACCATGCCCAGCCTTATTCAGTATTTATTAAGTGAGCAGTATAGCATTAAGAACTCACATGCTCATTGTCTCATACAATCTTACAACAATCCCATGAAATATACATTCTGCTTTAATTTATAAAGTAAGACTCTGAGGCTTAGAGAGGTCAGGTAACTTGCTTAAGAACATAGTTGATCTGGGATTAGAATCCCTGGGTTGAACAGTATGTGTTCATTTTAGTTACTATATCTCTGAGCTAAAGCAATGAGGAAAATGTAAAGGGCCCAGAGGATGGAGAGTAGTGAGACTGAGAGGTGGACCGGTTAAGGAATAAGTCATGCTGAGGTTATTGCTGTCATGTTTTAGACTTGTTAAATTTGGAGAGATGTTAGCATCATCTAGGTTCATTTCACAAAAAAAACAAAAATGTTAACGTGATTTAAATACTTAAACTCTTTGAGTTTGTCAATTCTGCTGCTGCTGTATTTTAATATTAAGGTGTTCCTTTAACTGTGTTTAACTCTTTCTCTCCATTTTTAATTTTACTTAAAATACTTTTAGTGAAACCCTGTCTCAAAAAAAAAATGTGTGTTTATATAGGTCGGGTGTGGTGGCTCACACCTGTAATCCCAGCACTTTGGGAGGCTGAGAGAGGAGGATCTCTTGAGCCCTGGTGTCTGAGACAAGCCTAGGTAGCAAACTGAGACCCTCATCTCTGCAAAAAAAATAGAAACTAGCTGGGCATGGTGGTGAGTGTCTGTAGTCCCAGCTGGTAGGGACGCTGAGGTGAGAGGATTGCTTGAGCTGAGGAGATGGAGGCTGTTGTAGGCTATGATTGTACCACTGCATAGCAACCTGGGCAGAAGACCCTGTCTCAAAAAAAAAAAAAAAAAATAGTTTTTATACTCCCTGGACCTTATTTCCCTCTGAATCATGGTCTGATAATTCTTCACTATCATGGTAATGATTCACTCTCCACTTCCTTCAAGAAGATGACTTTGGGTTTTGTCCAACTTTTCTAATTGTCTTCAGCAGGAGGTTTCTCCCAAATTATCAATTTCATTATCACTAGAAGTGAAAATTTCTTATTCTCTTTAACTTAATAAGTGTAAGGTTATATTATGATGCAATTAGCATGGAGCTAGCCTATCCGGACACTAGTAGCAAACTTGTTTAACAATTAGATGTATATATCTATATGTGTGTATATATATACTTTATTTTATTTTATTTTATTTTGAGACGGAGTCTCGCTCTGTTGCCCAGGCTGGAGTGCAGTGGCCGGATCTCAGCTCACTGCAAGCTCCGCTCCGCCTCCC
>NW_012113141.1:1558352-1573643 GCF_000951035.1 Colobus angolensis palliatus
GGATTACAAGCATGCACCACCACCTTCAGCCAATTTTGTATTTTTAGTAGAGATGGGGTTTCTCCATGTTGGTCAGGCTGGTCTCAAACTCCCGACCTCAGGTGATCCACCTGCCTTGGTCTCCCAAAGTGCTGGGATTACAGGCATGAGCCACCACATCCCATTTATGCATTTTAAACAAAAAGAGCTAATGTGTCATTGACTATTTGGATATCAGCAAAATCAAGCAGACTTTGGAAAGTTAATTGTAGATATTATGAGTTCTACTGTTGTAAATGTTATGAGTTCAATGATAGGCCTTTTTATTTTTTGGTTCCTCTCTTTTTTCTGTCTGAGTTATGTTCCATGGAAAAGTGCTATTCAGTAAGAACCACAGTCATTAAGCAGTGCCCTTGAACATAGCTGGTGTCCTGTATTCTATTTCTGGAATGAACAAAGTAAGAGCATCCCCTACTTCCAGCATCAGAAGCATCTGTGCAGTACAGGGTCATCCAGCTGAGAGAGTAACTCATTTGTCGGCAGTCAAATCTTGCTTCTCCATAAACTGTGTGAGACTCGAGTAAATGAGTTTAGAAACTAAAGAAGTAAACCCTTTCTGAATAACTGGTCTCATCTCAACAAAACAGCCTACATAAAGGCCAGGCGCGGTGGCTCATGCCTGTTATCCAAGCACTTTGGGTGGCCGAGGGGGGCGGATCACGAGGTCAGGAGATCAAGAACATCCTGACTAACACGGTAAAAGCCCATCTCCACTAAAAAATACAAAAAATTAGCCAGGCGTGCTGACGGGTGCCTGTAGTCCCAGCTACTCAGGAGGCTGAGGCAGGAGAATGGCATGAAACTGGGAGGCAGAGCTTGCAGTGAAGCGAGATCGTGCCACTGCACTCCAGCCTGGGTGACAGAGTGAGACTCCCTCTCAAAAAACAAAAAACAGCCTACATAATAGCTATTCTCAAAATAATTGCTTTTCTCTGATTAGGAGACTTAGTTATAAAAGGGTGTTTTCTAGCTTAAAAACAAAAGAGTTTCAGGTCTGGGACAAACCAATCACCTCTCTTTAGTTCTCCCCTTGAAAAGGTAACTTGTATATTTGATAATCATCTTAACAGGTGCGTTATTCTTGGCTTTTCAAAGAAACAATTGTGGACAATTGAAAGACAGAACAACAAAAATAATTCTAATGGGAATGGTAGAGAAGTAAAGGCTGGTATGTCTTCATATGCATGCTCAATAACCTTGCCACCCAAGTGGTGGCATATTTATTGACATGCATATCTCCCCATGGCCCCTTAGCAGCCACACTGGAATGTTGCCTCAGCAATCACAGTGCTCCAGTGTCTTTATGGGTGCTGTTACCTCCATGTAGGGCACACTCCTTTCTTCCATCCCTCTATATCTTGCCAAATCCTACCTGCCCAGCCTTGGGTTTCAGTGGGAAATGTTGCTTCCCTGGGAAGCCTCCTGGGTACTATATACCTCCTGGGCTCATCTCATTCTACATTACATCATGAATATGTGGTTATTTGTTTGTGTCTCTTATAAGATGGTAGTTTCCGGGTGGGTGGCAACAATGACATTCCTCCAGTTATACACTCAGCACTATGTCTGCATAAGAGAGGTGCTCAAGGCCGGGGCACGGTGGCTCATGCCTGTAATTCCAGTACTTTGGGAGGCCAAGGCGGGTGAATCACGAGGTCAAGAGATCGAGACCATCCTGGCTAACGTAGTGTAACTCCATCTCTACTAAATACACACAAAAAATTAGCTGGGCATGGTGGCACGCAGTTGTAATCCTAGCTACTCGGGAGGCTGGGGCAGGAGAATAGCTTGAACCTGGAAGGTGAAGATCGCAGTGAGCTGAGATGGTGCCGCTGCACTCCAGCCTGGTGACAGAGTGAAACTCCATCTCAAAAAAAAAAAAAGGTGCTCAACATATATTACATTGTTTTAAGGGGTTTTGGTTATTAAATGGGGAAGGTCATTGTCAAAAACAAATTAACCTATTTTAAAGAAAACATTTTTGGACCTGGGGTCTTTTAAGGTTCTTCAATAATTTTAAGTTCTCTGAAACTGAAGGGAAAAAATAAAGTGTTTTTTTCTTTTTTTTTTTAATTTTTAATTTTTTCACTTTCTGTGGTGGAGTCTCGCTCTGTTGCCTAGGCTGGAGTGCAGTGGCGAGATCTCTGCTCACTCCAACTTATGCCTCCAGGGTTCAAGGGATTCTCTTGCCTCAGGCTCCTGAGTAGCTGGGACTACAGGTGTGCGCCACTATGCCCAGCTAACCTTTGTAGTATTATTATTATTATTTTCAGACAGAGTTTCGCTCTTGTTGCACAGGCTGGAGAGCAGTGGTGCAACCTTGGCTCACTGCAACCTCCGCCTCTCAGGTTCAAGTCATTCTCCTGCCTCAGCCTCCTGAGTCCCTGGGATTACAGGCGCCCACCACCACACCCAGCAAATCTTTTGCATTTTTAGTAGAGACGGGGTTTCACTATGTTGGCCAGGCTGGTCTCAAACTCCTGACTTCAGGCAATCCACCTGCCTTGGCCTCCCACATGAGCCACCGCGCTTGAGCTATTTTTTCTTTTTTTTTTGAGACAGAGTCTCTCTCTGTTGCCCAGGCAGGAGTCCAGTTGCAAGATCCCAGCTCACTGGAACTTGTGCCTCCTGGGTTCAAGCGATTCTCCTGCCTCAGCCTCTTGACTAGCTGAGACTACAGGCATGCACCACCATACTTGGCTAATTTTTGTATTTTTAGTAAAGACGGGGTTCCACCATGTTGGCCAGGCTGGTCTCAAACTCCTGACCTCACATGATCCTCTCACCTGGGCCTCCCAAGGTACCGGGATTACAGGCATGAGGCACTGTGCCCAGCCCTGTTATTGGATTTTTCTGTTCAAATTTTGAATCTAGACTGACACAGGGAGTAGGCCTTCCAGTTTCTAGTTGGTACAAAGAAGAGTTGAGAAATTTGGGAGAGGCAATAATTTCAGCCCCATTCTTACAACGGTTTGTCTCAGTTGGTAACTGTTGAAGATTATTCACCTACTTTTTCCTCAATTCTTGCTTTAGAAGAGCCATCAAGGAACAGCTATTTTTACTGGCAGTAAGCAGAACTGCTGGAGGGAATCGGTAGATCTGGCCTCTTGGGAGGGTGGGGGAAGAGCAACGGTAGCCTCAGGGAAAGGGGTCAGGGAGAGATCCAGCAGGAAAGGCTCTGCTAGGGGACCAACCACTTACATTCCGACTATGTACTCAACGCAGTCTTGCAAGGAGATTCTCCAGTGTTAGTCTTTCACGTTCCTGTGTGTCACAGGAAATAAAACCAAACTAGCTTTTTTAAATCTATGAGAGAGGCCAGGCATGGTGACTCAACGCCTGTACTCCCAGCACTTTGGGAGGCTGAGGTGGGCTGACCACTTGAGGTCAGGAGTTTGAGACCATCTTGGCCAACATCGTGAAACCTTATCTCTATTAAAAATACAAAAATTAGTCGGGCATGGTGGCACGTGCCCATAATCCCAGCTACTCAGGAGGCTGAGGCAAGAGAATCGCTTGAACCCGGGAGGCAGAGGTTGCAGTGAGCCGAGATCTCGCCATTGTACTCCAGCCTGGGCAACAGTGCAAGACACTACCTCAAAAAAAAAAAAAAGAAGAAGAAGAAGAAGAAAAAAATTAGCTTGTTATGGTAGCACAGGCCTGTTCAGGACACTGACATGGGAGGACTGCTTGAGCCCAGGAGTTCGAGGTTGCAGTGGGCTATGACTGGAGCATTGGACTCCAGCCTGGGCAAGAGAGTGAGACCTTATCAAAAAAAAAAAAATCTGAAAGGTATGAGACATTATTTTCTTATTCCTTAAATTGTTTCAAAGTTTTTAATTTTTATGGGTACATAGTACATGTGTGTACTTATTCTTCTTGATTGGAAGTTTATAATAGATGGTACTTGGAATATCTTTAGTTATCACTGCAAAAGCTGTAGCCCCCAAAATCAGAAGAAAAATAAAGGATTTCTTGGGAGAGGAGAGTGCAGGACACATTGGAATGATACTGTGTTTCGGTCTTCAGTCTTGAGGAAAGGTGAATTACTCCTGAGACTAATTTGGAAGAAGATTTCTCCTAGTATGCTGCTGTTGTTTTATCTAAATAGTTTGTACTTCTAGTTTCTTGTTGATCCAGAGGTGCATATACCCAGAAAGAGAAGTACAGTTTTGGAATTATTCATAGTTTTAATCCTGAGGGCACAACACACACACACTTAATCTTTTTTTTTTTTTTGATAGGAAGTCTTGCTCTGTCGCCCAGGCTGGAGTGCAGTGGCCCTATCTCAGCTCACTGCAAGCTCCGCCTCCCGGGTTCCTGCCATTCTTCTGCCTCAGCCTCCCTAGTAGCTGACTACAGGCGCCCACCACCACACTCAGCTAATTTTTTTGTATTTTTAGTAGAGACAGGGTTTCACTGTGTTAGCCAGGGTGGTCTCGATCTCCTGATCTCCTGATCTCGTGATCCTCCCGCCTCAGCTTCCCAAAGTGCTGGGATTACAGTCGTGAGCCACCGCGCCCGACCCACACTTTTTTTTTTTTTTTTTTTTTTTTGATGTATAGTCTCACTCCGCCACCCAGGCTGGAGTGCACTGGCGTGATTTCGGCTTACTTGCCGAATTGCTTGAAACTCCCCTTGCCGGTTTCAAGCAATTATCTTGCGTCAGCTTCCGGGGTAGCTGGGATTACAGGCAAGCGCCACTATGTCTGGCTACTTTTTGTGTATTTAGTAGAGACAGGGTTTCAGCATGTTTTTCAGGCTGGTCTTGAACTCCTAACCTTGTGATCGGCCTGCAGTGGCCTCCCAAAGTGTTGGGATTACAGGCGTGAGCCACTGCGCCCAGCCAAAACGTATATATATATATATATATTTTTTTTTAAACAGTCTCGCCCTGTTACCCAGGCTGCAGTGCAGTGTCGCTATCTCAGCTCACTACAAACTCCGCCTTCTGGGTTCCAGCAATTCTCCTGCCTCAGGCTCCCGAGTAGCTGAGATTACAGGCACATGTCACTACACCCAGCCGAAGATATTTCTTTTAAGGTTATTTTAGGATATTTACAAATGTGTTTTGTTGGATATTGAAAATGAAGAGGATTTGTAGAGAGAGCTGTATAGATGGTTAGAAGTGGGGAGCAACTCAAGTTCTATATATTTTCGTATTTTTTCTGTATATTAATAAACATCTTATGGTACATGCCCAAGTCAAGTTCTAACCTGCTATGCAAGCTGAGATATTTTTACCTCTTTGGGCCTCTGGGAATTATTTCATAGCTAATATTTAAATTTTTGGTAGAGATGCGGTCTCCGCTATGTAGCTTAGGCTGGCCTTGAAATCCTAGGCTTAAGTGATCCTCCAACCTTGGCATCTCAAAGTGCTTGGATTGCAGATGTGAACCATGGCACCTGGCCTCTGCTCAGAATTTCTGACTATTCTCTCCCATCAAAACTCGCCCAGAGCTCAGACCATCAAATCACTTAGTATAGGAATTGAAACACCTGATAGAGATTACCAATCCATTCTGTGTTCAAACAAGTACAGATCTTCATGGTGAAGTGTCAATTTAATATTTGAAGTTAATGTTAGTTCTAGTCATGTTCATTAACTTTCATATATAGCTAGGATGAGCCTTGGCTTTATTTATTATCTAATTTTACAGAAGAGTGCACACAGGCCTTCGATGTTTGCTTAGGTTGTCAAGTGCAATGTTGTATGGCTTCATGAGTGTTCTATACAGTGAAAACACCTGTCTTTGGGTCTTTAAAAAACAGACCTCTCACCAATATAGATATTCTGTACACCTAACCCTCTGAGCCTGATTTCATTTCATTTTATTTTATTTTAGTGAACACACAGCTAATGGATTGATTTTTTGTTTGTTGGTTTGTTTGTTTGTTTTTTTTGAGACAGAGTCTCATTCTGTTGCCCATGCTGGAGTGCAGTGGCACGATCTCGGCTCACTGCAACCTCCACCTCCCAGGTTCAAGTGATCCTCCTGCTTCAGTCTCCTGAGTAGCTGGGACTATAGGTATGCACCACCACTCCTGGCTAATTTTTGTATTTTTAGTAGACCTCTGTCTCCCAGGTTCAAGCAATTCTCATGCCTCAGCCTTCCGAGTAGCTGGGATTACAGGCACCCACCATCATGTGTGGCTAATTTTTTGTATTTTTTCATAGACACGGGATTTCACCATGTTGGCCAGGCTGGTCTCGAACTCCTGACCTGAAGTGATCCACCTGCCTCAACCTTCCAAAGTGCTAGGATTACAGGCGTGAGCCACCACACCTGGCTGATTGATTTAAATTATACAATTATATCATAATATACCATGGCCACTTTACTAAATGTTGAACAATTAACCTGGAAAAAATGTTGATGGTTTTAAAGTTGTATTCAAACATTCAAGAGAAGAGGCATAATGTGTAACTGAAATGCAAGGCACTTCAAGAAACGTAGGGCTACCCTTGTGCATAGCTGATGGGAATGTAAAACAGTGCGGTTGCTCTGGTAAACAATTTGGTAGTTCCTCAGAAAGTTAAACATAGCCTTATCATATGATCCAGGAATTCTACTCCGAGGTATATACTACTTGTATACCTACTTGTACACCTATGTTCATAGCAGTAATATTCACAATCACCAAAAAGTACTAACAACCCAAATGTCTAACAACAGAATAATGGAAAAACAAAACGTGTTATGTACATACAAAGAAATATTGTTCAGCCTTCAAAATGAATGAAATTCTGATACATTCTACAACATGGATGAACCTTGTAAATATTATGCTATTAATAAGTAAAGCAAAGAGAAACGGAAAGAAAAATACTATATGATTCCAAATATAGGAGGTACTTAGAGTAGTCCATTTCATAGACAGAAAGTAGAATGGAAGTTAGTATGGGCTGGGGAAACGCAAATGAGGAGTTACTGTTTAATGGGTATGGAGTTTCTGTTTACAAGGAGGAAAACATTCTGGAAATGGAGAGGTGATAGTTGCACAACATTGTGAATGCACTTAATGTCACTGAACAATACACTTAAAAATAGTTAAAATGGGCCAGGCATGTTGGCTCACCCCTGTAACCCCAGCACTTTGGAAGGCCAAGGTGGGTGGATCACCTGAGGTCAGGAGTTTGAGACCAGCCTGACCAAAATGGTGAAATCCCATGTCTACTAAAAAATACAAAAAATTAGCCAGACATGATGGTGGGTGCGTGTAATCCCAGCTACTCGGAAGGCTGAGGCAGAAGAATTGCTTGAACCTGGGAGACAGAGGTTGTAGTGAGCCAAGATCGCACCACTGCACTCCAGCCTCGGTGTGACCGAGCAAGACTCCATCTCAAAAAAAAAATTGTTAAAATGAGGCTGGGTGTGGTGGCTTACTCCTGTAATCCCAACACTTTGGGAGGCCGAGGCGGGCGGATCACCTGAGGTCAGGAGATTGAAACCAGTCTGCCCAACATGGCGAAACCCCGTCTCTACTAAAAATACAAAAAATTAGCCAGGCGTGATGGTGCATGCCTGTAATCCCAGCTCAGGAGACTGAGGCAGGAGAATCATTTGAACCTGGGAGGCGGAGGTTGCAGTGAGCTGAGATCGCGCCATTGCACCTGGGCGACAAGAGTGAAACTATCTCCAAAAAAAAAAAGTTAATGTTACATGTTACGTATATTTCTTTCTTTTTTTTTTTTTTTTTTTTTTGAGGCGGAGTCTCGCTATGTCGCCCAGACTGGAGTGCAGTGGCCGGATCTCAGCTCACTGCAAGCTCCGCCTCCTGGGTTCACGCCATTCTCCTGCCTCAGCCTCCCGAGTAGCTGGGACTACAGGCGCCCACCACCTCGCCCGGCTAGTTTTTGTATTTTTAGTAGAGACGGGGTTTCACCGTGATAGCCAGGATGGTCTCGATCTCCTGACCTCGTGATCCGCCCGTCTCGGCCTCCCAAAGTGCTGGGATTACAGGCTTGAGCCACCGTGCCCGGCCTATGTTACGTATATTTCATCACAGTTTTTTTTTTTTTAAATCACCAAAAATGGGGGGATGTACAGCTAAAAGATTTTGTACCTATTTTCAAATCTTACTGTATTTGATGATTTTTCTGCCTGTTTCAATGCTGCTTTATTCCTCACAGAAAGCTTCTTAGAGGTAGTGTGGGCTTAGTGTGTTCAAAGTTGCACTGGTGAATGTGCATAATTCAGAGTCCAATTGGTTTTGTTACAAGTGTTGAAGGAAGAGTTGAGAACACCATATTCTATCCATTAGGCTTTATTTTTCTTTCTTTCTTTCTTTCTTTTTTTTCTTTTTTTTTTTGGAGACGGAGTCTCACTCAGCCATCTAGGCTGGAGTGCAGTAGTGCTCACTGCAACCACTGTCTCCCGGGTTCAAGCGATTCTCCCATCTCAGCCTCCCGAGTAGATGGGATTACAGGCACCCACCATCATGCCCGGCTAATTTTTATATTTTAGTAGAAACAGGGTTTCATGTTGGCCAGGCTGGTCCCAAACGCTTGACCTCAGATGATCCTCCTGCCTCAGCCTCCCAAAGGGTTAGGATTACAGGCATGAGCCACCGTGCCCGGCCAGTAGTTTTTTTCTTACATGAGATTGTTAAAAATGTGGGTGAAGAGTGGGTGAGTGAGAGGTAATTTAAAAGTGGAAAAACAGCGCATGCTGGACTTCACGTTCCAAAATGAAAAGCATGCTTTTGTGGCAAACTGAAAGGCTGGGAATCAAGGGTGATGAAATGCAGGCCTTCCGGCCCTCACTCTGTTCCCGATTTCTGGTTGTGGGAATCTGTTCTGAATCCAACTGCAAGTGGAAAACCCATCTTTGGCTGAGCAGCCGGGGAGGCCCTCCTGCCAATCCCCCAAATGTGCTGCTGAAACTTTGGCCCTGCAAAGCTGGAGCTAGGGCTGTCTTCCCCAGATCTATGCAGCTGTCAAGGTGGCTGTGATGGGACTGTGACCGCCCTCTGCACTGCATTTTGGCAGTGACCTTGAGACCAGCCAGCTCACCACAGCTGTCCTGCTCTGCTGCCGCTGTTGCAATGCCAGGTGGCTAAGAGGGGTGGTGGGGGGCACGGCTCCTGGTCCAGCTTTCCCAGTGTCTGGCAGGTGCCAGCTGTGGTGCCAGCTGTCCCACTGCCTACCACCCACTGTGTGTGGGGGCAGTCCAGGTGTGTGTTGGGAGATGGTGGCTTGTTCTACCCCTGGCTCAGGTCCTGATTCCTAGGAAGTGGGTGGTTCTGTCTGACCGCGAGTCTGGTGCGCAGACCGGCCCCACGGACTTGCTTGGCAGGTCTGCAGATATAGATGCTCAGTGACAGTTGATCTTGGGAGACAGAAGAGCCAAAGGTATCCTTTTATCCCAAAAATATGAGTCCTAATTTTCCTTCTGGTAGGGGAGAATTTTTATTTGGAAATGAAGGTCATCAGAAATGCCCAGAGCAAGAGAGAGAAAGTCCTTTCTCTCTAGCCACTCAGAGTGGCAAGTGTATTTTGAAAACTCCTCCCCTTCTTTTTGTCCTCATCCTGTCCTTTTCCTTTTCAGTGGCTTTACTGTTATTTTTTAATTCGCCATTGTCATTGGACATTTATTGACAGAAATCAAATTGCTGTATTTCTGGGCAAAGCGCCTGCTGCAAAGAGGTGTGGTTCCCGAGGAATGAGACACGCAGCCCAACAGCTGAGCCTACACTGTCCTCACATAACCTCCCTGCCTTAAATATCGCCAATATTTAGCCTTGCCTTATAAAGTAAAAATGCACAATACCTTCCAGAGTTTCAGCAAGCCCAAATGCCCCCCAGG
The DNA here is from genome assembly GCF_000951035.1 of Colobus angolensis palliatus. Taxonomy (NCBI): domain Eukaryota; kingdom Metazoa; phylum Chordata; class Mammalia; order Primates; family Cercopithecidae; genus Colobus; species Colobus angolensis. The sequence continues at coordinate 1,568,201 of NW_012113141.1, forward strand.
CTCAGTTATGTCTCCTGTACATTGGAGGCACAGCAGCGCACCCCTCCCCCATGCAGACCTGCTCTCGGAGCCGCCAAGAGGTTACTAATCAGGAAGGCTCTGCCATCGATCCAATGGTGGTGACCTGGGGGATTTGTGTGCATTGTTTTTGCTGAAGCCTCCTGTGATTTCGGCGCGACCAGATCCTCTGCAGCGAACTCCATGTCGCAGCTTGTGGCTGCCTGTGTCCTGTGGTGAGAGCCGAGCCGCACAGGAGATCCTTTGTCTAGGAAGGGCTAGGCTGAGAAGATCACTTTGGAGTTGCTAAGCTCTGCATTGCCATTGGCTGCACTCTTTGTGGGGCTGTTTTTGCAAAAGGCATGCCCAGCACGTCTACAGTGCTGGCAGGCCAGGGCTGCCTTTAAACACCATGATAATAATACCAAAAAGCAGTTTGCAGAACTGTTCCACTGTAGAGGCTTCCTCTGCAGAAGCAAGCAAGATGGCTACCTCGTGGGCTTCGCTGTGAAGAATGCAGAGGCTAATTAAGACAGACTTTAAGGGGAAAAAAGGGTATTTCCCTACTCAATCTTTATGCAAGATTTTTTTTAGTGACTTTTAAAGTATACATTTTACATAAGCTCTTTAGGTTCTGCCTAGCAAACATGTTGATGATTTTAAATGGTGTAAATAGTTTTACAGAGAAATAGCCAAAAATTTTGGGGATGTGGGAGCTGATTTTATTTCTTAAACAGAGGCTCATTTTGCAATTTGATTTTTTTTAGGTTATAAAGGAAAACAAGAGGCCCCAGAGGGAAAAGAAGCCCAAAGTTTTAAAGGTAATCAGCTGTTGATTAAATAATATTTCATTATTTTTCCATTTCATATAGTATTTTTCTGCACTTGGGTATATTTGGAGTACAGTATATGTGAATTCTCCCAGATTTTCAGTAGATGGATGAATTTCCACTCAACTAAAGTGTTTTCTCTTTTTTTTTTTTGATGTGCTGCATAATGTGCATATTAGCATCCTTTATGTTCAACTCCACACAAGTCTACAGAAGGAAAAGTTTGTATGCAGAGGGTTGTGAATAAAATTTGTTTTTCTTTATAGCTCCCTTTGTAGCATCTGCATTTGTGGTGTTGCACCAGTGTGTAAACTTAAGCCCTTTAGAAGAAAGGCACTATTTGAAGTTGACATCTATGATCCATTGTGATTTTAATAGACTGTCCATTAAAGGCTATTTTAAAATGTATGATTCTTTTCCAAAGAAAAAGGTCCTTAGAGATTTTAGTGAAACTTAATGTGTAAGTCATGGAGATGTTACAGCCAAATTATAGTTGTTTGATCTCAAATTCTCATAATATCATCTTTAATTTTGGCTTTCATGGAGCCATAAGAATATGCATGTTTTCTTTATTTTCTGTAGTTTGCCTGATGAGTATTTAGTGGTAACCTAATTCAGTTATAATCTCACAGTCTGTGTGATGAGATTTGTACAGTGTTTAGAAGGGTTAATTTAAAAGCATATGGCATCACTAAAAGTTCAAGGCTAGCTTTAGTCTAGCAAATAGGTGCTTATGTGTTTAAGATTTCAAGTGGTGTGTTGCTATTACAAATGTAAGCAACCTTTGCCAGCCACCTTTTAAATTCATGAAGAAATACTAAGCAATAAAATGACTTATCTTTAATTATTTTGTGTACATTTAATTTAAAATAGTTTTACCTAATCCTAGCTTTCCTTTTTTACATATAAAGTTTTAGCACTCAAAGAGGAACAACATGTTGAACTATGAATGTGGCAGAATTTTATTTCATTTGTTGCCCCAGTGTGTAACTTGAAAATGTTGACACGGAGAACCAAACCTTGCCCTGCTTTCAAATTTGCCTGACCACATTGAGTTTCTGCTTCCTGTGTATATACAGCGTTTTCATGTACCAGTTTCATCAACCAACAAGTATTTATTTAATATTTACCACACAGTCAGCAATGTGCTACGCACTGTGAAATGAATGAAATTGCTTGACACAAATTTTCACTGGGCCTGGACAAATAAAATCATGGTTATTCTCAAGGTAAATTAAACCCTTTTCTGTTTTTCTTCTTTGTGCTGATCCATCAACCCCCTTTTTCTCCTTTTGCTTCCAACAAAGATAGAAGTTTATCATTAAAACCTCCTTCTATACTTTCTGTCTTGGCTATATCCATCTCAGGCTTACTCTTATAAATGGCTCTCATTCGTTGGAGTTGTCGATGGGGGTTAGCAGGAGAAAGGGATAGACTATGTGGAGAAAACTAATACAGACCAAGCCTAGTATCTGTATCTTCTCCTGCTTTGGCTAGGAAGTAGAATTGGACTTTGAGAATGCAATTTAATTCTATGTTTATTTTGTTAGATTGTGAGTGTCCTGTCACCTGAAATAAATTTAAAAAGTAACTATAGCATGTGTTGCTTTTTGGAATCATGGTAGTGGACTCTGACTTAAAAGAAAAAGAAAAAAAGTACCTGTGGGTGGCCACATTTCATCTGCAACAGCAAGCAGAACCAAATTGTTGCTCACGTTCCTCTCTAGTTAGCAATTGTTGTACAACAGCAGGAAAATATTCTAAAAGGAAAAAAATTTTCTGATGTTGGCATTTAAAAATGTTTTTCTACGCTTTCTGTTAGACATAATTTTTTTTCTCATCCAAAGAAAAAAATTGTTTCTCTGCTTCACAGTAGAAATGCTAAAAAAAAAAAAAAAACTTGGATTTTAGCTTGATGTGTATAAAATTCATAGAGCAAATGTAGAATATTATATAATCCTATAGGAGACATAAGAAAATGAAACCTGTGTTTGGGAGGGAGAGTGGGAGAGGAATACAACTGTCGGCTTAAGGTTTTATGAGTGAGGACCTCAACGTTCTAGGAGGATGCTTCCTGGGAGACCAGTGATGGGAATCTCACAGGCTATGATTTGATCTTCCATCATAATTTGCTGTCTTTACATCTGGCATTATTCCAGAAATTTAGTCTGCTTCCTGTGAAATCTCCTGGATCATTTACTCTTTGTCAGTGTGGATGCTGCAGGTATCCTGATGGACTTTTCATTTTCATCATGTATTAGAAAGTAGTTGGATAGGTGAAGAATGTGATTCAAGAAGTTGGGTATAGAATTTGAGACTTATTTCATCCTACACTGATCTGAACCTGATAACTACTGAATCCAGTTGTGGGGCTGAAATTGGCTGGCATGTCTTATATCCCTCTTAAAACATACCTATTATCCACCAGGTGTGATGACTCATCTGTGTAATCCCAGAACTTTAGGAGGCCAAGGCAGGAGGATTGCCTGAGGCCAGGAGTTTAACACCAGCCCTCAAAATATAGCCAAATCCTGTCTCTATGAAAAATTTAAAAATTAGCTGGATGCGATGGCATGCACATGTAGTCATAGCTACTCATGAGGCTGAGGAGGGAGGATTGCTTGAGCCTAGGAGTTGGAGAGTGCAGTGAGCTATAATCATACGAGCTATATGCACTCCAGCCTCAGCGGTAGAATCAGACCTTGTCTCCAAAAAAAAAAAAAGGAAACTATTATCCTTATTTATACCTATATTCATTCTATTGTACTTCAAAATTAAAAACTAAATAGTGATCTAAATCCTAATTAGAGATTCTTCCTGTAGCTGAAATGATAGTTCTGGCCAAAGCACTCTAAAGGCCAAATGGGTATCAGCTAATGGTGCACCAGTGGTGGGTGGCGGTGGCTCAGCATCAGCTTCCTATTCAAGCCTATTGGTGATCACTAGTTATTTTCATACATAGATGACGTCTTGTTAGCAATGTTATTATTGGAAACACAAGCATTTCCTTGACTCTTGATCTAGGTAGAGATGTGGTCTAATTCCAGTCCTTGAACCATGAACTTGGTCTTTTAAGTGATATGGTTTAGAATTCCTCTTGGAAGAAATCTTTGTATAAATAACGTTTACTTTGTGTGTGTGGTGGGGGCAGGTGAGTAGGAGTGTATATTCCCTTTAAGAAGGTCGATTTTAAGATGATATTAATTTTGTTAGATTGTTAGTCGTTGTCCCTGGAGAAAATCAGACAGCACAGTCGATTGGGGGTTTGAACAGAGTTTAATAAATGAATTACTTTAAATGGTGTGCAGAGGGTTAAGGAAAGAACTAAGGATGGCAAAGAAATCCAGGTCTAACGAAGCCAGAGCTATTACTAATCCTAGGCCTGAAGGGGGATGGTGAGTGGGAACCAGGTAATGTAGCTCCAGCTGAGTAGAGGAAGCATGGGCTGGAAACTTTGGTAAAGAGATGCTCTTGCAAGGAGTCAAGGAGGGGGTGGGTGTGGGATAAATGCCCTGCTCTCCAGTCTCCTGCTGCTTTGATTGGTTGATCCCAATGGGGAGCCAGAGTGAAAGGGGAGACTTCTGATGCAGTACATGCTGGGATGTGTAAGAGGGTTATGGAAGGTGGAATGTAGGCCTGGAAGGGAAAACAACATACTGAGCATGACTACTGACCACAGGGGTAGCATGGTAGGGTGAACAATAGTACTAGAACCATGATTACGTAAGATGGTAACATTAGGCAAAGGTGGCTGAAGAGTATGTAAGAACTCTATACTATTTTTGCAACTCATCTGTAAATCTAAAATTATTTTGAAATAAGCATGAGCATCCTTGAGGGGATGCATTTATACATTCTGTAATTAGATAGCCTTTTTGGCTGGTAAGGAATATTTTCTAGCTATTTAATTATAAAATATCATCAGAGTAGTATTTGGAAGAGCTGGGTGAACAAATATAAAGAAATGTCAGTGGATATTAAACTAGGAGAGTGTCTCCAGAGGCTGATTTTAGAAAGGCAAAATGGAAACTAAGGGATCTTCCTGCAGGGTTCGGCACTGACTTGTTCTTCTCTGTTTCCTTCATTCCTTGATGATGCTGATAAAGAACAAGTGGGGCTGGGCGCAGTGGCTCATGCCTGTAATCCCAACACATTGGGAGGCTGAGGCGGGCAGATCACCTGAGGTCGGGTGTTTGAGACCAGCCTGACCAACAGACAGAAACCCCCATGTCTACTAAAAATACAAAATTAGCCAGGCGTGGTGGCTCATGCCTGTAATCCCAGCTACTTGGGAGGCTGAGGTAGGAGAATTGCTTGAATCCCAGGAGGTGGAGGTTACAGTGAGGAAACAAGCAAAAATTGCCGAGATGATGAAGGAAAACATCATCCACGGAAAGTTACTTAGTATTCCAATAATTTATAAATTGTTTTTATTGAATTTATTTATTTGAGACAGAGTCTCAATCTGTCGCTAAGACTGGAGTGCAGTGGTGCAATCTTGGCTCACTGCAACCTCTGCCACCTGGGTTCAAACAATTCTCCTTCCTCAGCCTACTGAGTAACTGGGATTACACGCATGTGCCATCACGCCCAGCTAATTTTTTTTTTTTTTTTTT
>NW_012113141.1:1576283-1580075 GCF_000951035.1 Colobus angolensis palliatus
ACTGCAACCTCCATCTCCTGGGTTCAAGCAATTCTCCTGCCTCAGCCTCTGGAGTAACTGGTACTACAGGTGCACACCACCACACCCAGCTAATTTTTGTATTTTTAGTGGAGACTGGGGTTTCACCATGTTGACCAGGATGGTCTCAATCTCTTGACCTCATGATCCACCCTCCTCGGCCTCCCAAAGGGCTGGGATTATAGGCGTGAGCCACCGTGCCCAGCCGACAGTGTCTTATTTATTTATTTATTTATTGAGATGGAGTCTCACTCTGTAGCCCAGGCTGGAGTGCAGTGGCATGATTTCAGCTCACTGCAACCTCCGCCTCCCAGGTTTAAGCTATTCTCCTACCTCAACCTCCTGAGCAGCTGGGATTACAGGCGCCCGCCACCACGGCCGGCTAATTTTCTTTATTTTTAGTAGAAACACGGTTTCACCATCTTAGCCAGGCTGGTCTCAAACTCCTGACTCGTGATCCACCCGCCTTGGCCTCCTTAAGTGCTGGGATTACAGGTGTGAGCCACCGCGCCCGGCCTATTTATTCATTTATTTTTGAGATGGAGTCTTGGTTTGTCACCCAGGCAGGAGTGCAGTGGTGGGATCTTGGCTCACTGTAACCTCTGCCTCCTGGGTTCAAGCGATTCTCCTGCCTCAGCCTCCTGAGTAGCTGGGACTAAAGGTGTGTGCCACCATGCCCACCTAATTTTTTGTAGTTTTAGTAGAGACAGGGTTTCACCATGTTGGCCAGGTTGGCCGCCAACTCCTGACCTCAGGTGATCTGCCTACCTCGGCCTCCCAGCCTGTTGGGATTACAGGCATGAGCCAACATGAGCGGCCATATTTATTTTTTAATTAAAAAAAATTTTTTTTAATATAAAGGAAGGGTCTCAAATGTTGCCCAGGGTGGTCTCAACCTCCTGGATTCAGGTGATCCTACTGCCTTGGCCTCCAAAAGTGTTGGGATTACAGGCATCAGCAACCATACTTGGCCCATAGTTTTGTTTGTTGGTTTATATGTTTTTATGACAGGGTGTCACTCTGTCACCCAGGCTGGAGTGCAGTGGCTCTGCTCACTGCAGCAGAAACCTACTCGGCTCTTGTGATCTTCTCACCTCAGTCTCCTGAGTACCTGGGATGACAAGTGTGTGCCACCAAGCCTGACTAATTGTTTTTGTTTTTGTTTTTGAGATGGAGTTTTGCTCTTGTTGCCCAGGCTGAAGTACAATGGCGCGATCTTGGCTCACCACAACCTCTGCTTCCCAGGTTCAAGCGATTCTCCTGCCTCACCCTCCCTAGTAGCTGGGATTACAGGAATGCGCCACCACGCCTGGCTAATTTTGTATTTTTAGCAGAGACAGGGTTTCTCCATGTTGGTCAGGCTGGTCTCAAACTCTTGACCTCAGGTGATCCGCCCTCCTCGGCCTCCCAAAGTACTGGGATTATAGGCATGAGCAACCGTGCCCTGCCAAGCCTGACTATTTTTAAAATTTTTTTGCAGAGACCAGGTTTCACTGTGTTGTTCAGGGTGATCTTGAACTTCTGGGCTTAAGCAATCCTCCTGCCTTAGCCTCCTCAAGTGTCGGCCCATAATTTTAAATAGTAACTCCTTTTCTGTACTTCTGAAGTTTTTATCATCTATGTGTAAAATTTAGTGATGTCACATGAATTTGATTAAAGCGCAGATTATTTTCAGAATTCTAGGAAACCAGATATTAAATAGTAAACTTATTCTAGGAGTTTGGTTATTTTATTTATATATATGTGTGTGTGTATATATACACACACACACACAGTGTGAGAGCATTTTAAAATATTTTATTTATTTTTAAATATTCTATGTACATATACACCATATCATAGGATTATTGGGGATTTGGGTGAATTATTTAAAATATGTTAGGCAGGGCACAGTGGCTCATACCTGTAATCCCAGCACTTTGGGAGGCTAAGGCTAGTGGGTTGCCTGAGCTCAGGAGTTTGAGACCAGCCTGGGCAACATGACAAAACTCTATCTTTATATATTTATAAAAAATAAGGCCGTGCACGATGGCTAACACTTATAATCACAGCATTTTGGGAGGCGGAGACGGGAAGATCACGAGGTCAGGAGATCCAGACCATCCTGGCTAACACAGTGATACCTCATCTCTACTAAAAATACAAAAAATTAGCTGGGCTTGATGGCGGGCGCCTGTAGTCCCTGCTACGTTGGAGGGTGAAGCAGGAGAAGGATGTGAACCTGGGAGACGGAGCTTGCGGTGAGCCAAGATTTGTGTACTCCAGCCTGGGCGACAGTGTGAGATTCCGTCTCAAAAAAAAAAAAGGCAGGCATGGTGGCTCATGCCTGTAATCCCAGTACTTTGTGAGACCGAGGCAGTGAATCACTTGAGGTCAGGAACTCAACCAGCATGGCCAACGTGGTGAAACCCCATCTCTACTGAAAAAAAGGAAATAACAGAAATTAGCCAGGCATGGTGGTGGTTGCCTGTAGTCCCAGCTACTCAGGAGGCTGAGGTGGGAGAATTGCTTGAACCCACGGGGTGGAGGTTGCAGTGAGCTGAGATCATCCACCGCACTCCAGCCTGGGTGACAGAGGGAGATTCCTTCTCAAAACATAAGAAAAACACAAAAATAAAAATACGTTAAATGTTTAGAACAGCTTGGCATTCTGTGGTTTTCTTTGTTTTTACTTTTATTTTTTTTACCTTTGAGACAAGGTCTTGCTCCGTCACCCAGGCTAGAGTGTAGTGGTGTGATCATGGCTCACAGCAGCCTTGACCTCCTGGATAAATTGATCTTTTACCTCAGCCTCCTAAATAGCTGGGACCACAGGTATGCACCACCAAACCCACCTAATTTTTATGTTTTTTGTAGAGATGAAGTTTTGCCACGTTACCCAGGCTGGTCTCAAACTCCTGGGCTCAAGCAAACCCAAAGTATTAACACTACAGGCATGAGCTACCTTGCCCAGCTAGTAATATTTTGATAGTGATTATAATTACAAGTAAAGATGTAATTTATATTCATAAAAATATTAAGTGAACTAGGCTGGGCCCAGTGGCTCATGCCTGTAATCCCAGCACTTTGGGAGGCTGAAGGAGGCAGATCATGAGGTCAGGAGTTCGAGACAAGCCTGGCCAGCATGGTGAAACCCCGTCTACTAAATACAAAAATTAGCCAGGCATGGTGGTGGACACCTGTAATCCCAGCTACTCAGGAGGCTGAGGTAGGAGAATTGCTTGACCTCAGGAGGCGGAGGTTGCAGTGAACCAAGATCGCACCACTGCACTCTAGCCTGGGCGACAGAGCGAGACTCCTTCTCGAGAAAAAAAAAAAGGGGATATTTCCAAAAAATGTGGATTTCAGCCAGGTGCAGTGGCACACTCATGTAGTCCTAGCTACTTAGAAGGCTAAAGCAAGATGATTGCTTGAACTATGGAGCTCAAGACTGTGGTATGCTGTGAGAGCTCCTATGAAAAGACACTGCACTCCAGCCTGGGCAGCATAGCAAGACTCCATTTCTTCAAGAAAAACACAAGTGGGTTGGGCATAGTGGCTTAATGACTGTCATTCCAGCTACTCAGGAGGCTAGGATGGGAGGATCATTTGAGCTTGGGAGTTCCAGGCTGCAGTGAGTTGTAATCATGCCACTGCACTCCAGCCTAGGCCAATTGTCAGAGAGCCTTTCTTTCTTTCTTTTTTCTTTCTTTCTTTCTTTCTTTCTTTCTTTCTTTCTTTCTTTCTTTCTTTCTTTCTTTCTTCTTTCTTTCTTTCTTTTTTCTTTCTTTCTTT
>NW_012113141.1:1580125-1585703 GCF_000951035.1 Colobus angolensis palliatus
TTTCTTTCTTTCTTTCTTTCTTTCTTTCTTTCTTTCTTTCTTTCTTTCTTTCTTTTCTTTCTTTCTTTCTTTCTTTTTTTTTGAGAGGGAGTCTCACTCTGTTTGTTGCTCAGGGTGGAGTGTAATGGTGTGATCTTGGCTCACTGCAACCTCTGCCTCCCGTCAAGTGATTCTCCTGCCTCAGTCTACTGAGTAGCTGGGCAGGGTTGGGGAGAGGAGCGGGGTGAAGGAAGGAAGGAAGGAAGGAAGGAAGGAAGGAAGGAAGGAAGGAAGGAAGGAAGGGAGGGAGGGAGGGAAGGAGGGAAAAAGAAAAGAAAATATTTCCAGCCATGCGTGGTGGCGCACACCTGTAATCCCAGCACTTTGAGAGGTTGAGGCAGGCAGATGACTAGTTTAAGAGATTGAGACCATCCTGGCTAACACAGTGAAATCCTGTCCCTAGTAAAAATACAAAAACTTAGCCACGCGTGGTGGCGGACGCCTGCAGTCCCAGCTACTCCAGCGGCTGAGGCAGGAGAATGGCGTGAACCTGAGAGGCGAAGCTTGCAGTGAGCCGAGAGTCCCACTCTGTCGCCCAGGCTGAAGCGCAGTGGCTCTATCTTGGCTCACTGCAACCTCTGCCTCCTGGGTTCAAGTGATTCTCCTGTTACAGCCTCCTGACTAGCGGGGATGACAGGTGCATACCACCACACCCAGCTAATTTTTGTATTTTTGGTATAGATGAGGTTTCACCATTTTGGCCAGGGTGGTCTCGAACTCCTGACCTCAGGTGATCCACCAGCCTCAGCCTCCCAAAGTGGTGAGATTACCGTCATGAGCCACCGGGCCCGGCCAGTCATTTGTTTTAATGTGATCAGCAGATGCTAGGACCCAGTCCTATAATCCCAGCAGTGTGGGAGGCTAAGTTTGGAGAATCCACTGATCCCCGGAGCTTGAGACCAGCCTGGGCAACATGTTGAGATCCTGTTTCAAAACTAAAAAATAAAATAAAGTCCTTTTTAGTCTATTATTTTGCTTAGGTTTTTAATTGCATTTATTATTCTGTGTGTGGGGATTTTTTGTTTTTGTTTTGTTGATAAGACAGAGTCTCACTTTGTCACCCAGGCCACAGTGCAGTGCCGAGATCTTGGCTCAGTGTAGCGTCACCTCTCAGGCTCAAGTTATCCTCCCACCTCAGTCCCCCAAGTAGCTGGCACTACAGGTACACACCACCATGCCCAGCTAATTTTTGAAGTTTTCATAGAGACGGGGTTACACCATGTTGCCCAGGCTGGTCTCGAACTCTTGAGGTCAACTGATATGCCCACCTCAGACTCCCAAAGTGCTGGAATTACAGACATGACCCACCGCACCTGGCTGCTTTTATTAATCATTACAAATCTTTAAGGGTAGAGTAGTATTCACCTTTGTGTTCTCCATAGTCTCTAATAGAATATCTTGTGTTTACAACTCAATGCATTTATCTTTTTAATGAATAATTGAATTCATACACATTATAGCTTCACTTTCGTCAGTTAAGTCAGAACTACAAAATTTGTGTAATGGCATCTTGGTTTAAAGAAAAAACTAGTTCCTCAAATCATTGTTCCAGACTTGATGGTCTCTAATTAATTGCTATGGCAAATCAAGATACATATTTAATACATTTATTTTAATGTGATTAATTTTTCTCTGACATGTTACATTTAAAAGGACCCAAACCTACATAAAAGTTGTCTTTCTTTTTCGTGATGGTTGCATAGACTACTTGTTCCATTTTGTAATAAAATCTTTTGATTTGAAGGTCAATTGATTTGGGTAACTGACAGTAAATTTCAGTAGGTTTCAGGTAGGTTGTCCAATCTATGTTTAACTGTTGGAATCTTTGTTGGAGACTGTCCAAAGTTCCTAATTACAGGAGATTAGCAGATTGGAAAAAACAATGTAATTGGGTAAACTCAGAGATTAAATTGATCTACTGCATCCACCCCAGGTGGTTTCAGGGAATGAAGATAAAAGAATACCTTAATCACTGGCTCATTGAAAAAACAACATAGAAAAAAAAAAGTGATAAAGCAATGGGGAAGCACTGACAAAAACATTTCTGGTTGGCCGGGCGTGGTGGCTCAGCCTGTAATCCCAGCACTTTGGGAGGCCGAGGTGGGTGAATCACCTGAGGTCAGGAGCTCGAGAGCAGCCTAGCCAACATGGTGAAACCCTGTCTCTACTTAAAACACAAAAAATTAGGTGGGCTTGGTGGTACGCACCTGTACGACTCAGGAGGCTGCTACTCGGGAGGCTGAGGCAGGAGAATGACATGAACCCGGGAGGCGGAGGCAGAGGTTGCAGTGAGCCGAGATCGCACCATTGCACTCCAGACTGGGGGACAAGAGCGAGATTTCGTCTCAAAAAAATAAAAATAAAAAAATTACTGGTTGAAGTATTTTGGTGAACCTTATTTGATTAAGGTAAGTAGAAGTTATTTAAAAATGTTAATTTTGTCCCTCCACCCATGAAATCTGGTTTATGCTCTCACTTAATGGACAGTATAAAATAGCTGAACTGAAGATTGGAACATTTCATGAGAAATTTAATCCACCTGTCCAGGGTTTATTTAAAGCCTCTGATATTTGATCACTTCACTAAAACAGCTTAGGACCATGCTGACCATGCTGATTTAGTTGGGCCACATTTTCTAAGATGCTATATGTTATCACAAATGATACAGTTATACTATAAGGTCTAACAGCTAATTTCTGCTCAATAGAATTTCTAGGGGAAATACTAAAGATTAATTTATGTGCTATTCATGGTCAGAAATAAAAGACAGTATAAATACTGTGTTTTCCTTCTAAAGTGGAGAAAGGAAAAAATTTTTCTGTTCTGACTTTTCAAAAAACTCAGTCAAATTCACTGCCCAAGAAATGTGATTTGCTAAATTCTGAAATGAAAAAGCATCCTGTCTTCTCACTCCTTTATTTTTTGAGACAAGTCTTGCTCTGTTATCCAAGGTAGAGTGCGGTGGCATGATCTCAGCTCGCTGCAACCTAACCTTGGCCTCTTAGGTTCAAGTGATTCTCGTGCCTCAGCCACCTGAGTAGCTGGGACTACAGGTGTGCTCACTGCGTTCTCCACCTCCCGGTTTCAAGCAGTTCTCGTGCCTGAGCCTCTCGAGTAACTGGGATTACAGGCGTATGCCACCACACCTGGCTAATTTTTGTATATTTTATAGAGACAGGGTTTTGTCATGTTGCCAAGGCTGGTCTCAGACTCTTGAGCTCAAGCAATCCACCCACCTTGGCCTCCTAAACTCCTGGACTTACAGACGTGAGCCATCACACCCAGCCGTTCTCATCTCACTTCTTTCTTGTGTGTTTCATTAAAAATTTAAAATTTGTATGGCTTTTTTTTTTTTTTTTTTGAGTTTTACTTTTTTGTCCATGTTGGCACTCCAACATGATATGATTTCGGCTCACTGCATTCTCCACCTCCTGGGTTCAAGCAGTTCTCGTGCCTCAGCCTCCTGAATAGCTGGGATTATAGGCGTGTGCCACCATGCCTGGCTGATATTTGTATATTTATTACAGACAGGATTTCACCATGTTGGCCAGGCTGGTCTCGAACTCCTGACCTCGTGATCCACCCGCCTTGGCCTCCCAAAGTGCTAGGATTACAGGTGTGAGCCACCGTGCCCAGCCTGGCATAGTACACAGTATTCTTGGCACGGTACACAGTATTCCCTTATACCCTTCCCTGAGGTTTCTTTTTCTCTCTCTCTCTCCACATAGTTTTTTATCCTGAATTCTTTGAGAGTAAGTTTCAGAATGGTGTTTCTTTTCTTTTCTTCTTTCTTTCTTTCTTTCTTTCCTTCCTTCCTTCCTTCCTTCCTTTCTTTCGAGACGGAGTCTCGCTCTGTCACTCAAGCTGGAGTGCAGTGGCACGATTTCAGCTCACTGTAACCTCCACCTTCCAGGTTCAAGCAATTCTCCTGCCTCAGCTTCCCAGGTAGCTGGGACTGCAGGCGCCCACCACCACGCCTGGCTAATTTTTGTATTTTTAGCAGAGATGGGGTTTCGCCATATTGGCCAGGCTGGTCATGAACTTCTGACCTCAAGCAATCCACCTGCCTCGGCCTCCCGAAGTCCTAGGATTACAGGCAAGAGCCACCGCATCCGGGCAAGAATGGTGTTTTTTATTTTTAATTTTTTTGAGACAGTTTCACTCTTATTGCCCCAACTGGAGTGCAATGGTGCAATCTCAGCTCACCACAACCTCTGCCTCCTAGGTTCAAGCGATTCTCCTGCTTCAGCCTCCCAAGTAGCTGGGATTACAGGCATGTGCCACTATGCCCAGATTATTTTGTATTTTTAGTAGAGATTGGTTTTCTCCATGTTGGTCAGGCTGGTCTACGAACTCCCAACCTCAGGAGATCCACCCGCCTTGGCCTCCCAAAGTGCTGAGATTACAGGTGTGAGCCACCACACCGAGTCTAAGAAGGGTGTTTTTTGTTGTTGTTGTTGTTGTTGTTTTGAGGCGGAGTCTCGCTCTGTCGCCCGGACTGGAGTGCAGTGGCCAGATCTCAGCTCACTGCAAGCTCCGCCTCCTGGGTTTACGCCATTCTCCTGCCTCAGCCTCCCGAGTAGCTGGGACTACAGGCGCCCGCCACCTCGCCCGGCTAGTTTTTGTATTTTTAGTAGAGACGGGGTTTCACCGTGTTAGCCAGGATGGTCTCGATCTCCTGACCTCGTGATCCGCCCGTCTCGGCCTCCCAAAGTGCTGGGATTACAGGCTTGAGCCACCGTGCCCGGCCAAGAAGGGTGTTTTTTAAACTCCTTACTAGAGTATTTCCTGTAAATAAGGACATCTTACTTAGCTTATGTACAATCATCAAATTAAGGAAATGAACATTGATACAATGCTGTATTATCTAATGTACTGATAAGGAAATTAACATAGATACAATGCTATTATCTAATTTACGCATCAGAACCTATTCAGATGTCACCAGTTGTCCTAATACCTTGTACTTCAGAGCTCATTATGAATTGCTTTCATTCCTAGATCTCTAGTCTTGCTATCTGATATTTTCCAAGCGTATAGGTTAGCTATTTTTGAAGAATTTCCCTCATTTTGTAGAATTTCCATCAAGTTGAGTTTTGCATTTGCTGATGATTACATTCAAGTTACGCATTTTCACAAGAATATCACAGACGTGAGTTTGTGATCTTAGCAGCATGGTATCTGGAGACACATAATGTTAATTTGTGACCTTAACAGATCACTTGGTTAAGGTGTATCTGCCAGGTTTCTCCAGTACTAAGTTAGTCTTTCATTTTGTAATTAAGCAATCTTTTGAGAAGTTTTTTTTTTTTTTTTTTTTAAATGAGACATGGCCTCATTCTCACCCTGGCTGGAGTGCAGTAGCTCAGTCACAGCTCACTGCAGTCTCGAACTTTTGGGCTCACACCATCCTCCCAAATTGCTGGGATTACAGGTGCATGTCACCATGCCCAGATAATTTTTAAACTTTTTTACACAGACATGGAGTCTTGTTACATTGCCCTGGCTGGTCTCGAACTCCTAGCCTCAAGCGATCCTT
>NW_012113141.1:1586383-1593743 GCF_000951035.1 Colobus angolensis palliatus
GATGGTCTCGATCTCCTGACCTCGTGATCCGCCCGTCTCGGCCTCCCAAAGTGCTGGGATTACAGGCTTGAGCCACCGCGCCCGGCCCAATATACTGTTAATTCTCATTGTTTAGCATCCATTGAGGATCTTTTTTTAATTTTGAGACAGAGTCTCGCTCTTGTTGCCCAGGCTGGAGTGCAAGGGCATGATCTTGGCTCACCGCAACCTCTGCCTCCTGGATTCAAGCGATTCTCCTGCTTCAGCCTCCTGAGCAGCTGGGACTAAGGCATGTGCCACCATGCCTGGCTAATTTTGTATTTTTAGTAGAAGCGGGATTTTACCACGTTGGTCAGGCTGGTCTTGAACTCCCAACCTCAGGTGATCTGCCTGCCTCGGCCTCCCAAAGTGTTGGGATTACAGGCATGAGCCACCATGCCTTGGCCGATGGACTCTATTTTTAACCCAAATATTTTATCTTGTACTGTGTTACCTTTACGTCATCTTGAATTTCTTTCTTGCTTTCTTTTCTTTTTTTTTTTTTAAGAGACAGTGTCTTGCTCTGTTGTCCATGCTGGAGTGCAGTAGTACAATTATGGCTCACTGTAGCCTCAACCTCCTGGGCTGAAGTGATCCTCCTGGGGTATTGGGATTACAGGCGTTAGTCACCATACCTGGCTTTGAATTTTGGGGGTGGGGAGGGCGTAGAAATGGTATCTCTTGAGTTTTTAAGAGTAAAGGAGTAAACCTTTTAAGTAATAGTGAAAAATGCTTATGGCTTCTTGTGTCACTCCACTCATGAAATCTAGTTTATACCCTCACTTAATCAACATCCGATTACACAATGTAGTTAAAATGGCTAAGTTTGGTTTGAGAAAGTAGGAGTCAGGTTACTGTATGGTAAAATGTGGCTGTAGTAACTGAGATGTTGAAAAAAAAATAGGTATTAGTGAATGAGGCTAACTAGGCATAGAATTCCAAGGGAATGTGACATAGACTTCATTCCTTCTTTATCTTGCCCTTCCTGCTCTTATCTTCCACACAACTTTATCTTACCAGGACCTTAATACAAACAAAAGAAGCCCAATGCTGAAAATCAATGGAGATAAAGTAAAATAGAAGATAACCAATTAATCAGTGACAACCTACTCCTCCAATCTGGGACCACCTAGCTGTGAACAAAATAAAAAAGATTTGTTTATGTACCAGATAGGAAACAAATAGCAGAAAATGCCCTTCAGGGCTTGTACAAACACAAAAATTATCTCTGAGTGAAACTTTTAGCTTATTATAATAGCATAAGTATAGTACAATCCTATGTACAACTGATGATCCAAGGGCGACATGTCAAAGTGTAGTCAAAGTTAATTTGTTATGAAAGAAAATGCAGATTAATCAGTATGATTAAAAAGGAAATCTGGGCCTGACCTGGTAGCTCATGGTGTCATCTCAGCACTTTCAGAGGTTGAGCTGGGAGGATCACTTGAGCCCAGGATTTCAAGGCTGCAATGAGCTATGATCTTGCCTCTTCACTGCAGCTTGGATGACAGAACTAGACCCTGTCTCTTAAAAAGCAAACAAATAATTAAGTAAAAGGAAATTCAATGAATTCATTGAGTAGTAGTTTTAAATTATAGAAGACAACACTGTTGAAAGGAATTAAAGGTACAAAGGAAAAGTAAACATTCTTCTGTATACTTGTTCCTTCTTTCAATCTTAGTCTCATATATCAGAGGTGCATAGTCTTGATAGTTTTGTGGGTATGCTTCTAGGTATAGTCTATATACATACAAATATCTCTATAGTTACATATATGTAGTATAGACACATGTGTCCACCCCTTCCGTTACTCTCTTTTTTTGAGCTAGAGTTTCACTCTATCACTCAGGCTGGTATGCAGTGGTAGAAGCTCAGTTCACTGGAACCTCCGCCTCCTGGGCTCAAGTGATCCTCCCACCTCAGTCTCCCAAGTAGCTGGGAACACTCATGCTCGCCACCGTGCCTGGCTTTTTAAAATATTTTTTGTAGAGACAAAGATGTCTCACTTTTTTGCCCTGAGCTCAAGTGATCTGCCCATCTCGGCCTCCCAAAGTGCTGGGGTTACGGGTGTGAGCCAAATGCACTCACCCATACTCATTCATTTTGAATGGCAGAATTATTTTTAAAGTTTATTTTCATTGTAAAGTGACAAACAATAGTTGCATGTATTTATGGGGTAAAAAACAACATTATATTTTTATGAATACAATATGGAAAACTAATCTAACATTTATCACCTTAAATAACTTATGGTGAGAATATTTGAAATGTACTCTCTCAGCAAGTTTGCAGTGCACAATGCACTAATAGTTATATTTACCATGCTGTGCAGGTGTCATTCGTTTTTGAAGTGAATTTTACATAATGTGAAATACTCAGATCACACGTATATTATTCAATGAGTTTTGATGACTGGTTTCCCCAGTCTCATTGAGATATGATTTGTATACCATACAATTCACTCATTAAAAGTGTACTATTCAGGCCAGGAATGGTGGCTCATGCCTGTAATCACTTGAGTTTAGGAGTTCGAGACCAGCCTGGCCAATATGGTGAAACCCCATC
This sequence comes from Colobus angolensis palliatus, assembly GCF_000951035.1. Lineage (NCBI taxonomy): Eukaryota > Metazoa > Chordata > Mammalia > Primates > Cercopithecidae > Colobus > Colobus angolensis. The sequence continues at coordinate 1,588,967 of NW_012113141.1, forward strand.
TCCATTAAAAATACAAAAAGTAGTCACGCATGGTGGCAGGGGCCTGTAATTTCAGCTACTTGGGAGGCTGAGGCAGGGAGAATTGCTTGAACCCAGGAGGCGGAGATTGCAGTGATCCAGGTACTCCAGTCTGGGCGACAGAGTGAGACTTTGTCTCAAAAATAAATAAATAAAATAAAGTGTACAATTCAATGGCTTTTAGTACATTCACCAATGTGCATCTATCACAACAATCAATTTTAGAACATTTTCATTACCATACAAAGTAACCCTGTTCTCCTTAGCTGTCATTCCCCAATCCCTCCATTCACCCCAGCCCTTGGCAACTACTAGTATACTTCCTGTCCCTGAATTTGCCTATTCCAGGCATTTCAAACAATGGCATACATAGTACATGATACTTTGTGACAGACTTTCACTTTCCAAGTTTACCCATGTTGTAGCATATATCACGACTTTTCTTGAGTAATGTTTCAATGTATGTATTACGTATATAATTCATTTTATTTCTGTATCCTCCAGTTCTTGGCCATTTGTACACCACGCCCCCTCCCACCCACACCCACACACACACACTTTTTAACTACTATGAAGAATCCTGCTATAGTCATTTATGTGGAAGTTTTTGTGTGGACATGTTTTCATTCTTCTTGGGTACATACCAAGAAGTGGAATTACTGGTTCCTATGTTTTTTTTTTTTTTTTTTGAGGCGGAGTCTCGCTCTGTCGCCCGGACTGGAGTGCAGTGGCCTGATCTCAGCTCAGTGCAAGCTCCGCCTCCCGGGTTCACGCCATTCTCCTGCCTCAGCCTCCCGAGTAGCTGGGACTACAGGCGCCCGCCACCTCGCCCGGCTAGTTTTTTTGTATTTTTAGTAGAGACGGGGTTTCACCGTGTTAGCCAGGATGGTCTGGATCTCCTGACCTCGTGATCCGCCCGTCTCGGCCTCCCAAAGTGTTGGGATTACAGGCTTGAGCCACCGCGCCCAGCCACTGGTTCCTATGTTAACTCTATGCTTGACCTTAAGAGGAACTGCCAGACCTTTCCAAAGCAGCTTCATCCTTTTACGTTCCCACTACCAATGGATGAAAGGTTCAGTTTCTCTACATCCTGGTCCACACTTGTTAATGCCCATCTTAAAAGTTTTAGCCTCCTAGTGGGTGGCAAACTGGTATCTTGAATAGCTAATGGTATTTAGCTTCTTTTCGTGTACCTTTTGGCCATTTATATGTTTTCTTTGGAGAATTGTCTATTCATATTTAAATTGAGCCATTTGACTGTTTATTATTGAATTATAATAGTACTTTATGTGTCCTACACACAAGTCCTATATCAAATGTGTGGTTTGCAAATGTATGGTTTACTCTGTTAGTTATGGTATCATAATTTTTGTGGTGTTCAGTTTATCTTTTCCTTTGGTTACTTAAGGTTTTGGTGTTAAAAACGGTTGGCCAGGCATGGTAGCTCATGCTTGTAATCCCAGCAATTTGGGAAGCCAAGGTGGGAGTATTGCTTGAGCCTAGGTGTTGTGTTGTGTTTTTGTTGTTGTTGTTTTGAGACGGAGTTTCACTCTTGTTGCCCAGGCTGGAGTTCAATGGCGCGATTTCGGCTCACAGCAACCTACACCTCCTGGGTTCAAGTTATTCTCCTGCCTCAGCCTCCTGAGCTCAGGAGTTTGAGACTAGCCTGGACAACGTGGTGAAACCCTGTATTTACTAAAAATACAAAAATTAACTGAGCTTGATGGTGTTTGCCTGAAGTTCCAGCTACTCGGGAGGCTGAGGCAGGAGAATCTCTTGAACCCAGGAAGCAGAGGTTACAGTGAGCTGAGATTGCACCATTGTACTCCAGCCTGGGTGACAGAGCGAGACTCCATCTAAAAAAAATAAGCAAAATAAAATAAAATAAAAAGGAATTTGGCTGATTAAGTACTAGTTTCCCTTGAGTAGATGATTTGGGGTGTTTCTTCTGGTTTTCCTTCTCTACATCTGTTGCATTTTCAATTTTTTTCTGTAGTGAGATTTTAATAAAATCAAAGAAATTTCTAATTATACTGAAAAATACAAAGGCTAACCTTGGGATTAAAGAACTGAGTGATCAACATTGTGTACATTGTAAAATCCATTCCCTATATATAAAAGTTCTGTTTAAACCTAAGCCTTGAGGGAGAAAAATGGCCGTGGGAACAGGAGTATGGGCTCTAAGCTAAGATAGTTATATGTTTGTCTCTTTTTTATTTGGATGTCATTTGATATTTATAAAATGATTGCAAAAATAGTACAAAGAATTTCTTTACCCAACATTCCCAAATGTTATCTTACATAACCTCACTGTCAATCAAAACTAGGATATTAACAGTAACACAGTGCTATTAACTATGTTAAAGATGTAACTCAAATTTGGCCAGTTTTCCCTCGAATGTCCTCTTTTGGGTGCAGGATTCCATGTACGATACCTATGCCCTTCCTTCCTTCCCACCCTCCATCCCTCCCTCTTTGGACAAGGCCTTGCTCTGTCACCCAGTCTGGATGGAATGCAGTGGCGTGATCTCAGCTCACTGCAGTCTCTACCTCCCAGGTTCTAACAATTCTCCTGCCTCAGCCTCCAGAGTAGATGGAATTATAGGTGTCTGACACCAGGCCCAGCTAATTTTTGTATTTTTTTTTTAGTAGAGACGGTTTCGCCATGTTGGCCAGGCTGGTCTGGAACTCCTAGCCTCAGGTGATCTGCCTGCCTCGGCCTCCTAAAGTGCTGGGATTACAGGCATGAGCCACCACACCTGGCCCCTCATTGCATTTAGTTGTCATTTCTCCTTGATCTCCAACATAGTTCCACACAGTTCCTCAGTGCTGAACAGTTCCACAATTCTCTTTCAATATAGTTTCTCAGTGTTTGCCTTTCATGACATTGGCAGTTTTAAAGAATCTTGTTCCATTATTTTGTAGAATGTCCCTGAAATTGGTTTTTAAGAGAATTTTTGTAGAGACAGTGTCTCGTTGTGTTGCCAGGTTGGTCTCAAACTCCTTCCCTCAAAGGACCCTCCCGCCTTAGCCTCCCAGGGTGCTAGGATTACAGGCATGAGTTACTGCTCTTGGCTACTCTAATTGGGCTTGTTTGGTACTTCCTCATAATTAAATTTAGGATATGCATTTTTGGCAATAATCCACAGGAGTTAAGTGCCCTGCTGTGTATCATGTCAGAAAATCACATTATCTGAGTTAACTTTGATCTCTTGGCTTAAGGGTTTTGCAGAGATCCTTGGCCAGGTTTCACCTCTGTAAAATTACTGTTTCCCTTTGTAATTAACAAATATTAATATATTGTGGGGAGATATGTGGAGACTATGCAAGTCCTTTAATTGTATTTAGCATCTACTTTGCCTCCAACACTTATTAATGTGGTGTTCACCAAATGGTCATTTTCTGTTTCTACCATTCCTTCTACATCTATTAATGGAAATTCTACTGTAAAAAAGTGCTGTCCTTTTTCTCCCATTTCTTTATTCATCAAGTATTTGTTATATTAGTATAGTATAAACTTACAGCTATTTATTTTATTCTATGGGCTATAAACTATTACTGATGGATATATGAAAGGTTAAAGAAGAGTGTTTTTGACTTGACATCTCAGGTTCTAAAGTATAAAAATAGGACTGTTGGATAGAAAGGAGGAGGAAACAGCCTATTACATACTGTTTCGAGGTAGTTAGTTTCATGTTGCTCTGGATACTTGCAAAGGTTGAGGAATCACTTAATAGAGTTAACAGAGTACACCCCTGGCATCAGTAGATGGACTCGATGCCCTTGAAGGTCTCTTCTACCTTTGAGATCCTCTCAACGGCTTAAGCAGAAAACACAGATGGTCACTTCATAACTACTAAGCTTGCATAGTCAGGGTTAGCCTCTGGTGTATCTGTCACATAATTAGTAAAATCCAGCAAGAACACCAGGCAATGGGTAAGGTGTGTAGAAATTCAGTGTAAATGATGGAAACAGACCATCCCTGACGATTCCACCACACTCATTTAGCTGATGTCTCACTTGCAAGACTCAATATTACTGATGCCTAAGTAGCTGAAAGCGACTTTTCCTTGGCATGTGTAAAGAAGATTATTTCATTTTCTGGAGTTGTTTTCTAATAACAGCTACACTGCTGTATGATGTGTTGTCTGCTGCCACCCCAAATCCTTTTCCAGCACTTTTCCTTTGAATTTCAGCCTTGGATTATTCTCCCCCAGACATTTCCATATTTTTCAGCTGACTTGTGTACATGTTTCCTGCCATCCCCATTTGTGAAATATTTTCATAAAGCAATATAATATAATAGTTTTAACACACATATTTTCTGTCTGTCTGTCTTTTTTTTTTTTTTTTTTGAGATGCAGTCTGACTCTATTGCCCAGGCTGGAGTGCAGTGGCGTAATCTCGACCCACCGAAACTTCCCCCTCCCCGGTTCAAGCAATTCTCCTGCCTCAGCCTCCCAAGTAGCCGGGATGATAGGAGCGTGCCACCACGCCTGGCTAATTCTTGTGGTTTTTCTTGTTTTGTTTTTGTTTGTTTGTTTCTTTTTGTAGACGGAGTCTTGCTCTTGTTGCCTGGGCTGGAGTGCAATGGCACAATCTCGGCTCACCACAACCTCCGCCTCCCGGATTCAAGCGATTCTCCTGCCTCAGCCTTCCGAGTAGCTGAGATTACAGGCGTGCGCCACCACACCCAGCTAATTTTATATTTTTAGTAGAGACAGGGTTTCTCCATATTGGTCAGGCTGGTCTGGAACTC
>NW_012113141.1:1594248-1607016 GCF_000951035.1 Colobus angolensis palliatus
CTGACCTCGTGATCCGCCCGCCTCGGCCTCCCAAAGTGCTGGGATTACAGGCGTGAGCCACTGCGCCCAGCTTCTTTTTCTTACTGTATGTTCTCTTACTACGTCAGTTAAATTTTCTTCCCTTTTAGTAGCCTGTAGTTATCGGTCTCATTTATTATTGGCCCAACACTTGTATTTTACTCGTTTTCAATTAATTGCTAAATTTAGAAGGTCTTAGGTTTTATTTGAATTTCTACTAGCCAAGTTTGCCCACTCCTGGCAAGAGTCCTTTGTTGACAGTATTTGATCCAGTACCTAGTCCCTATGCTTGCAAAGTCTCAAGCAGATTTGTTTGAATCAGTTTTGCAAAGAAAATACCAAGAAGCCTTGTAGAACTTGCTTTATTATTAATGTTCAAATGTACAATGCCTCCCGAGGCTTCATCACATAGAAACCTTGTTCTCAAGTCCCATTAGTTTTTGCTGCTATCATCTAATTGTTAGCAGGCATCAAAGTCACTTAAAAGCAGGTCACAAAAGGCTACTTGGCAACATTCCACAGTGGTGTAGATTAAAGATATTTTAGGGTCAGGCTGTAACTTTAACACAAAACCTTCAGTATTCACATATCAGGAAATCACATGATTTTCTGGTGTTATTTTTACTTATTTTCATAAAAAGCCTTACACTCAGCTGTGTTGGTCTTTGCAACCTTCCTTTGATTGTATGATTTTAAGATTAATTGTTGTTTTTAGTTGTGTAACACCAATCTTTTTGGACCTATGGAATTCATAATATTGAAGTAATGCAGTCTCAGATTTGAATTTATCTGTTTATGATCCTTGAGGAAACACTTAAGAGTGGACCAAGTGTAATGCCTCACACCTGTAATCTTAGCACTTTGGGAGGCTGAGGCAGGTAGATCGCTTGAGCCCAGGAGTTTGAGACCAGCCTGGGAAACATGAGGAGATCCAGTGTCTACAAAATACAAAAAAGCCTGGCATGGTGTCTACATGCCTGCAGTCCCATCTACTCAGAAGGTTGAGGTGGGAGGATCACTTCAGCCCACGAGATCCAGAGTGAGGTGAACCGAGATGGTGCCACTGCACTCCAGCCTGGGCAACAGAGTGAGAATGAGACCCTATCTCAAAAGGAAAAAAAAAAAAAAAGAAATACTTAAAGAGGGAGGAAAAATACGGTGTCCTTTTCTGTATGGTTGTAATGACTTCTAATATCTTTTTAAAAAACGCTTTTTTACTTGTCTCACTCTTTTTCTCTTTACTCGTTTTTTTTTGTTTTTTGTTTTGTTTTGTTTGGACACAGGATCTCATTCTGTTTCCCAGGCTGGAGTACAGGGGCATGAGCAGCTGGGACCTAGATACTATTTATTTGCTTGCTTGTTTGTTTGTTTATGTAGATACAGAATCTTTCTATGTTTCCCAGGCTGGTCTCCAACTCCTGGCCTCAAGGGATCCTCCTGCTTCAGCCTCCCAGAGTGCTGGGATAACAGGTGTGAACCACTGCACTGGGCCTAGACATTTATTATTGTCTTTTTCTTTCTTTTTTTTTTAAATTTTTTTATTTTATTATTATTATATTGTTTCTGAGACAGTCTCGCTCTGTCACCAGAATGGGGTGCAGTAGCATGATCTCAGCTCACTGCAACCTCTGCCTCCTGGGTTCAAGCAGTGCTCCTGCCTCAGCCTCTCCAGTAGCTGGGATTATAGGCATGCGCTACCACACCCAGCTAATTTTTTATATTTTTGGTAGAGACGGGGTTTCACCATGTTCGTCAAGCTGGTCTTGAACTCCTGAACTCAAGTGATCTGCCCTCAGACTTCCAAAGTGGTGGGATTACAGATGCAAGCTACCATGCCTGGCCCCTTATTATTTTATTATTTGTTTATTTATTTATTTTGAGATATTCTCATTCTATTGCTGAGGCTTAAACTTTAGGTTGTGAAATATTCATGCAAATCTGTCTATAAGACATTTGTACAGTTGGCCGGGCGCAGTGGCTCACGCCTGTAATCCCAGCACTTTGGGAGGCTGAGGAGGGCGGATCACAAGGTCAGGAGATCGAGACCATCCTGGCCAACACGGTGAAACCCCCGTCTCTACTAAAAATACAAAAAAATTAGCCTGTCGTGGGCGCCTGTGGTCCCAGCTACTGGGGAGGCTGAGGCAGGAGAATGGCGTGGGCCCGGGAGGCGGAGTTTGCAGTGAGCCAAGATCGTGCCATTGCACTCCAGCCTGGGTGACAGAGCAAGACTCCGTCTCAAAAAAAAAAAAAAAAAAGACATTTGTACAGTTAAGAATTATTAGAAAAAGAACACTTGAATGCGTATATTGGCCTACACCTGTAATCCCAACACTTTGGGAGGCGGAGGCAGGTGGATCACCTGAGGTCAGGAGTTCAAGACCAGCCTGGTCAACATGGTGAAACCCCATCTCTACTAATAAAATACAAAAATTAACCGACTGTGGTGGTCCGTGCCTGTAATCCTAGCTAATCAGGAGGCTGAGACAGGAGAATCACTTGAACCCAGGAGGCAGAGGTTTTAGTGAGCCAAGATTACGCCACTGTACTCCAGCCTGGGTGACAGAGCAAGATTCTGTCTCCAAAAAATAAATAAGTAAATACATAAATAAATAAAAATACAAAAATTAGGCAGATGTGGTGCTGGACGCCTGTAATCCCAGCTACTCCGGAGGCTGAGTTAGAAGAATCGCTTGAATCCATGAAGCAAAGGTTACAGTGAGCCAAGATCACGCTACTGCGCTCCGGCCTGGGTCACAGAGCAAGACTCTGTCTCAAAAAAAACTAAAAAGAACACTCAATCACCATGCAGTTAAGAAATAAAGCGGCCAGGCGCGGTTGCTCACACCTGTAATCCTAGCACTCTGGGAGGCCGAGAAGGGTGGATCACCTGAGGTCAGGAGTTCAAGACCAGCCTGGCCAACACTGTGAAACCCTGTCTCTACTAAAAAGAAATACAAAAATTAGCCGGGTATGATGGCGGGTGCCTGTAATCCCAGCTACTTGGGAGGCTGAGAGGGCACAATCTCTTGAACCTGAGAGGCGGAGGCAGTGAGCTGAGATCGTATCACTGCACTCCAGCTGGGGCGACTGAGAGAGACTCTGTCTCAAAAAGAAAGAAAGAAAGCATTGCCAGCCAGGTGTGGTGGCATGTGCTTGTAGTCCCAGCTACTCTGCAGCCTAAGGTGGGAGGATGGCTTGAGCCCAGGAGGTTGAAGTTGCATCGAGCTGCGATCGGTGATCCGGCCGCTGCAATCCATCCAGGTTCACAGAGTGAGACCCTGTCTTAAAACAAACAAAAAATAAAACACACACAAAAGAAATAGGACATTGCCAATATTGTTGAATCCTCTATGTATGTCTCCCTCCCATATTGTCTTCCTTCTTATCCATAAGAAACTTCCTTGTTTTTTTTCTTTTTTTGAGACAGAGTCTCACTCTCTCACTCAGGCTGGAGTGCAGTGGTGCGAATTCCACTCACTGCAACCTCTGCCTGCTGGGTTCAAGCAATTCTCCTGCCTTAGCCTCCCAAGTAGCTGGGACTACAAGTGTGCACCACCACGCCTGGCTCCTTTTTGTATTTTTAGTAGAGATAGGGTGTTACCATGTTGGGCAGGCTGGTCTTGATAAGATAATCATTCTCTTACTCTTTTTTTTTTTTGGAGACAGAGTGTCACTTTGTCCCTCAGGCTGGAGTGCAGTGGTTTGATCTCGACTCACGGTAACCTCCGCCTCCCAGGTTCAAGCAATTCTCATGCTTCAGCCTCTCATGCTTCAGCCTCCCGAGTAGCTGGGATTATAGGCGCTGCCACCAAACCCGGCCAATTTTTGTAGTTTTAGTGGAGACAGAGTTTCATCATGTTGGCCAGGCTGGTCTCCAACTCCTGACCTCTGGTGATCTGCCGTCCTCGGCACCCAAAGTGCTGAGATTGCAGGCGTGAGCCACTGCGCCTGGTCTCACTTAGTCGTCTATATAACGTTTTACCATTTCTAAGTGGATGCTTGACAATGTAGTTCTTAAGTATTATGATTTCTTTGGGCTAAATTCCCAGAGGAAAGATTCCTAGGCATGGGCATGTAGTCAAAACACAGTGTTTTTTTTGCATAAAATTAGTATTTGATTTTATCTGATTACAAAATTAATCAGGTTTATTATAAAATTATTTAGTGTCATTATATAAATTAATTAAACACATAAAAATATATGATGTAGAAAGTAAAAGTTCCTGGTAATTACCCCACTACCAAATAACATACATTTGGTTATGTTCTTATGAGTATACAAACATTTATTATTATTATTACTATTATTATTTTTGGGGGGGACAGAATCTTACTCTATTGCTCAGGCTGGAGTGCAGTGGTGTGATCTTGGCTCACTCGGCTGGGATTACAGGCGCCCACTACCACGCCCAGCTAACTTTTTGTAGTTTTAGTAGAGATGGGTTTCGCCACATTGGCCAGGCTGGTCTTGGACTCCTGATCTTAGGTGATATGCCCACCTTTGCCTCCCAAAGTGTTGGGGTTACAGGCATGAGCCACTGCGTCTGGCCGAAATGACAGTTTTTTAACATAAAACAAATTGAGAGAATAATGCAATAAAGGCCACTATATCTCTTATCTCAAGAAAACAAGTATTTTTCTCTGTGTGAATGACTGGAAGGTGTCATCATTAAGTTTAAATATCTTAATAATAACAATTTTCTACATGATTATACCAGTATTGCAATTCCTTTACATTATCAAAGTTCATCCTTAGATTTCTCCAGTTGTTTCCCAAATAAAACAATTTTGAGCCTGGGGAACAAGCACCAAGATCTGTCCTTGAAGTCCAGGAAGGGATAGCATTGCAATCAAATCAGTAAGTACCATCAATGGATTTGATAGAGGGCTGTGTAGAGATAGTAAAGGGAGGGTTGCTTAATCTAACTGAAGCTGGTTAAGAAATGCATAGTTTACTGTCACCTTTGTCCAGTTCTTAGAGATGAATGGGTGATTTTGGGGCCGTTGGATGGGGGAAGGGTGGAATAGCAAGGGCATTCTAGGACTTGAAGCAAGGCTGCTTGAAATAACATTTGGCAAGGCTCCAGGCCTAAGGAATTAATGCAGAGGCTGTGGTTTTCTAAAACGCCCCCCTTGGTGATGTTGATGTTTAGCCAGGTGCAGAATGCAGCCTGAAGGAATGAGAGTTTCATATTAGAAGGAGCCCCTTAAAACTGCAGTCTAATGTTTGAAATTTGGGTAGGGCAGCTAAGAAACTGACTGTGATTTCATTTCAATCAATTTAAATTTGAAAACTGAAGCAATAGAAAACATTTGTCTCTAAAACAGAACTTCATCATTTCGGTATCCCTGCATTTTATTTTAGTCACTAAAATTTAGCATGTATGCGGGGTGTGGTGGCTTATGCCTGGAATCTCAGCACTTGGGAAGCCTGAGGTGGGGGGATCACCTGAGGTCAGGAGTTTGAGACCATCCTGAGCAACATGGTGAAACCCCATCTCTACCAAAAATGCAAAAATTATCTGGGTGTGGTGGCAGGTGCCTGTAACCCCAGCTACTTGGGAGGCTGAGGCAGGAGAACCGCTTGAACTTGAGAGACAGAGGTTTCAGTGAGCCGAGATTGTGCCACTGCACGCCAGCCTGGGTGACAGAGAAATATCTTGTCTCAAAATAAATAAATAAGTAAAAATTTAGCATCAAATTGAGATGTATTAATTGTAACTTATATTTTAAAATATCTATAGAAATACAATCAAATATTTAGTTTGTATTTTTGAAATGTCGATAATATTTTTGATATTGCCTTAAATAAAAGTATATTATTATTTTTGATTTTTTTTTTTTTTTTTTTGAGACAGAGTCTCCCTCTGTCACCAGGTCGGAATGCAGTGGTGTGATCTTGGCTCACTGCAACTTCTGCCTCCTGGGTTCAAGCGATTCTCCTGCCTCGGCCTCCCAAGTAGCTGGGACTACAGGCCCCCGCCATCACACCTGGCTAATTTTTTGTACTTTAGTAGAGAGGGGATTTCACCATGTTGGCCAGGATGGTCTGGATCTTATGATCCACCCACCTTGGCCTCCCAAAGTGCTGGGATTAGAGGCATGAGTCACTGCACCCAGCCAAAAGTATATTATTAATATTAATTTCATCTGGTTCTGTTGGACAGTGCTTACTTAAAACAATATGAATGACTGGAAGTGCTACATACTTAAAGCCACGCTCAATTCTGAGACTAATCCTGAAAGCGTGTGAGTTGATAGATTAGGTTTGGAAAATGTTTGTCAGAACAACTACTAGAGTGTGATCTCCATAAATCTGGTATCTTTTTTATTTTCTTAACCATTTCTAGAGTATGTTTTAGGTACTCTACATTTGTTGAGTGAAGGCACTGAGGCAGAAGGAGTATGAGTAGAGGACATGGGCTGGATGGAAGAGGTGCTAAATAGATCGACTGCTGAACTTGGTGGCTGAATTTGGGTCTTGAACATGGGGATATTTTGAGGAGTTTTGGGTTATTATTAAGTGAGTTTTTTGGGATTAAAGCAGGTATGGGAAAGAGGTTACTCATAACTTTTAGACATGGTTGAGTTTTGGGTTTTTTTTGTTTTTTGTTTTCTGTTTTTTGTTTTGATACGGGGTGTCGCTCTGTTGCCCAGGCTGGAGGGCAGTGGCGCTATTTGGGCTCATTGCAACCTCCGCCTCCCATGTTCAAAATATTCTCCTGCCTCAGCCTCCTCCTGAGTAGCTGGAATTTTAGGCGCCTGCCACCACGCCCAGTTCATTTTTGTTTTATTAGTAGAGATGGAGTTTCTCCATGTTGGCGAGGTTGGTCTCGAACTGCTGACCTCAGGTGACCCATTCGCCTCGGCCTCCCAAAGTGCTGGGATTACAGGCATGAGCCACTGTGTCTGGCCAAGATATCCAGTTGGTGGTTGACTGAGTTCAGAATTCAGGAGAAAGATCTTGTCTTGATAGGGGAGTTATCAGCAAATAAGTGTAGGTTGATGCCAAGTATGTGGACAAGTGGAGAGATTGGACAGAGGGCAAAGGGGAACACCATCATTTATAGGTGGACATGGGAGCCAGCAAAGGTAAGTGAAATTAGGAGTGGAGGATTGAAGCGAGGATCCTAAAGAAGTGAATAATAGTAACAAAATATATTCTAGTCAGGTGCAGGGGCACTCAGCCTTTTTTTCCCAATACTTTGGGAGGCTGAGGCAGGAGGATCTCTGGAGCCCAGGAGTTTGAGACCAGCGTGGGCAACATAATGAGACCTTGTCTCTACAAAAAATTTAAAAATTAGCCAGGCATGGTGGTGCGTGCCTGTATTCCCAGCTACTTGAGAGGCTGAGGCAGGAGGAGGCTCAAACCCAGGAATTCAATGGTGCAGTGAGTTGTGATTCTGCCACTGAATTCCAGCCTAGGCAACAGTGCCAAACTTTATCTCAAAAAAAAAAAAAAATATATATATATATATATATGATGATTCTGGCATTCCATTGAATTTGGCAGTGGGGGCTACGTTGGTGAATCTTGAATAGTTTCAATGTAGTGGTGGGAACAAAATCCTAATTGTAGTAGATTGAAGAGTGCATGTTAGACAGTGACTGCAGACAATTATTTGGAGGACTTTGGTTGTAAAATGGTGCGATGTGGTAGGGTATTAGCTAACTATCCCCAGAAGATTTTGTTTTCTTTCTTTCTTTTTCTGTTTTTAGTAGAGCTGGTTTTCACCGTGTTAGTCAGGATGGTCTGGATCTCCTTATACGCCCACTTCAGCCTCCCAGAAGTACTGGGATTACAGGCGTGAACCACTACCCAGGTTTTGTTTTCTTAAGATAGGAAAGACTTACTTGTTATTGTCTGTGGGGAAAGAGCCAGCAGGGGAAGATTTACAGATCTTCAAACTTTGGCTCCAGAAAGCTCTCTGATTTTTCTCTTAGGAATGTGTAAACACTTCTGTGCATATTACCACCAGCTAAGTGCTGATGGTAAATAAATACTCAGTATTCTTGCAGCTAATGTTCTTAGAAAGCTGAGACATAAATAGACACTACTTTTTTCTTTAAGGGGTAACATTAGAGGAACTGACTAGAGACTCAAGACCACAGGGCCAACAGTGAAAGAACTAAAAGCCTAAACCTTGATTGGTGCCTTGTTGGATCATGAATTAACTAGTTATCTGATGGCCTTCTGCTTGGAGTTAGGCAAGGTCCCTGAAAGTTATCTTTGATCATGAGGGAGCATTCCACAAAGGATGACTTGATACTGGCTAAACCCTAGTAGAAAACAGGATCTGGCCAGGCGCGGTGGCTCATGCCTGTAATCCCAGCACTTTGGGAGGCCGAGGAGGGCAGATCACGAGGTCAGGAGATACAGACCATCCTGGCTAACATGGGGAAACCCCGTCTCTACTAAAAATCCAAAAAATTCACCGAACGTGGTGGCGGGCGCCTGCAGTCCTAGCTACTCAGGAAGTTGAGGCAGGAGAATGGCGGGAACCTGGGAGGCAGAGCTCGCAGTGAGCCGAGATTGTGCCACTGCACTCCAGCCTGGGCGACACAGCGAGACTCCCTTTCGAAAAAAAGAAAAAACAATTATCTTAAGAAACAAGATTTGTCATAAGAAGAATTTCCTGAGCTCTTAAGGGTCATTTAAATGGTATTTGAATTTAAAAAAAAAAAAGGGCAGATCACGTGAGGTCAGGAGTTCGAGAGCAGCCTGTCGAACATGGTGAAATCCCGTCTCTACTAAAAATACAAAAATTAGCTGGCCATGGTGGCTGACACCTGTAATCCCAGCTACTAGTGAGGCTGAGGCAGGACAATTACTTGAACCCAAGAGGCGGAGGTTGCAGTGAGCCAAGATCACGCCACAGCACTCCACCCTGGGTGACAGAGTGAGACTTCGTCTCAAAAAAACAAAGGGTTGTTGAAGTCTGCCTTCTATATTGAGCCTTTACAGTATGAGTGAACGTAAACCTTATTTGTAAAACTAGTGTGATTTAATCTTGTCTGATTAATCTACAATTGTATGGTCTTTTAATTTGGTTTTTTAAAAATTAATATGGAAATTTATACTGGGGGATTTTTTGTTGTCTTGTTTTGTTTTTTGAGAGATGGTCTCCCTCTGTCATCCAGGCTGGAGTGCAGTGGTGTGACCACAGTTCACTGCAACCTCTGCCTCCCAGACTCAAGTGATCCCTTCCACTTTAGCCTCCTGAGTATCTGGGACTGCAGGCATGCACCACCTTGCCTGGCTAATATTTGTATCAGGTTGGTGCAAAAGTAACTGCAGTTTTTGCTGTTACTTTTAAAATTTTTTTAGAGATAGGGTTTTACCATATTGAAGGTGAAACCCCAGGCTGGTCCTGACCTCCAATGATCTGCTCACCTCAGCCTCCCAAAGTGCTGGGATGGCAGGCATGTCCAGCCCTGGGGTATTTTTTAATGCTAATAAGTTTTCACTGGATCTTAGTCTCCCAGTTATATGAAGTTATAAAATATGAAGAAAAAGATAAAAATATAGAACATATCAGGATTATGCAGAAATGAGGAGGGTTGTAGTCCAAGAAATATTTGGAGGGAAAATGGACTATGACCTTTGACCATATTCTCAAGGAACAGATTATTTTTGTGAGACAGTCTCATTCTCAGCTCACTGCAGCTTTGACCATCTGGGCTCAAGCGATTCTCCTGCCTCAGCCTCTTGAGTAGCTAGGACTTCAGGCACACACCACCACACCTGGCTGATTTTTAAATTGTTTGTAGAGATTGGACTTCGCCATGTTGCCTAGGCTGGTCTTGATCTCCTGGACTCAAACAATCCTCTTGTCTCGGCCTCCAAAAGTGCTGGCATTACAGGCATGAGCCACCGCACCTAGTTAAGAATTGGATTCTAAATTGAGTTCTAAATTTACCCGTTTTCCCTAACAGCTTGCTCTGAGCTCAGTGTTACTGTAAATATTGATTTTGGACTTAAGATGGTAATATTTTGAATAGCAACTCACAGTTAACATCCTTTCACACACAAATGAATAAAACAGGCCAGTGGATTTGGAAATTTAATAATTCGTACAATCTAAGAAAGTAAACTACCAAAAGAAGTAACTTTAATTCATTCATTGTAACTTTAATTCAGTGCATCTTAGTTAGCATTAGTATCCAGTGGAATTCACTGTGAATGTTAACACTTATTATTCACTACTGAATTGTTAACTTTAGAACAGTGCCTGGGGCTAGACATTAGGACCTTGTTGTTAGACCTCTGGTTTGAGGCCTGGCTCTTGATACTGGTCTGAATAAGAAACATTCAGTGAGTGGAAATATTGATATTGCTTAGTAGGAGATGCAAATGAGAGAATTCCTATGAAGTGCTGTTCATAATGATGCCTGGCAAGTAGTAGATTCTCAGTACATAATAATAGGTGTTCATAAATATTCTTTTTTGTTTGTTTGGTTTTGAGATGGTGTCTCACTCTGTCACCCAGGCTGGAGTGCAGTGCTGTGATAGCTCACTGCATCCTCCACCTCCCACATTCAAGCAATTCTCCTGCCTCAGCCTCCCATGTAGCTAGGATTACAGATGTGTGCCACCACGCCCAGCTAATTTTTGTAATTTTAGTAGAGACTTGGCTGTATTTTTTGTATATTTTAGTAGAGAGTGGGTTTCACCATGTTGGCCAGGCTGGTCTCAAACACTTGACCTCATGATCTGCCCACCTCAGCCTCCCAAAGTGCTGGGATTACAGGCATAAGCCACCGTGCCTGGCCCAATATTCTTTTATTAATTGTGAGCTTGAGACCAGAATTACTAGGTTTTTCTTAAATGTTGGAGGACAAGTAGAAAAGGAAGAACTATCTAATATGCATTTTTCCTTTAAACAAGTCAGTTCATTTTCAACATATACTAAAGTCCAGCAATTTGGCTGGGTCTGGTGTCTCACACCTGTAATCCCAGCACTTTGGGAAGCTAAAGTGAGAGGACTGCTTGAGCCCAGGAGTTTGAGACCAGCCTGGGCAATATAGCAAGACCCTGTCTCTTAACAACAACAACCCACAGTGTATAGGAATATGTTGATTCATGTAATCCTCACATTGAACCTCTTTAATACATGTTATTACTAGCTCTGCTCCAAAGTTTGTTGTTTGATTCCTGCCAAACCCATGTTCTTAAAAATATATAAAATAGTTAAGATACTGAAAAGAATAATACACTAATCACCAGAGTTGGTTGTTAACCTTAAGCATGGGTGGGGGATTGTTCATGGAAAGTGTGAAGAATGAGAAGTTAGGTTTTGCTTTAGAGTCCTCTAGGGCCTGGGCAAGGCGGCATATGCCTGTAATCCCAGCCTGGGCAACAAACTGAGACTCAGTCTCTACCAAAATCGAAACAACAAAAAAGTGAAAATAAAGTAGAGTCCTCTAATAGTAGGCTCATCAAGGGGCCAAGAGGTGTGACACTGAAGCTTCAAGGGAGATCTACATTTTAGAGAGTTTTAAGTGAAAATTAAGTTTTAAGTGGAGGTCTACAAACCAGACCCTTAAGGGGTCATGAGCAAGTTAAGTCTGTGGTATTTAAGAAATGATTGAATCTGACTGATAATTCAATTATAATTTGGGTAGAAGTTTAAGATATTTGAATAAGGAGAAAAATTGGTAGAATGACAGTTTGAGGCAGATTGGATGGTCTTAGGTTTTTCCTCCTTTGGGAATAAATTGTACTGGCTCATAGCCCCAAAGAAAAAGGAGGATGGCTAGGAATACCTGTGAACACAGAGCATTAGCTCTTAGGTCAGTCATGATTTTCTACACATTTGGAGCCAATCTTCAATTTGCACATTAAAAGAAAATTAAATAGAGGTTTTTGATCCCTCCCTCGATTAACAACCTGCTCAACTTCCCCTCCGCCCTTCACCCCACCCCTGATTTGAAAGGATTTCTTTTGAGTTCTAAGACGCCCTGGCCAGATGAGGGTGGAGTTCTTGTTGGGGGTAGGAATGAGAAAATTAGAATATGAAAGTAATCCCAGCACTTTGGGAGGCCAAGGCAGGAGGATATCTTTAGCTCAGGAATTTGACACTACTAGCCTGGGCAACATAGTGAGACCTTGTCTCTACAAAAGCAAAAGTAGCTGAGCTTCAGGGGATCCCTTGAGCCTAAGAGATCGAGGTTGCAGTGAGCTGGGATCCTCTCACTGCACTACAGCCTTGGCGATAAAGTGAAAAGAAAAGAAGCCTGGCTTTAGTGAAGAGATTTTGGAAACTTCTGAAGTCTCTGCAGTGACTCCCAACCAACCTAGATGTGGAGGAGCCATGAGGCCGTATATCACCAAGGTAAGGAGAGTGGAGTCTAGGGCCACACAGTTTCTCAGACCCACCTTTGGGGCAGCACTTTCTTTGACCCTGACTTTCTATGGACTTTGAGTCTCTCAGCTGATGGCTATAGTCAGAGTAGGGAAACAGATCAGAGGCAAAGTTCCAAGAATATTAGGTATTCGACACTTGGTTTAATAGCTGACTTCTTTTGTTTTCTGTTATTTTACTCTGTGTGTGTGTGTGTGTGTGTGTATGTATGAGACAGAGTCTCGCTCTGTCACCCAGGCTGGAGTGCAATGGTACAATCTCAGCTCACTGCAACCTCTGCCTCCCGTGTTCAAGTGATTCTCCTGCCTCAGCCTCCCAAGTAGCTGGGATTACAGGCACGTGCCACCACGTCCGGCTAATTTTTGTGTTTTTAGTAGAGATG
>NW_012113141.1:1607391-1609212 GCF_000951035.1 Colobus angolensis palliatus
TCTTTCTTTCTTTCTTTCTTTCTTTCTTTCTTTCTTTCTTTCTTTCTTTCTTTCTTTTCTTTCTTTCTTTTCTTTTCTTTTCTTTCTTTGACAGAGCCTCATTCTGTCGCCCCCAGGCAGAGTGCAGTGGTGCCATCTCGGTTTACTGCAACCTCTGCCTTCCAGGTTCAAGAGATCTCATGGTCAGGCACAGTGGCTCACACCCTGTAATCCCAGCATTTTGGAAGGCCAACATGGCAAACCCCGTCTCTAGTAAAAATACAAAAATTAGCCCGTTGTGATAGGGCACACCTGTAATTCCAGCTACTCAGGAGGCTAAGGCAGGAGAATCACTTGAACCGGGGGATGGTTGCAGTGAGCCAAGATGGCGCCACTACACTTCAGCGTGGGTGACAGAGTGAGACTCCATCTCAAAAGAAAAAAAGAAGATTCTCATACCTCAGCCTCCAAAGTAGCTGGGATTACGGGCATGTGCCACCTCACCTGGCTAATTTTTGTAGTTTTTGTAGAGCCAGGGTTTTGCCATGTTGGCCAGGCTGGTCTTGAACTCCTTACCTCAAGTGATCCACTCACTGCGGCTTCCAAACTGTTGGGATTACAGGTATGAGCCACCATGCTCAGCCAGTCTTTTCTTTTTATTTAAATTTGGTTTAATTAAACTGTCAGTCGTACTGGGCACTGTATGGTGATTGGTTGCAGAACAGGCCTTGACCTCTATACTTACTAGTGTCAGTGGGAGGAAGTGAATACAGTATAAAATCAACATTATGAAGGCACAAGTGGTTGTCTCTGAATTTTTTCCACAAACACTCAGTTTTCAGGCTGACAGCATAGGTCCTGAGAGTGTCACTTCTGACTAGACATAAATACTTTGTGGGCTGCCCATGGTTGTGTTTCACATAATACTTCGTTAATAATTTGGTCTTTCCTCAACAATTTGATATATTTACTTTATGCATTCTCAAAAGAAATGAAAATTGGATGTTGGTGAGTGGAGGACAATCTGAGACATTACAATTGGGTCACAGTACCCAAATGGTATGTCCATGGTATTAAAATTTCATGGGGAGGGTTATTAGGGGAAAAAAATGTCTAAAAAATGCTAGAGGGAATGGTTATTAGTGAAGATAAAAAACTGTTAACAAACCTTGAGCTACCTCTAGTAAAGATCTTATTTGACCATGTCAACGAACAGACTTTGAAAGGCTTTATTTTTCTATATGATTTGAGTAGCTGTTTCTTTATTGGTTGTTGTTGTTTTTGTAGTAGCTTTTTCTTGAAGCAGGAAATACTGCATGTATGGAGTGTGTGTGTGTGTGTGTTTGTGGCGGAGGGGCTATAGTCAGATTCTGTTCAAATGACTCGGTCATTTCAGAATAAAACACCACATTGCTCCTTTAGACTGGATGTAAGATTATCAAGACAATGGGAATCTGGAAAAATGAGAAAATGGAGCGGGCGTAGGAACTACTAGACCCAGACTTGATCTAAGGAGTTCAGCATTATTCTTGCTTCAGAGTGGGTAGGATGGTCCCAGAGCAAGTTCTCGTCTTAGGATAATTTTTAAAAGTGATATGAAACAGGCTGGGCTCAGTGGCTCATGCCTGTAATCCCAGAACTTTGGAAGATGGAGATGGGTGGATCACTTGGTCAGGAGATTGCGACCATCCTGGCTAACACGGTGAAACCCCACCTCTACTAAAAATACAAAAATTTAGCCCGGTGTGGCGGCGGGTGCCTGTATTCCCAGCTACTCGGGAGGCTGAGGCAGGCGAATGGCCTAAACCCGGGAGGCGGAGCTTGCAGTGAGCCGAGATCGCT
>NW_012113141.1:1609541-1613858 GCF_000951035.1 Colobus angolensis palliatus
TGTTGGTCAAGATGGTCTCTATCTGACCTCGTGATCCGCCCGTCTCGGCCTCCCAAAGTGCTGGGATTACAGGCTTGAGCCACCGCGCCCGGCCTTTTTTTTCTTTTTAAAGACAGAGTTTCATTCTGTTGCTCGGGCTAGAGTGTAGTGGTGATACGCCTGCCTAGGCAGGCGGATCACCTGAGGTCAGGGGTGCGAGACCAGTCTGGCCAAGATGCAAAACCCAGTCCCTATTAAAAATACAAAAATTAGCTGGGTGTGGTTGTGCAAGGTGGCTGAGGTGGGAGAATCGCTTGAACCTGGGAGGCGGAGGTTGCAGTAAGCCGAGATCTCACCACTGCACTCCAGCCGGGGCGACAGAGCAAGACTCCGTCTCGAAGATTACTATAATAATAATAATAATAAAGAATAAGTATTATTTTGGACAGGGTCTCTGTCGCCCAGGCTGCAGTGCAGTGGTTCACCCGCGGCTCTCTGGAACCTGCGCCTCCCAGGTTCACGTGATCCTCCCGCTTCAACCTCCCAAATCGATGAGACTATACACGTGCACAACCATGCTTGGCTAATTTTTAGTAGAGACCGAGCTTCACTATGTCACCCAGGCTGGTTTCAAACTTCAGGCATGCTGGAGTCAAGTCTGCCTGCCATGACCTTCCAAAGTGCTGGGAATCCAGGCGTGAGCCGCTGTGTCCCGCCCTTTCCGTACACAAATCTTAGAAGGACCTCAAGATCTTTCCTATAGATAAATACATACATTGAAGTTCTCAGTGTTCTTGGATATGCACATCTGTAAAATTAAAAGTATCGAGTCAGAAACTAAGACTTCTCTTTTTGCAACCTATTAGTGTTAAACACTAGTAACTTTTCATTTTCTTAAGATGGAGGCTCGCCCTGTCTCCCAGGCTGGAGTGGAGTGGTGCTATCTCGGCTCACTGCAACCTCCTCCCGAGTTCAAGCGATTCTCATGCTTTAGCCATCCGAGTAGCTGGGATTTACATGCATGTGCCACCTCGCCGGGTAATTTTTGTCTTTTTAGTAGAACGGGGGTGTCACCATGTTGGTCAGGCTGGTTTTGAACTCCTGACCTCAGATGATCTGCCTGCCTCGACCTCCCAAAGTGCTGATATTACAGGCGGAAGGCGACATGCTCTGCCTGTCATTTATTTTACAGCTTCTCACCCTTTACTCTTACTTTGGAAGACTTTCCCTACCTTTAAAAAAAATTTTTTTTTTTTTTTTGAGATGGAGTCTCACTCTGTCGCTGTGGCTGGAGTGCAGTGGCTCAATCTTGGCTCATTGCAACCTCTGCCCCCAGATTCAAGTGATTCTCCTGCCTCAGCCTCCCGAGTTGCTGGGATTATAGGCACCTGCTACCGCGTCCAGCTAATTTTTGTATTTTTAGTAGAGGGGGTTTCACCATCTTGGCCAGGCTGGTCTTGGACTCCTGACCTCTCGTGATCCACCATGCCTGGACTAAATATTCTTTTTCTTTCTTTCTTCCTTTCTTTCTTCCCTTCCTTCCTTCCCTCCCTCCCTCTTTCTTCCTTCCTTCCTTCCTTCTTCCTTTCCTTTCCTTTCCTGTCCTGTCCTGTCCTCTTCTCAGAGTCTCGCTCTCTCGCCCAGGCTGGAGTGCAGTGGCACAATCTCAGCTCACTGCCAGCTCCGCCTCCAGGGTTTACCCCATTCTCGTGCCTCAGCCTCCCGAGTAACTGGGACTACAGGCGCCCGCCACCATGCCCGGCTAATTTTTTGTATTTTAGGAGAGACAGGGTTTCACCGTGTTAACCAGGATGGTCTTGATCTCCTGACCTCTGATCTGCCCACCTCGGCTTCCCAAAGTGCTAGGATTGCAGGCATGAACCACCCGGCCTAAATACTCTTTTTCTTACATCTCTCGTGTATGTGTGTGACATGTAATATTTATATGATGGTTGCATTTTAGTGTCCATAAATAGACTTATTGCAATACTACCACACTTATTAGTTTGCATAATATTTGTGAGGCTGCTTACTAGATACAACAGGAGTAATTGTGACAGGTTGTATGGCACATGAAGCCTAAAATATTTACTATCTGACCCTTTACAGAAAAGTTTGCTGAACCTTGGTGTAAACAATGTGTCTTTTGGCAACATGATAATCTGTTTAATCTTAGGCATTTTTATTCTTTTTTTTTTTTTTTTTTTTGAGATGAAGTTTCACTCTTATTGCCCAAGCTAGAGTGCAATGGCATGATCTTGGCTCACCACAACCTCCGCCTCCTGGGTTCGAGCGATTCTCCTGCCTAAGAGGCAGGGTGTCACTTTGTTGCTCAGGCTGGAGTGCAGTGATTCCACCACTGATCAGTTACAGTGTTGAATTTCTATGTTTATGACCTAGGCCAATTCACATCTCCTTAGGCAACCTAGTCTAGTGGTCTCCTATTCCCAAGAGGTTACCAATTTTTAATTTTTTTCATTTTTTTGAGACAGATTCTCACTCTGTCGCCAGGCTGGAGTGCAGTGGTGTGATCTCTGCTCACTGCAGTCTCCGCCTCCCAGGTTCAAGAGATTCCCCTGCCTCAGCCTCTCAAGTACTTGGGACTACAGGCGTGCACCACCATGCCCGGCTAATTTTTTTTTTTGTATTTTAGTAGAGACGAAGTTTCACCATGTTGGTCAAGATGGTCTCTATCTGACCTCGTGATCTGCTTGCATTTGCCTCCCAAAGTGCTGTGATTACAGGCATGAGCCACTGCTCCCGGCCTATTTATTTATTTATTGAGACGGTGTCTCATTTTTTTAACCTGGCTGGGGAACAGTGGCACAATAGTATCTCACTGCAGCCTTGAACTCCCAGTCTTAAGGGATCCTCTAACCTCAGCCTACCCAGCAGGTAGGACTACAGGTTCATACCACTGCACCCGGCTCGTTGTTTTTTCATTCAATCTTTTACTGAATTTACAAAGAAATATTGTATATATTTATCATGTACAACATGAAGTTTTCAAATGTGTATACACTGTGTAATTGGAGTTATCATTCTTTTTACAATTAATATCAATGGAAACACTCCACTGTCTCAATTCCCGTGGTATGTCTGATGAGCTGTTTCAAGGTTTTTCAAAATTAGTCTGTGGTCACAGCTTCTCTAGAGGCTGAGGCAGGAGACTTGCTTGAGCCCAGCACTCCAAAATCAGGCTTGGCAACATAGAGAGACCCTGTCTCTACAAAAAATAGGAAAAATATAAATTAACCAGACGTGGTTACAGGCGCCTGTAGACCCAGCTACTCAGGAGGGTGAGGTGGAAGGATAACTTGAGCCTGGGACTTCGAGGCTGCAGTGAGCCATTATCGTGCCACTGTACTCCAGCCTGGGAAACACAGTGAGACCTTGTCTCAAAAAAAAAAAGAAAAGACAGTAGATCAATAAGGATTAGAGGAGGGAATAGGGAGTTATTGCTTAAACAGGGCACAGCATTTCTCTTTGGGGTTTTGAAAATGCTCTGGAAGAAGAGAATGGCTATGGTTGCACAACAGTACAAATAAACTAAAAACCACTGAATTGTACACTTCTTCTTCTTCTTCTTCTTCTTCTTCTTCTTCTTCCTCTTCCTCTTCCTCATCTTCTTCTCCTCCTCATCCTTCTCTTCCTCCTCCTCCTCCTCCTTCTTCTTCTTTTTTTTTTCTGAGATGGAGTTTCACTCTTGTTGCCCAGGCAGGAGTACAATGGCACAATCTTGGTTCACTGCAACCTCTGCCTCCCGTGTTAAAGCGATTTTCCCACCTCAGCCTCCTGAGTAGCTGGGATTACAGGCACCCGCCATCACGTCCAGCTAATTTTTGTATTTTTAGTAGAGAAGGGTTTTGCCATGTTGGCCAGGCTGGTCTCGAACCCTGACCTCAGGTGATCCGCTTGTCTAGGCCTCCCAAAGTGCTGGGATTACAGGTATGAGCTACCACGCCCAGCTGAATTGTATACTTTTCAACTGTAAAGTGATGGATTTCATGTCATGTAAATTCATCTCAATAAGAAAAATTAGGTTGGGTGCAGTGTCTCATGCATGTAATCCCAGCACTTTGGGAGGTCAGGGTGAACAGACCACTTGAATCCAGGAGTTTGAGACCAGCCTGGGCAACATAGTGATATCCTGTCTCTAAACAAATACAAAAAAATTAACCAGGCATGGTGGTATGTGCCTGTGGTCCCAGCTTACTCGGGAGGCTGAGCTAGGAGGAACATGTAAGCCTGGGAGGTTGAAGCCGCAGTGAACCATGATTGTACCACTACACTCCAACCTGAGTGACAGAGTGAGACCCTGAGAAAGGAGGGAGGGAG
>NW_012113141.1:1613908-1621099 GCF_000951035.1 Colobus angolensis palliatus
GGAAGGAAGGAAGGAAGGAAGGAAGGAAGGAAGGAAGGAAGGAAGCAAGGAAGGAAGGAAATTGAAACTATAGCAGTTACTTTAAAGACCCAAACACTAAAAATAACCCAATGCCCATGTCCAGCAGAAAAAATGATAACTTTGTTATGTATTTAATCAGTGAACTTACTATACAATGAGAATGGACTACAAGTATACTTAACAACTCATTTTGTGAAAATTTAAAAAGCTATATACTTGTGATTTGTATACCTTTCTATGTGTATGTTCTATTTGAAAACAGTTTGTGTCAAAATAATAGGTATGTCTGGGCACGGTGGCTCACACCTGTAATGCCAGCACTTTGGGAGGCTGAGGTAGGCAGATCACCAGAGGTCAGCCTGGCCAACATGGTGAAACCCATCTCTATTAAAAATACAAAAATTAGCTGGGTGTGGTGGTGGGCACCTGTAATCCCAGCTACTAGGGAGGCTGAGGAGGAGAATTGCCTGAACCCAGGAGGTGGAGGTTGCAGTGGTCTGAGATCATACCACTGCACTCCAGCCTGGGCAACAGAGCAAGATTCTGTCTGAAAAAAAATTAATTAATTGGAACATATAATAAAAATAAATAAAACAGATATTGTCTAATGAACACTACTGATGTAAAAGTAGTTTAAATTGTGGGGTTTTTTTGTTGTTGATTTTTGTTCTTTTAAGAGAGTCTCAGTCACCCAGGCTGGAGTGCAATGACACAATCTTGGCTCACTGCAACCAACACCTCTCAGGTTCAAGGGACTCTCCTGCCTCAGCCCCCCGATTAGCTGGGACTACAGGTGCCTACTATTATGCCTGGCTAATTTTTTGTATTTTTAGTAGAGATGAGGTTTCACCATATTGGCCAGGGTGGTCTCAAACTCCTGACCTTGTGATCTGCCTGCCTCAGCCTCCCAAAGTGCTGGGATTACAGGCATGAGCCACTGCGCCCAGCCTATAGTTTAAATTTTTTAAATTATTGTTTATTTTTTATTTTTTGAGATGGAGTCTGGCTCTGTCACCAGGCCTGAGTGCAGTAGAGCAATCTCGCCTCACTGCAACCTCTGCCTCCTAGGTCAAGTACAGACATGGCCTAGTTTAAATTTTTACTTGGAGGCCAAGGTGAGTGGATTGCTGGAGCCCACAAGTTAAGAGAACAGCTTGGGCCAACATAGTAAGACCCTGTCTCTACAAAGAAACTTTTTATTTTAATTTTTTTTAACTTTAAAAATACTATTTGGGGGAAATCAAAATATTAGCAGGTATGATATTTTGATAGTTCTTTGGAGTTTGTTTTTGTTTGTTTGTTTGTTTGAGACAGAGTCTTGCTCTGTCGCCCACGCTGGAGCGCAGTGGCATGATCTTGGCTCACTGCAACCTCCATTTCCTGGGTTCAAGAGATTCTTATGTTTTAGCCTCCCAAGAAGATGAGACTACACCACGTCCTGCTAATTTTTGTATTTTTAGTAGAGACAGGGTTTCCCCATATTGGCCATGCTGGTGTTGAACTCCTGACTTCGTGATCCACCCACCTCAGCCTCCCAAAGTGCTGGGATTACAGGTGTGAGCCATCACCCCTGGCCTTTGCTTTTGTTTCTTGGAGAAGAGGTCTCACTTTGTCACCCAGGCTGGAGTGTAGTAGCACAGTTCTGGCTTACTGGAACCTCCATCTCCTGTGCTGAAGTGATGCTGTCACCATCAGCCTCCTGAGTAGCTGGGGCTGCAGGTGTGCATCACCATACCCGACTAATTTTTTTTTTGTATTTTTGCTAGAGACTGGGTTTCACCATCTTGCTTAGGCTGGTCTTGAACTCCTGGGCTCAAGCGATCCTCCCATCTTGTCCTCCCAAAGTCCTAGAATTACAGGTGTGAGCCACTACGCCTAGCCTAGTTGTCTTTTTTTTTTGTATATTATGCCCTTTTGGTATTTTATGACTTCACTGAACATGTGAAAAGCGAAAATAATATTTTAGGTTGTATCCACAGGGGCTTTACATTTAGTTGCTATTATATTTTAATCTTCTTATGGCTGTTATTCAGATATTTAAGTAGATGACATGAGTAATTTCTGTATTTTACAGGCAGATTTTGACAACAAACCAGTAAATGGCCCCAAGTCAGAATCCATGGACTACAGTAGATGTGGTCATGGGGAAGAACAAAAATTGGAATTGAACCCACATCCTGTTGAAAATGTAACTAAAAATGAAGACAGCATGACAGGCATCGAGGTGGAGAAGTGGACACAAAACAAGAAATCACATTTAACTGATCATGTGAAAGGAGATTTTAGTGCTAATGTCCCAGAAGCTGAAAAATCAAAAAACTCTGAAGTTGACAAGAAACGAACCAAATCTCCAAAATTGTTTGTACAAACCGTAAGAAATGGCATTAAACATGTACACTATTTACCAGCTGAAACAAATGTTTCATTTAAGAAATTCAATATTGAAGAATTCGGCAAGACATTGGAAAACAGTTCTTATAAATTCCTAAAAGACACTGCAAACCATAATAACGCTATGAGCTCCGTTGCTACTGATATGAGTTGTGATCATCTCAAGGCGAGAAGTAATGTTTTACTTTTCCAGCAGCCTGGCTTTAACTGCAATTCCATTCCACATTCTTCACACTCCAACATACATCGTCATGCTAGTATACACAGTGAAGGTGATCAACCAAAAACTCCGGAGAATATAACAAGTAAAGAACTGAAAGATGGATCTCCCGTTCAACCAAGTCTCTTATCGTTAATGAAAGATAGGAGATTAACATTGGAGCAAGTGGTAGCCATAGAGGCCCTGACTCAACTCTCAGAAGCCCCGTCAGAGAATTCCTCCCCATCAAAGTCAGAGAAGGATGAAGAATCAGAGCAGAGAACAGCCAGTTTGCTTAATAGCTGCAAAGCTATCCTTTACACTGTAAGAAAAGACCTCCAAGACCCAAACTTACAAGGAGAGCCACAAAAACTTCATCACTGTCCATCTTTGGAAAAACAAAGTTCATGCAACACGGTGGTTTTCAATGGGCAAGCCAACTCACATATCAGCTCAGCTACTAACCAAGCATCCACAAAGTCACATGAATATTCAAAAGTCACCAATTCATTATCTCTTTTTATACCAAAATCAAATTCACCCAAGATTGACACCAATAAAAGTATTGCTCAAGGGATAATTACTCTTGACAATTGTTCCAATGATTTGCATCAATTGCCACCAAGAAATAATGAAGTGGAGTATTGCAACCAGTTACTGGACAGTAGCAAAAATTTGGACTCCAATGATCTATCATGTCAGGATGCAACCCATACTCAAATTGAGGAAGACGTTGCAACACAGTTGACACAACTTGCTTCAATAATTAAGTTCAATTACATAAAACCAGAGGACAAAAATGTTGAAAGTACACCAACAAGCCCTGTCACGTGTAATGTACAGCAAAAATGCAATCAGGAGAAGGCCACAATACAACAGAAACCGCCTTCAAGTGTACACAATAATCATGGTTCATCATTAACAAAGCAAAAGAACCCAATCCAGAAAAAGACAAAATCTACCCCATCAAGAGATCGGCGGAAAAAGAAGCCCACGGTTGTAAGTTATCAAGAAAATGATCAGCAGAAGTGGGAAAAGTTGTCCTATATGTATGGCACAATATGCGACATTTGGATAGCATCGAAATTTCAAAATTTTGGGCAATTTTGTCCCCATGATTTTCCTACTGTATTTGGGAAAATTTCTTCCTCGACCAAAATATGGAAACCACTGGCTCAAACGAGGTCCATTATGCAACCCAAAACAGTATTTCCTCCACTCACTCAGATAAAATTACAGAGATATCCTGAATCAGCAGAGGAAAAGATGAAGGTTGAACCATTGGATTCACTCAGCTTATTTCATCTTAAAACGGAATCCAACGGGAAGGCATTCACTGATAAAGCTTATAATTCTCAGGTACAGTTAACGGTGAATGCCAATCAGAAAGCCCATCCTTTGACCCAGCCCTCCTCTCCGCCTCACCAGTGTGCTAACGTGATGGCAGGCGATGACCAAATACGGTTTCAGCAGGTTAAGGAGCAACTCACGGATCAGAGACTGCCAACCCTGCCTGGTATCTCTCAAGAAACACCCTTACCGGAGTCAGCACTAACTCTGAGGAATGTAAATGTAGTGTGTTCAGGTGGAATTACAGTGGTTTCTACCAAAAGTGAAGAGGAAGTGTGTTCATCCAGTGTTGGAACATCAGAGTTTTCCACAGTGGACAGTGCACAGAAAAATTTTAATGATTATGCTATGAACTTCTTTACTAACCCTACAAAAAACCTAGTGTCTGTAACTAAAGATTCTGAACTGCCCACCTGCAGCTGTCTTGGTGAGTACTTGTGTGGATGTGTTCTTATTTCACCTGCACAAATTACCTCAATCATGACTGAAGCAAATTCTGATTCATCTTTTTTTGTGTGATATTTTTTCCCCATTCTTACTCTAACTAAGATGGATTAAGTAAATCTATAACCATTTTTCTATGGGACCTTTTGGTTCTGCTCACAAGAATGGAATATTCAACTCATAATTTGGAAAAACAGATTTGGAAAAGGTAAACCTGCTGAAGTGGAAAAATAGGCTGATATTTCTCTCTAGGCTGAATGTCTGTCAATTTATTGTGCGTAGCATAAGAATGAATTTCCTAGGCCAGGTACAGTGGCTCTTGCCTGTAATCCCAACACTTTGGGAGGTCAAGTCAGATGGATCACTCGAGGTCAAGAGTTCGATACCAGTCTGGCCAACATGGTGAAACCCTGTATCTACTTAAAATTCAAAAATTAGTTGAGCGTCGTGGTGCATACCTGCAACCCCAGCTACTCAGGTGGCTGAAGCAGGAGAATCACTTGAACCCAGGAGGCAGAGGTTACAGTGAGCCGAGATTGCACCGCTCCCCTCCAGCTTGGGCAATAGAGCGAGACCCTGTCTCAAAAAAAAAAAAAAAAAGAAAGAGATAACTTAATAGTTTATTACAGTTTATTTATTTTTCCTATATTCAAACAAATTTCAACTTACAAGCCTTTCATGATATTTTTTGGTGTGTGAGATAGAAGATACATATAGAGAATGTAAAACATATGTATAAGTTAACAGTTATAAAATATATAGCTGACAGTTGCCGTCCTACTCTAGAATTGAAGCTGGTTTATGTCTTTTTCAGTGTCTCGTGCTTTTATGCTCTATCCAGTACAAGATCTAATACTGTCCTTTTTGTCCAAAGAGCACTTGATATTCTGAGATAATATATTCCTATTTCTCTGCAATACAAAGTGTACCTGCGTATAAAGAAATTCCATAATCTTGGCTACTTGAAGAATTCATAAGCCTTTTTGAATTTTAACATATTAACAAATTTGTTTAATACTGATTTCCTATTTCAAAAAATCAAAGAATAACCAGTGTGCTAACATGAGTCATGTGCTAATAGCTGACTCATGGACTGATCCCTAACCAATGTATTTCTACATTTTTGTGTCTTAGGAGTCATTGAAAGAGAACATTCTGAAACACTTAGTTTTATTAGTGTGTTAAAAACTCTGAGAAAATCTTGCTGGGTAAAGATTCTCAGGCAGATCTTATGAGAAATTTCCTCAGTATTTGAAACATGTGAAAGCTTAATTTGAATCCTGTACTGATTAGTTACTGTGTATGGTCAAATTTCAGGTAAGCCCTCTTCTAAGAAACCTGTTGACTAGGCCGGGCGCAGTGGCTCAAGCCTGTAATCCCAGCATTTGGGAGGCCGAGGCGGGCGGATCACGAGGTCAGGAGATCGAGACCATCCTGGCTAACACAGTGAAACCCCGTCTCTACTAAAAAGTACAAAAAACTAGCCGGCCGAGGTGGCGGCGCCTGTAGTCCCAGCTACCCGGGAGGCTGAGGCAGGAGAATGGTGTGAACTCGGGAGGCAGAGCTTGCAGTGAGCTGAGATCTGGCCACAGCACTCCAGCCTGGGTGACAGAGCGAGACTCCGTCTCAAAAAAAAAGAAACCTGTTGACTCTAATATAGCTGTAAAAAATAGGGAAATTAAATAGATTGTGTCATTAAAGTTCGTTAGGTTGCTTGAAGCCCTATTATTTTGTTTACCATACAACTATGATAGAATAAATTTTTTGTGAAAAAATCTGTTTTGAAACTCATCCAAATAGGTTTAGTTATTAGAAGTCTTACTTAAAATATGGCTCCAAATCACAAAGACTCAAGATTTGCCTTGACCAAAGGTGATGTTTTTATTAGAAGTGGGTGGTTCAATGGGAAGGATAAGTACATCACACTGATATTTTTGACAACAGTAGAAAAAATAGTGTTGTGTAGTAATAATACTGAATTCTTGTTTTTCCAAAGTACACATTGTTCTGAAATAATATCCTTCCATTTCTCTGCTCATTGTTCAATACATAGTGTTTTTTAGGTTTTTGTTTTGTTTGTTTGTGGATGTAGGGTCTCACTTTGTTACTCAGACTGGTCTTGAACTCCTGGGCTCAAGTGATCCTTGTGCCTCAGCTTCCTAAAGTGCTGGGATTACAGGTGTGAACCACCACACCAGCTAACACACAGTTTTGACAAACTACGACGTGCCAGTTACCAAGGATAGGCTGTTCTGAGAAGAATCTCACAATTTGGAAAGAGTGACAATGCTGTCTAGTGGAGTTGAATTGGGAGAACAAGGTTCTTGAATTAAGGAGAGAAGAATATAATCATGATAATGGCTTCCATTCTGGAGCTCTTACTACAAGTCTGATATTGTGCCTTGCCTTGACTTGTAATGTTCACAGCAACTCTTCAAAGGGAGGGCTTATTATCCCCATTATACAAATGCAGAAACCAAGGCACAGAGAATTTTGTAGCTGTCCAGTAACTGAACTGGGACTCAGAGACAGCAGTCTCAACTCCAAAACCTATCCTTATAACGTACACTCTGGTGCTTAATAAATGTGAATTATATAAGAGAGAACACTTTTCGGCCGGGTGCAGTGGCTCACGCCTGTAATCCCAGCACTTTGGGAGGCTGAGGCAGGCAGGTCACGAGGTCAGGAGATCGAGACCATCCTGGCTAACACGGTGAAACCCCGTCTCTACTAAAAAATACAAAAAATTAGCTGGGCATGGTGGTGGGCACCTGTAGTCCCAGCTA
>NW_012113141.1:1621149-1624828 GCF_000951035.1 Colobus angolensis palliatus
CTGGCTAGTTTTTTGTATTTTTTAGTAGAGACAGGGTTTCACCGTGTT
This sequence comes from Colobus angolensis palliatus, assembly GCF_000951035.1. Taxonomy (NCBI): domain Eukaryota; kingdom Metazoa; phylum Chordata; class Mammalia; order Primates; family Cercopithecidae; genus Colobus; species Colobus angolensis. The sequence goes on from NW_012113141.1 coordinate 1,621,198, forward strand.
AGCCAGGATGGTCTCGATCTCCTGACATCGTGATCCACCCGTCTCGGTCTCCCAGAGTGCTGGGATTACAGGCTTGAGCCACCGCGCCCGGCCTGGAATCGTATTAATAAAATTTGGAGAATTTACATATATTTCATGTTCAGTCTTCCTATTCCACATATTGCATCTTTCCATTTGCGTATGCCTTCTTTTGTCCTTGAGGACTGTTTTAAGATAGAATTTATTTAAGGTAGAATTTAGATGTTTCTTGTTTTTATACATATTTCTCTTGTGTATCCTCTAATACAGTTAGTCCAACAGACTAACTCTAATTTTATATTGCTTTAGTAATGATGGTCTCCTTACTTTGTTTCTGTCTTCCCATGGGGATGTTTCCAGAGTTTTCCCATTAAGTGTGGGTTGTCAGCCAGAACGGTGGCTCACGCCTGTAATCCCAGCATTTTGGGAGGCTGAGGCGGCCAGATCACCAGAGGTCAGGAGTTCGAGACCAGCCTGGCCAACATGGTGAAACCCTGTCGGTACTAAAAATACATAAAATAGCTGGGCCTGGTGGTGGGCACCTGTAGTCCCAGCTACTTGGGAGGCTGAGGCAGGAGAATGGCGTGAACCTGGGAGGCAGAGCTTGCAGTGAACCGAGATCGCGCCACTGCACTCTAGCCTGGGCGACATAGCGAGACTCCATCTCAAAAAAAAAAAAAGAAAAAGGTTGGGGGAGAGAACACTTTTCTAAATATCCTTACAAATGGAAATAAGGCCTGTAGTTCAACAAATACAAGCCTTTAAAGTTTATAAACCTGAGCTAGACTGCTTTTTCTATGTGCATGGTTCTAAAAGGATGATTATCTAGTTTGAAGACCCTTTCCTTATGCAAAATAACTAGTCACAGCATACAGGAATAGACAGCTGGGCATTCAGAGTTGAATAAATACCTGCAGTGGACTCAGCTGTTTTTGGTGTAGAATTTCATGGCTAGAAATTCATGAAATGCAGAAATTCCCCAGTAATTCTTGTTACACATGAGTCTAAGGGGCCAAGTTAAAAATAGCATTTTTTAAGAAACAAAATTCATGCTCACAAAAATTCAAGTGGTGCAGAAATATGATGCAAACATCTTCCCATACTCCCGTTCTATACAAAAGAACATTATTGATTTTAATTTTGTTTCCATTTTTACAAAAATTTAAAACAATTTTTCAACTTGGTTTTCTAATATAATGATAGCATGGATTTTTAAATGTTTTATAAATATTATTGTTTCAATAGATTTATTGTATTCCACTATATAAACATCCCATAATTTATTTAAACCACGTTATTGACAGATGTTAGGAGTGTTTTGCTCTCTTTTTGATATTACAAATAATTGTAACAAGGAACATTCTTTTGTAATTGTGCAAGTGTGTAGTTGAATAAAATTGTCTGCAATGAAATTGCTCAATTTTTAAATAGGATTCTGAGGGCAACCTTTAACATTGTTCTTGGATAACTTTTAATATTACACCTCAATTAATACAGATTTTTTTTTAAGCAGGAGATAGGAGTATAAATATGACCCACATCCTAAAATATTTTTTTTCTCCTCTGATTTTCAGAGGAAGAAAGAATTTGTTAGGGGCAGGAAGAAAGGAACATTAAAAGTTAAATTCTATGGGCTGCTGTCCTTGCCTTTAATTATCAAATCTTACCAAAACCTTGTCAAGATTCATGGTTCTGAATTGAGGGGGAACAAAAAGTATAAAAGTAGCTTCTCCTGTCCCCTATGCAATTCTGTAAAGCTTTGGGTCTAATAATCTTATTCCTTCCACAGATCGAGTTATACAAAAAGACAAAGGCCCATATTATACACACCTTGGGGCAGGACCAAGTGTTGCTGCTGTCAGGGAAATCATGGAGAATAGGTGAGGAAATACGCTTCCCTGTTAAAATCATTCTTACTGTGGATCTGACTCAATGGAGATAAATCATCTCTAAGAACAAACGCCGTGATTGAAAAACATTCAGGAGTATGGGTTGGATGTTTCTTAGGGCCCAACAAAAGAGGGGTGTCCTCATGTTGCTACTGAGCCACCCATCATACAAGATGTTGGGCACATAAAAGAGCACCCACAACACAAGACTAATTGTCTTTGATAAATTCAGAAGTACTTTTTATATTATTGTATAATGGTAGAAATAGGTCAAATTACCACCCTTGACACTGCATACCCTACATTCCCATTGCTTCTCTTGCAGTCAGCCTATTTTTTAAAGAGTGATCTTTAAGGATAAGTGAGTAGGACTGGTTAACAAAATACCTGCCACACAAAAGCAAATGTTTAACAAAAGTAAATTATGAGGAGTGTTTGATTTTTGAGCTTCTGTACATCTATATCTTATATACATTAAGATCTTCAAAGCCAAAGCCTTCAAGTACAGATTGCAATTAATTAGTACATTCCCTTCACTGTGTTTTATACTCAGGTATGGTCAAAAAGGAAACGCAATAAGGATAGAAATAGTAGTGTACACCGGTAAAGAAGGGAAAAGCTCTCATGGGTGTCCAATTGCTAAGTGGGTAAGTATTTCCTATTTATACATTTTTTTTTGAAGCTTGTTATTCCAGAGCTGATATTTATACTTTTACAATAGCCAGAGTGACCTTTATTTTATTTATTCATTTATTTATTTAATTTCTGAGACAGAGTCTTGGTTGCCCTAGCTGGATTGCAGTGGTGCAATCACACCTCACTGTAGCCTTGATCTCCCAGGCTCAAGCAATCTTCCCACCTTGGTCTCCCAAGTAGTTAAGACTATAGGCACTTGCCACCAAACCCAGCAATTTTTTGTTTTTGTTTTTTTTTTTAAGTAGAGAGGAGGTCTCGCTACATTGCCCAGGCTGGTCTTAAACACCTGAGCTCCAGTGATCCTCCCGCCTCAGTCCCCTAAAGTGCTGGGGTTACAGGCGTGAGCCACTGTGCTTGACCAGATTTTTTGATAGATTTTCAAGAAAATTGGTCATTTGTGATAAGAGTTGCAAATATATTTTCTCAGTTTGTTGTGGTTTTACCAGTTAGATTTTTTTTTTTAAACTGTAATCAGCTTTTTCATCTTTTATACCTTTAGGGTATTGTGTCTTAATTAGAAAAATCTTTACCACTTGTAGGTTATAAATCTCTCATTTCCTTTTGTAGTATTTTAATGATTTTATTTTATTTTTCTATATTGAAGTATTTTATATTTATCCTGGTTTAGAGTATTGGTAGCTATGTACACTTCTCCAGATGGCTACTCAGTTATCCAACACCACTCATTTAATTGTACATCTCTTCATTATTGATGTGTATTTGCTTATGTCTGTAGATTCCCTATTGTGTTAAATCATTATCTTTAATCAGCATGAGATTGCTCTATTTAGATTTTATAATGTTTCCATGTCTAATAGGCTAATTCCTTTTAATTTTTCAAAAGTGGTCTGACTGTTCTGGTTTATTTTATCATATTAATGTATAAACACCATGTTTCATTACAAGAATAAAATCCTATTGGTATTTTTATTGGAATCGTATTTTTTTTTTTTTTTTTGAGACGGAGTCTCGCTCTGTCGCCCAGGCTGGAGTGCAGTGGCCGGATCTCAGTTCACTGCAAGCTCCGC
>NW_012113141.1:1629724-1635166 GCF_000951035.1 Colobus angolensis palliatus
ATGGTCTCGATCTCCTGACCTCGTGATCCGCCCGTCTCGGCCTCCCAAAGTGCTGGGATTACAGGCTTGAGCCACCGCGCCCGGCCATATTCAGCATCTTTGAATAGCAAACAGGTATCATCTCTTCAGTTTTAGTGGGTTAGGAATCCAAGTGGTGCTTCTGGCATAGGCTCCTATGAGGATGCAATCATCTGAAAACTTGACGAGGGGAGAGTGGTGCAGTTGGAGGACCCAATTCCAAGCTCTCTTACAGGAGACCTTACTTAGCTCTTTGATGGCTATTGGCTGGAGGCCTCAGTTCCTCCTCATCTTAAATGTTTTCATAGCACAGCAGCTTGGTTTCCCCCAGAGCGAGTGGATCAAAAGAGAGCAAGGAGGAAACTACAGTGTCTTTTATCACTTCCAGACGTTGAGGCCAGGAGATCAAGGTCACAGTGTACTATGGTGGCTCCTGTGAATCCATAGCCAGCCACTGCACTCCAGCCTGAGCAGCGTAGCAAGACCCCACATCGCTTTACAAAAAAAAAAAAAAGAAAATCAACTGATTCTCAGAAGCCACAGTTATAAATCTCCCATCCTGGCCTTTGTGGTAATAATTTTCTTGCTCTCCGCCTTTCCCTGCTAGTTATATATTTCTCAAATTGTACAGTTTTATTTTGTTTTGTTCTTTTGTGTCTGGCCTATCCATAGTACCTTGTATATTTGAAATAAGATCACACAATTAGTTCCCAATATCTGGGGCTGATAGTTGTTACAGATTTGTTGAGCTGTATCTGTTAGCTATTTCTGAATTGTTCACTCCTTTGTCTATTACGTGGCAAGGAATGAATATGTCCTCATGATGTGGCAGCTGGCTTCTCCTACAGTGAGTGAGTCCAAAGGAAAGGCAACTAGGCTTATTGGTGGGATTGGGGGTGATTTCTTTTCCCTGTCTTTAAAACTTTTTTAAATATAATAATAACGACAGTGATATAAATAATTGTAGTGTATAGTTTTTTGGGTTTTTCTTTTTCCTTAAGAAGGCAAATATAAACCATGTAGCTTAAAGATTTTGGTAGCAACTTTCTATTTAGTATTTTTCCCTAGTGAAATTTTATTTGTTGGTTTTGGATATCCATCTGTCTGTGTTGCCTGGACTACAGTGCACTAACCTAGGGGACCCCAACCCCTGGGCCATGGGCCAGTAAGAACCTGACTTCACGGCAGGAGGTGAGCGACAGGCAAGCAAGTGAAGCTTCATCTGTATTTTCAGCCACTCCTCATTGCTAGTGTTACTACCTGAGCTCTGAGTCCTGTCAGATCAGCAATGAGATTAGATTGTTATAGGACTACAAACCCTCTTGTCAACTGTACATGTGAGGGATGTAGGTTGTGCTTTCCTTATGAGAATCTGATGCTTGATGATCTGTCACTGTCCCCGCTCACCCCCAGAAGGGACCATCTAGTTTTAGGAAAACAAGCTCAGGGCTCCCTCTGATTATTATGACGAGTTGTATAGTTACTTTATTACATATTACAATGTAATAGTAATAAAAATAAAGTGCACAATAAATGTAATGCACTTGAATCATCCCAAAACCTCTGCCCCTGGCCCCACTTTTGTTGAAAAATTGTCTTCCATGAAACGGGTCCCTGGTGTCAAAAAGGTTAGTGACCACTGCACTAACACAATCATAGCTCACTGCAGTCTTGAACTCCCAGGCTCGAGTGATCCTCCCATGTCAGCCTGTGAAGTAGCGAGGACTATAGGGGTGTGCCATTATGCCTGGTTAATTTTTTCTTATTTTTCGTAGAGTCGAGGTTTGGTATGTTGCCCAAGCTTGTCTTGAACTCCCAGCCTCAAGCCTATGTCTGCCCCAGGCTCCCAAAGCCATGAGATTATAGGTGTGAGCCACCATGCCCAGCAGCAACATTCTATTTAAATCCTTAGGGTTATTAGGTATAAGAGGTATTTGGCATTTTTCGTGAAGTAGGTGTATTTAAATTGCTCTTATTTTCTCTTGTGCAATATGTCTTCTCAGAATGAGAATACCTTAGTGTATACTAATGTATACCTGGCTCTTTTCACAAATGCAAAAATAATCCAATGGTAAGAAATGAAATAAAGCACAGCTGCTGAGCAACGTAATGAAAAATTTGCTATCTACTAATGACGATTCAAAAGTGTAATCTTGGTAACAAAACCAAGCAATACTATTGCATTTCTATGAAAATAAAATAGGTTTTTTTTGGTTGTTTTTTTCATTTTTTTGTTTTGTTTGTTTGTTTGAGACAGAGTCTCGCTCTGTCACCGAGGCTGGAGTGCAGTGGAGCCATCTCGCGTCTCGCGATCTCTGCTCACTGCAAGCTCCGCCTCCTGGGTTCCCGCCATTCTCCTGCCTCAGCCTCCGGAGTAGCTGGGACTACAGGCGCCCGCCACCACGTCCGGCTGTTTTTGTATTTTTAGTAGAGGCGGGGTTACACCGTGTTAGCTAGGATGGTCTCCATCTCCCCACCTCGTGATCCTCCCACCTTAGCCTCCCAAAGTGCAGTGATTACAGGTGTGAGCCACTGCGCCCGGCAAAAAATTTTTTAAAATTAGCCGACTGTGGTGGTGTGTGCCTGTGGTCCCAGCTACTCGGGAGGTGGGACGATTGCTTGAGCCTCGGAAGAGGAGGTTGCAGTGAGCCATTATCAGGCCACTGCACTCGAGCCTGAGTGAAAGAATGAGCCCTGCCTACAGAGAGAACAGAAAGTTGAGTGTCTTGAATTTGAATTGGTATCTTGAAATAGTATGGCTGTGGTATTCATTAGCTATTTTCTGAGGCATGAGAAACTGAGGATTAGAGCTGGGAATCTGCTGGAGTTGTCCACCCCACGCTTGAACTTTAGGTAGAGGTTGAATGAAAATTGGAATTAAAAAAAGTCCATGAGGGCCGGGCGCGGTGGCTCACGCCTGTAATTCCAGCACTTTGGGAGGCCCAGACGGGCGGATCACGAGGTCAGGAGATTGAGACCATCCTGGCTAACACGGTGAAACCCTGTCTCTACTAAAAATACAAAAAAAAAAAAAAAATTAGCCGGGCGCGGTGGCGGGAGGCTGAGGCAGGAGAATGGCGTGAACCCAGGAGGTGGAGCTTGAAGTGAGCTGAGATCCCCCACTGCACTCCAGTCTGGGCGACAGAGTGAGACTCTGCCTCAAAAAAAAAATAAAAATAAAAAAGGGCCATGAAGGAAGGTGGGAAAAATTTCAAAACAATTTTAAAAAAGAGAGATTTAGATCTGTCTGTATTCTACATAGTTGTAGAACTTTACCATGAGGTTATTTTGAGTGACACTAGTGCAATTGGGTGGACTATATGTGGGTGAGGGAGGAAATGAAGGTCAAAAATTTTGAACTAAGAAATGGAATACACACATGCAGTCAGTAAATTACATTGCTCCAAATTTACTTTTCATCTTGGATAGTGTACTTGTTATAAAACATTAATCTATATCAAGCATCATTTCATGATTTCATTTTTTAAAATCTTCATGTATACGCTTAGATTTGTTAGCAGTTTTAGAGTTCTATCCTAAACTGCCCCCTGCCATTTTTTTTTTAATTTGTGTTTCTTTTGTCTTCCTTTTTTTTTTTCTGAATCTTGCTCTGTTGCCCAGGCTTGAGTTCAGTGGCATAATCTCGGCTCACTGCAACCTCTGCCTCCCAGGTTCAACCAATTTTCCTGCCTCAGCCTTCACCATGTTGCCCCGGCTGGTCTCAAACTCCTGACCTCAAGTGATCCACCGGCCTCCACCTCCCAAAGTGCTGGGATTACAGGTGTGAGCCACCACGACAGTCCTCTTGTCTTCTTTGTTTCAAAGAGAGATCTATTACTTCTCTTTTTAATGATCACACACAAAAAGTCTAACAGAAAATTCTAACTGGCCAGCACCATTTTCTGAGCCATTCTTACATTGTTTTGACTATGTTATCAACACCGTTTTATTCTTCTCTTGAAATGTTTCCTTGCCAGGTGGTCATTAATACTCTCACATAATTATAGTCTTTGGCAGAGATTTTTGACTCTTTTTCTGTGCTGTCACTTTGGATGTTGTACTTCAGTAGATTTTGAAGAAAAGGGTAGTGTAGTTTCTTAGATGCACCTTAGATGTTCAAGAAGAATCGCTTGAACCTGGGAGGCAGAGGTTGCGGTGAACTGAGATTGCACCACTGCCCTCCAGCCTGGGTGATAGCATGAGAGCCTGTCTCAAGAAAAAAACAAAAAAAAATAGTATTTTAAAAATTAGCTGGATGTCATGAGTAAATCACATTTAAGAATTTCCCAGCTGGCCAGGCGCAGTGGCTCACACCTGTATACCCAGCACTTTGGGAGGCTAACATGGGCGGATCACTTGAGACCAGGAGTTCAAGACCAGGCTGGCCAACATGGTGAAACCCTGTCTTTGCTAAAAATACAAAATTAACTGGGCATGGTGGTGTGAGCCTGTAATCCCAGCTACTCAGGAGGCTGAGGCAGGAGTATAACTGTTGGTATACTTCCCCTCTTGAGCTTCTGGGGTAATGGCAGAAGTAGGGAGAAGAGTCAAACAGTGGATGGCCTCGTTGGCTCCAATGCCTGAGTGCTTCACATTGGGCATCGTGATGAGTTCCCCTCTGTGGAATTGTGTATCAGTCAATAGAGCAGGTGTGGCAATGAATACCTACAAGTGATTTCTTTTTTTTTTCTTTTGAGATGAAGTTTCACTCTGTTGCCCAGGACAGAGTACAGTGGTGTGATCTTGGCCCTCGGCCTCCCAGGTTCAAGCCATTCTCCAGCTTCAGCCTCTCGAGTAGCTGGGATTACAGGCGTGTGCCACCACGAGCAGCTAATTTTTGTATTTTTAGTGGAGGTGGGGTTTCACCATGTTATCCAGGCTGGTCTTGAACTCCTGACCTTAAGTGATCCAGCCACCTTGGCCTCCCAAAGTGCTGTGATTACAGGCATGAGCCACTGCGCCCAGCAAGAAAATGTTGTATTTACCCCTCTTGTCTGATGTGACCCAAGTTTAGGGGTGAAGCTAAAGTATGCAAAAGTCCTCAAACCGCCTTTCTTGGATTTATACATTTATCCGATCTTCAAAACCATTCCCTTTTTTGTTGTCTTTGTTACTTCTTCTAAGGTTCTACCTAATTACCTGCCTTGGTTATCTTTGAACTATACCATAGTGCTGCTTGTTTCTGCCCAATAAGACACCTCCTTGTATATTATCATGACAGGAAGATAAAGAGATGAGGTGGTACCCTGGGCTACTTGTTTGGTGCCTGCGATATCTTCCTAATGTGAGCTAGTCATTTTATTTTTCAGTGATAAAATTTAGTCAGTGAGCAAGAAGTTAATGTTAACTGTCGATAATATTAAACTGACTCACTATTATTATTATTATTATTATTATTATTATTTATTTATTTATTTATTTATT
>NW_012113141.1:1639465-1647921 GCF_000951035.1 Colobus angolensis palliatus
TTTTTAGTAGAGACGGGGTTTCACCGTGTTCGCCAGGATGGTCTCGATCTCCTGACCTCGTGATCCGCCAGTCTCGTCCTCCCAAAGTGCTGGGATTACAGGCTTGAGCCACCGCGCCCGGCACTTTTTTTTTTTGAGACGGAATTTCACTCTTGTTGCCCAGGCTGGAGTGCAATGGCACAATCTGGGCTTACTGCAACCACCGTCTCCTGGTTTCAAACAATTCTCCTGTCTCAGCCTCCTAAGTAGCTAGGATTACAGGTGTGCCTGGCCAGTTTTTTTTTTCTTTTTACTTTTTAAAAAATTATTATTGCCGGGCGCGGTGGCTCAAGCCTGTAATCCCAGCACTTTGGGAGGCCGAGACGGGCGGATCACGAGGTCAGGAGATCGAGACCATCCTGGCTAACACGGTGAAACCCCGTCTCTACTAAAAAATACAAAAAACTAGCCGGGCGAGGTGGCGGGCGCCTATAGTCCCAGCTACTCGGGAGACTGAGGCAGGAGAATGGCGTAAACCCGGGAGGCGGAGCTTGCAGTGAGCTGAGCTGAGATCCGGCCACTGCACTCCAGCCTGGGCGACAGAGCAAGACTCCATCTCAAAAAAAAAAAAATTATTATTACTTTTTTGAGACAGAGTTTCACTCTTGTTGCCCAGGCTAGAGTGCAATGATGCAATCTCAGCTCATTGAAACCTCTGGCTCCCAGGTTCAAGGAATTCTCCTGTCTCAGCCTCCCAAGTAGCTGGGATTACAGGTACCCACCACCAACCCCGACTAATTTTCTTTGTATTTTTAGTAGAGTTGGGGTTTCACCACGTTGGCCATGCTGGTCTTGAACTCCTGACCTCAGGTGATACACCCGCCTCGGCCTCCCAAAGTGCTGGGATTACATGTGTGTGCCACCATGCCAGCCTTTTTTTACTGTTTAAACCTTAAAATTTTTTTAAATTGTGTAATCTTGTTCCTTCTAATATTAGTTTTTAAATTTAAATTTTTTTTTTTTTGAGACAGTCTTGCTCTGTCGCCCAGGTTGGAGTGCAGTGGCTGGATCTCAGCTCATTGCAAGCTCTGCCTCCCGGGTTTACGCCCTTCTCCTGCCTCAGCCTCCCGAGTAGCTAGGACTACAGGTGCCCACCACCTCATCCGGCTCATTTTTTGTATTTTTAGTAGAGACGGGGTTTCAGCGTATTAGCCAGGATGGTCTTGATCTCCTGACCTTGTGATCTGCCCGTCTCGGCCTCCCAAAGTGCTGGGATTACAGGCTTGAGTCACCGTGCCCAGCAAATTTAAAAATTATATACACACATTATAGATATATTTCAGATTTTAAAAGCCCTTACAATTTTAGCCTGTGCTTAGAGATTGTAATTTTTAGCAGTTTGGGTATACTCAAAGTAACTGTTAGGCTGTGAAAATTTTCTGGTTTTTGAGACAGGGTCTTGCTCTGTCACCCAGGCTAAAGTACAGTGGCGCAACTCACTGCAGCCTCGACCCCGGCTCAAGCAATCCTCCTTCCTCAGCCTCCCAGGGAGCTGAAACCATAGGCACTCACCACCACGCCAGCTAGTTTTCTGTGTTTTTTTTTAGAGACGGGGTCTCATTTCATTGCCCAGGCTGGCCTTTAACTCCTAGGCTCAAGAAATCCTCCTACCGCAGCCTCCTGTGTTGGGGTTACAGGCATGAGCCACTATGCCCAGCTAGAACTTTTTCTTTTCTTTCCTTTGTTTAAAAAAACAAAAAACAAAAAACAAGTATTGTGGGTTTTTTAATTTAAAAAAATTATTTTCTTTTTTTTTTCTTTTTTTTGCAACGGAGTTTCACTGTTGTCTCTCAGGCTGGAGTGCAGCAGCACAATTTCAGCTCACTGCAACCTCTGTGGTTCAAGCGATTTTCATACGTCAGCCTCCGCAGTAGCTGGAACTATAGGTTGTACCACCACACTTGCCTAACTTTTGTATTTTTAGTAGAGACAGGATTTCACCATGTTGACCAAGCTGATCTCAAACTCCTGACCTTAGCTGGTCTGCCTGCCCTGGCCTCACAAATTGCTGGGATTACGGCTTGAACCACTGTGCCCTGCCCTAATTTTTGTATTTTTAGTAGAGGCAGGGTTTCAGCATGTTGGCCAGGCCAGTCTCGAACTCCTAACCTTAAGTGATCCACCTGCCTTGACTTCCCAAATTACTGAGATTACAGGCATGAGCCACCATACCTGGCCTGTTGTTAATAGTTAAAAAAATAGAAACAAAATACTAAGCTAAGAGTGATAATTTTTGTCATTGTACACCTAAGGTGAAACTTGACATCATGATTCAATTTGCATTGTAACTAGCAAAGGTAGGTGTCTTTACTTATTATTAATTTTTATTTCTTCCATGAATTCACTCTTCATAACCTTTTTTTTAGGTTATCTTCTATTATACTTTTGTAAATATGTATAATAGACCACATATGTATAATATGTATATATATAATAGACCATGGCTGGCTTTATCATGGCTGGGCGTGGGGCCTCACACTTGTAATCCCAGCACTTTGGGAGGCTGAAATGTGCAGATCACTTGAGCCCTGGAGTTTGAGACAAACCTGGGCAACATAGCCAGACCTCCTCCCTACAAAAAATGCAAAAAAGTAGCCAAGGACAGTGGCAAGTGCCTGTAGTTCTAGCTACTTGGGAGGGTTAGCCGGGAGGATCAAATGAGCCCGGAGAGCTTTTAAATGATGTTAAAGGCTGCATACAGTGAGCCATGATGAAGCCACTGCACTCCAGCCACCGTGACATAGTAAGACACTGCCTCCAAAAGAAAAAGAAAAGAAAACAGAAAAAGAACAATTTTAAAAGAACAAACTTCAATTTAGAAAAGCAATTCCCTTATTTGTTTAGAAAATGTTTCTCTTGAGGGTTGGAGAATTACCTATTGGGTACAATGTTCACTATTTTGGAAGTGAGTATACTAAAAGCCCAGACTTCACCACTGCCCAATATATCCATGTTAAAAAACTGCACTTATACCCTCTAATTCTTTAAAAACAAATTTTCCTGACATGATGCGCATTTACCCTTCCATATGAACCTTAGAAACATGCTAAATTTGAATAGATTGCAGGAGAGATTTGTGGCTAGACATTTAGGTTTGGCTTTCTCATTTAGGAACACTGTCATGTTCTTCCAAGTGAACTTTCTTTTATAACCTTCTCTTTATATTTTTTATAGTTTTATTCTTATGTTTTTGGCATCTTTCTGTTTTTTTAACAACCTTACTGAGATATCAGCCTTTAAACCAAACTTCTATCTGGTTATTCCTGGTATGTAGTAAAGCTACTGTATCTTCAGTATATAGGGATCTACTTGTTTTACTCTTTAAAAATCAAGTAGATTTTTCTGTGATTCTTTTGAAAAATATTCTAGAAAGACTATTATAGCTATAATAATTGTGTCCTATTATTTTAATACCAGTCATATATCATATTGTCTGTTTCAAATAGGACTGTAGAACAATTATGAAGTCTGTATACCAGCAAGAAGTTAGTGAATATAGTAGAAAAATAATTAAATGTCACCAAAGTATTCACTGACATTAGGAATAGATAGTATATTTTTGTACAAACAGAACTAGAATGTGTATACCTTCAGTGTTAAGCCAAATTTGCCTGCTATAACAAAAATCTCTATGGGGCTTTGAGCTGCTTCTGTCCCAAGCATTGAGTATTCAAGAATAATCTTAGCTACAGTTGCCTCTTGGAAATTTAATAGTATCTTCATAACAACACTTTCTTCTTTCCACCAACATAGGTACCTCCTTTTTTTTTTTCTTTTTTTCTTTTTTTTGAGATGGAGTCTTGCTCCGGTCGTGCAGGCTGGAGTGCAGTGGTGCAATCTTGGCTCGCAGCAACCTCCACCTCCCAAAGTGCTAAAGGCATGAGCCACGGTGCTGTCCTGGGTAGCTCCTTTTTACTGTGTTTTACTTTGCTAGGTGACGAATATTGTTGGGCATATATTCATATGCTCATCATCTATTTCCGTATTCTCTATTATGAAGTGCCTATTCAATTTTTTTCTGCCAATTTTCTATGGGAGCAATTCTCTGTGTATGTTATATCATATATGCCAAATGTATACAATGTAAATATATATAATGTGTATATATATATTATGTGAAGTATATATAATGTAAATATTTCCTCCTGCCCTTTTGCTTGCCTTCTTTGTTTTTTTTATTTTATTTATTTATTTATTTTTTGAGGCAGTTTCTGTCACCCATGCTGGAGTGCAGTGGCGAGATTTGGACTTAATGCAACCTTGGCTTCCCGGATTCAAGGGATCCTCCCGCCTCAGCCTCCCAAGTAGCTGGGACTGCAGGCAGGTGTCCACAACCGGCTCATTTTTGTATTTTTTGAAGAGACAAGGTCTCACCATGTTGCCCAAGCTGGTCTCAAATTCCCGACCTCAAGTGATCCAACCACCTCCCAAAGTGCTGGGATTACATGCTACTGCGCCTGGCCTGCTTTTTTTTTTTTACTCTGTTGCCTAGGCTGAAGTTCATGATGATAGCCTTGAACTCTCCATCTCAAGTGATCCTCCTGCTTGCCTTCTTTATTTTTTTAGTATATTTTTTGCGGGGGGGAACAGAGTTTCTGTCGCCCATGCTGGAGTGCAGTGGTGACATCTGGGCTCACTGAAATCTTGGCTTCCCATGTTCAAGGGATCCTCCCACCTCAGCCTTCCAAGTAGCTGGGACTACAGGTACATGCCACTATGCCCGCTTTATTTTATTTTTTATGCAGACTGGGTCTCAGTATGTTGCCCAGGCTGGCCTCGAACTCTTGGCCTCAAGCAATACTCTCACTTCTACCTTCCAAAATCTTGGCATTGCAAGTGTGAGCTGTGTCACCCAGCCTTTTTTATCTTTTCAATTAGCAGATTTGTTAAGCCATTTTAAAATGCTTTGCCCACTCGTAGGTCATGACTATGTTTTCTTCTAAAATTCTTCATTGCTTTATTTTTTGTGTTTAGATATACATTATATTCAAGTTGATCAGTGTGAGGTAGGGGTCAAGATTCGTTTTCTTCCATAAACGTTGGAACAATTGGTCAGTTTACACACACACACACCTCTGATAGGGTTTTGATTGGGATTGCATTGAATCTAGAGATCAATTTTGGGAAAATTGACATAATTATAATAATGTCTATTCCATGAATTTATACTCCTCTGCATATAGTTAGTCCTTTGTTTATTTTAATAATATTTTTAGTTTCCAGAGGTCTTACAGATTTAATTTTTTTTTTTTTTTTGGGATGGAATCTTGCTCTGTCATTCAGGCTGGAGTGCAGTGGCTGGATCTCAGTTCACTGCACTCAGCCTCCCGAGTAGCTGGGACTACAGGCGCCTGCCACCTCGCCCGGCTAATTTTTTGTATTTTTTAGTAGAGACAGGGTTTCACCAGGTTAGCCAGGATGGTCTCGATCTCCTGACCTCGTGATCCACCCGTCTCGGCCTCCCAAAGTGCTGGGATTACAGGCTTGAGCCACCGCGCCCGGCCCAGACAGATTTAATATTTAAACAGTTTATTGAACTCAGATTTGAATTTAAAGACTCCTAACCATTGTGCTTAATTTTCTATTGTACACTGATGGAAATTTGGAATATCCAGAAAAGGCACAAATATCATCAGTAAAAAGCTTTTTAGCATTTCTCGTACAAAAATTTTATTAATATAAATTTGTTGTTAATTTTGACAACTTGAATATTAACCAATATAATTTTGATACAATATGTATAATTTTGTATTTGAGATTATTTGCAAGCAGTGTGTTATTATTTGGCTGTAAGAGGACATATAAATACAGAAAAAAAATTTAATGTAAATAATTGTGTCTAGGGGGAAGGTCCTAAAGCCAACTCTACTCAAGGAATGACTTGGTAGCAATGATTGTTAACCATCTGGAGTGACAGAAGAAAGTGATATTGGGTAACTAACTTCTTAAGAAGTTTCATCTGAAGTTTTGTAATATTATTATAGCAACAAAAAATTATGCTATTGGTTGCTCTATTCTGGTCACATGGATGGGCATTTTCATCATGTCCTGGTTATGTGCTGATTAATGTGGTCAATCTCTGCACTTTGTAAATTTTTGATACATGGAGGCAGTTTTTTTTTTTTTTTTTTTTTGGAGACGGAGTCTAGCTCTGTCGCCCAGGCTGGAGTGCAGTGGCGCGATCTCGGCTCACTGCAAGCTCCGCCTCCCGGGTTTTACGCCATTCTCCTGCCTCAGCCTCCCGAGTAGCTGGGACTACAGGCGCCCACCATCTCGCCCGGCTAGTTTTTTGTATTTTTGAGTAGAGACGGGGTTTCACCGTGTAGCTCAGGATGGTCTCGATCTCCTGACCTCGTGATCCACCCGTCTCGGCCTCCCAAAGTGCTGGGATTACAGGCTTGAGCCACCGCGCCCGGCCATGGAGGCAGTTTTAAATGGTTGGATGGTTTTATGTGGTGACAACATTTGTATAGACTTTTTGTTTTGTTTTGTTTTGTTTTTGTAGTTAACACTCGGACCACTAAGCAAATTTTAAATACTGCTGAAGCCTTTTTAACATCCCAATAATTGGATGCAATATTAAATAAATAAATAAAAATTTACAATTAATTTTTCTATTTTGCATTCACCAAGTCAACTAGACCACATTAGTCTTATGAATTAAAAGCATATAATGCATCCTTCCAATAGCATGTAAAAATCACAGAAATCACAGAGGCATTTCTTTGTGTGTATTAATTCTTGATAGTAAAATGAGTCACCCAAAGGAAAATCTGTGACATTCCTCAGATGGCCAAAATTCAGTTGTCAACTTTATTTTTAATGTTGAGAGTTCTTGGTTATTTCCATCTAATTACATTAGATGGTTTTTTCGATCATCCACATTTGTTCCTTTGTGACATTCATGGAATTTCAGTGCAGTTAAGTTTTCTACCGAGCCCTCTCTTGTCTGCTGTGCAAACTAGAACAGCAGTGAAATAAAACACAGACTGCCTTGTACTACTTCTACAAATAATAATAACCACATATCACAGATTTTTGTTCTGCCTGTTGTTTGTTAGTCATATAGGCTCAGGTACTCTTGTGATGAGTCTCGTGGAGAGGGAACTGTTGAGGCAGTGGAAAGTCCTATAGGCTTTTATCCCTTGAGAAGCAGTAACTTTAAAAAAACTAAAATATGGCCGGGCATGGAGGCACATGTCTGTAATCCCAGACCTTTGGGAGGCCAAGGAAGGAGGATTGCTTGAAGCTAGGAGTTTGAGACCATTCTGGGTAACATAGTTAGACCCCATCTGTAGAACAAATTGTATAAATTAAGTAAATAAACTAAAATATAATCATGTAGAACGTCAAAAGGAATATCCATTGCATTCAAATTTGGCATACTTGTCTTCCATAGATGAATGTATTCTGTTTTTTCAGGTTTTAAGAAGAAGCAGTGATGAAGAAAAAGTTCTTTGCTTGGTCCGGCAGCGTACAGGCCACCACTGTCCAACTGCTGTGATGGTGGTGCTCATCATGGTGTGGGATGGCATCCCTCTTCCAATGGCTGACAGGTTATACACAGAGCTCACAGAGAATCTAAAGTCATACAATGGGCACCCTACCGACAGAAGATGCACCCTCAATGAAAAGTAATTAAATCTGTTGTATACTGCCTTGCCATTCAGATCTCTATTACATAATGGTAAAATGTTATTTAGCTACCAACTATGTATATTATATGGGAGAATAGGATTTGAGTATTGTGGAATTAAAAAGAATGAACATTTCTGTACAGAGAGAGTATTTTATAGTGAGTTAAGGTCAGTTTAAATCATTCTCCTTTAGAATATTACTTCACTGTGACCGGGTGCAGTGGCTCACACCAGTAATCCCAGCACTTTGGGAGGCCGAGGCAGGAGGATCATGAGGTCAGGAGATCAAGGCCATCCTGGCTAACACAGTGGAACCCTGTCTCTACTAAAAATACAAAAAATTAGCCAGGCGAGGTGGCGGGCGCCTGTAGTCCCAGCTACTCGCGAAGCTGAGTCAGGAGAATGGCGTGAACCTGGTAGGCGGAGCTTGCGGTGAGCCCATATCGTGCCACTACACTCCAGCTTGGGCGACAGAGCAAGAGTCTGCCTCAAAAAAAAAGGAAAGAATATTATTTCATTGCTTCCCATTTTGGGAAGAGTCTGGAGGAAAGGGATTTTGACTTAAAAGAATGGTCTTCCACAGGAGTGTCATATCATTTTGCATTTCCTCTATTCAGTGTAAGAGAGTATCTGTTTTTCTGTAGTCTTACCAATGATTATGTTGGCAAATGTGAGTCTTTGCCTATTAAGAGAAATGACATCAGGGTAATTTTGACTTCAATTTCTCTTATGAATGAGAGTGTTTTTTTCTTTTTTCTTTCTTTCTTTTTTTTTTTTTTT
>NW_012113141.1:1648961-1653652 GCF_000951035.1 Colobus angolensis palliatus
AATGGTGGCACATGTCTGTAGTCCTAGGAAATTAGGAGGCTGAGGTGGAAAGGTAGCTGTTGCCCAGGAATTTGAGGCTGCAGTGAGCTATGATGTTCTTTTCTATGGCTCCATACTATTCTGTGGTGTATGTGTACCACATTTTCTTTATCCAGTCTGTCATTGATGGGCATTTAGGTTGATTACATGTCTTTGGTATTGTGTATAGCACTACAATGAACACTCATATGCATGTGTCTTTATGGTAGAATGATTTATATTCCTTTGGGTATACACCCAGCAATGGGATTGGAAGAGCATGCAGTTTTATAACTGCAAGAAGAATATATGCCAATTTCATTGTCATTCTTACCATATAGTTTAGTTTAAGGCTTTAGAAATGCCCTAAAAGTTATACGCTTAAGATTTAATTAAATGAAACCGGTTTTCTGCTCCATTTTTTTCTATTATGCGCTTCTTAAAGTTTTTTAAATTGAGAAACTGTTTTGTTTTTTGAGATGGAGTCTTGCTCTGTCACCCAGGCTGGAGTGCCGTGGCACGATCTCAGCTCACTGCAACCTCAGCCTCCTGGGTTCAAGCAATTCTCCTGCTACTACGCCAGGCTATTTTTTATACTTTTAGTAGAGATGGGGTTTCACCATGTTGGTCAGGGTGGTCTTGAACTTCTGACCTCATGATCCCTCCCAAGGTGTTGAGATTACAGTCGTGAACCACCACACCTGGCCAAGAAACTTTTTATATAAAATATATATTGTTTTTCAATCCTCAGAAAATTATATCAGTCTCATTTTAGATATAACGCAGCTGAATTCCAAAGAGGTAATAAAATGTTCTAATTTTCATTTGTGATATGGAACAAATCCAGGATTTAAAACCCAGATTTAAAAACCAGGTTCTTTCCAGGCTCAGTGCCTCACACCTGTAATCCCAGCACTTCAGGAGGGTAGATAACTTGGGGTCAGGAGTTTGAGACCAGCCTGGCCAACCTGGGGAAACCCATCTCTACTAAAAATACAAAAATTAGCTGAGCATGGTGGTGCATGCCTGTAATTCCAGCTGCTCAGGGATCTGAAGCAGCAGAAGCAATTGAACTTGGGAGACGGAGGTTGCAATGAGCCAAGATTGTGCCACTGCAGTCCACCCTTGATGACAGGGCTAGACCCCATCTCAAAAAAGAAACAAAACAAAAAGCAAATAAAAAAGAAAAACCCAGGTTCTTTATTTCCCTATCTCAGACATCTCCAAATCAAACAATATTGTGGATATTTTAGATCTGTATAGTTTATTCCCATTTATTTGGAATTGCAATCATGATCAATATTTTTGCTAAAAATTTGGTTATAATAAAGTATAGTTAGCCCTGGTCCCCCAGTCAGATTTCTTGAAAAAACAGAAGTTAGCTTTTTATTGTTAACATTAAACTACTTTAAATAAGTAATAGATAAGTGTTATAACTGGTTCTTTAGCCATCCAACCTTCTAAAACTATGTAAACCTGAAATGTTGTGTCTGAGGTGTTGTAATGCTTCATCAATTCACTGTCTTGTAATTCCAATCTTACAGTCGTACCTGTACGTGTCAAGGAATTGATCCAGAGACTTGTGGAGCTTCATTCTCTTTTGGCTGTTCATGGAGTATGTACTTTAATGGTTGTAAGTTTGGTAGAAGCCCAAGCCCC
Source organism: Colobus angolensis palliatus (assembly GCF_000951035.1). Lineage (NCBI taxonomy): Eukaryota > Metazoa > Chordata > Mammalia > Primates > Cercopithecidae > Colobus > Colobus angolensis. The sequence continues at coordinate 1,650,639 of NW_012113141.1, forward strand.
AGGAGATTTAGAATTGATCCAAGCTCTCCCTTACATGTAAGTGTTCTTTTTTATTCAAGTAATTTATTTTTGAATTACACATTGAATATTTAAGTGCATTCCTTTAACATTTTCTGAAACACTATAAAAACTAAATATTGAAAAGTAGTAATCAAATAGTAAAATTATATTTCTATTATATAAGTAAATAAATTAATTAAGACTCTAAACAAATTAGGTAAAGACTTTAGCTATCACCCCAAATTCCAATTGTCCCTGGCTTCCTCCTCCTGCTCTACTACCCCACCCCAGAAAAATCATCATTAAAAGAACCTAGAATTTTATACTCAACCAAAATAGGAAAAACTCATTTGCCAAAATTTCAAAGACTCAGAAAGTTTACTACCCACAGACCTACTATGAAAGAATTACTAAAGGACGTAATCCAGAAAGAAGATATATGAAACCGGAACGAATCAGTCCGGGACACGAGGCCATGGTGAGCAAAGAAATTAGTCAAACTTGGTGTTAAGTTAAATAAGTTCAATACTTATATATTTTAAATAAAAATAACCTATAACTCCATAAGCCTTTATCAGCTTGTGGGTGGGTAGGCAGTGGGAGGGGGTGGGGCACCAATAGGAACTAAGTATTCTAATGTGTTATGCTTTGTTTGTGTAGTGAGGATTTATATATTGATTAACTATAAGACTGATATCTTTTAATCTTTGAGTAGTGACCAAGAGTAAAAAAACATTTTATATTACAAGCCACTATACACATACATAAACATAAGAAAATAATTAGACCTATCTGAAAACAATACTTCCTTTCTTACATGTAACAACAGTAACATTAAAATATTTAAAAGATTAATATCATTGTAGTTACTCTAAGAGTCTCTATGATGCATTTTTTATCAGATTTTTAAATTTTTATTTATTTATTTATTTATTTTGAGATGGAGTTTCACTCTTGTTGCCCAGACTGGAGTGCAAAGGCATGATCTCGGCTCACTGCAACCTCCACTTCCTAGGTTCAAGCAGTTCTCCTGCCTTAGCCTCCCAAATAGCTGAGATTACAGGCATGCACCACCATAATGCCCAGCTAATTTAGTATTTTTAGTAGAGATGAGGTTTCACCATGTTGGCCAGGCTAGTCTTGAACTCCGGATCTCAGGTGAGATCTGTAGTCCCAGCTAAGGAGGCTGAGGTGGGAGGTTGTCTTGAGCCAACCAGCTAGGTTTTCTTTCTAAATATTATATGATAAAAGTATCTGTCTCTTTTTGGCTCTCTGAGCAGCACCATGGTTGTTGGCAAGAATAAGCCCCTTATGAAAGGTGGCACAAAGGGAACCAAGAAGAAAGTGCTTGATCCATTTTCTAAGAAAGATTGGTATAATGTGAAAGCATCTGCCATGTTCAATATAAGAAATATTGGGAAGACACAAGTCACCAGGACCCAAGGAACCATAATTGAATCTGATGGCCTCAAGGGTCATGTGTTTGAAGTGAGTCTTGCTGATTTGCAGAATGATAAAATTGCATTTAGAAAATTCAAGCTGATTACTGAAGATGTTCAGGGCAATAATTGCCTGATTAGCTTCCCTGCCGTGGATCTTACCCATGACAAAATGTGTTACATGGTCAAGAAATGGCAGGCGATGATTGAAGCTCATGTCAATATCAAGACAGCTGGTACTTACTTGCTTCATGTGTTCTGTGTTGGTTTTACTAAAAAATGCAGCAATCAGATACGGAAGACCTCTTATGCTTAGCACCAACGGTTCGGCCAAATCCAGAACAAGATGATGGAAATCATGACCCAAGAGGTGCAGACAAATTACTTGAAAGAAGTGGTCAATAAATTGAGGATTGGAAAAGACATAGAAAAAATTCTTGCCAATCTGTCCTCTCCATGATGTCTTTGTTAGAAAGGTTAAAGTGCTGAAGAAGCCTAGCTTTGAGTTGGGGAAACTCATGGAGCTTATTGTGAAGGTAGTAGCTCTGGAAAAGCCACTGAGGATGAAACAGGTGCTAAAGTAGAACGAGCTGATGGATATGAACCACCAGTCTAAGAATCTGTTTAAAGTTCAGACTTATAATAGTGGCAAATAAAAAGTCATATTTGTAGGGGGAAAGAAGTATCTGTTAGTTTATAAATATAAAGGACCTTCAAAACATTCAAGGAAAATGCATATTATGAATAAACTATGCATGGATTTCATAATGTTTTTTTACCAAAATAAACTCATACTAACCTGTAACATGCCTGAATGGGGTCTCGTTTGAAGCACTAAGAAGGATAACATGTCAGTTTATAAACTGCCTCTATCAGAGCGACATGAATTGTGCTAAAACTGAAGCAAGAACAAACATTGAATTTCTGGCGAAGCTTGGGTGGAAGAATGATAAAATTGTTGATGCCTTCTAAAAAGCTTATGGGCAATGCCCCAAAGAAATCTGCAGTTTACAAATGGATAGCTCATTTTAAGAACGGATGGGACGATTTTGAAGATGAAGGCTAAAGCGGCAAACTATCCACGCAATTTTTTTTATTTTATTTTTTTATTTTTATTTTTTGAATCTGGGTCTCGCTTTGTCATCCAGGCTAGAGTGCAGTGGTGTGATCTCGGCTCACTCACTGGACCTGAGCTCAAGTGATCCGCCTGACTCAGCCTCTCAAAGTGCTGGGATTACAGGCATGAGACACAGTGGTCAGGCAGCTTTTTAGAAATTAAGATAAAATCGGCCCTCTCTGGCTGTTTAAGGAAAAATATTTGGCCCAAGATCAATGACAGTCCCTACTCCTTGCCAGGTGCCCAATTAATACCTAGGCTATTTTATAAAGCTATTTTGTTGTTTAAAGTTTCGTTCTTGTTGCCCAGGCTGGCATGCAATGGCTTGATCTCAGCTCACTGCAACCTCCACCTCCTGGGTTCAAGCGATTCACCTGCCCCAGCCTTCTGAGTAGCTGGGAGTACCTGACACCACGCCCAGCTAATTTTTTGTATATTTAGTAGAGACGGGGTTTCAC
>NW_012113141.1:1653957-1658986 GCF_000951035.1 Colobus angolensis palliatus
AACTCTCGACCTCAGATGATCTGTCCTCCTCCGCCTCCCAAAGTGCTGGGATTATAGATGTGAGCCACTGTGCCTGGCCCACGCCCAGCCAGAATCAAAGAGTTTTAAGGAGAAGAGTGACATACTTACACTTGCCCTTGAATGAGATCCCTCTAGATGCTGTTTGAACAATAGACTAAATGTAACCAAGAGTAGATTTAGCAAGAGGAGCCAACTATCCATGAGCACAATCCATGGAGGGGATAGTGGTGACTTAAATTATAAGGAGGGGTTTCATCTTTATCATCAGGCACACTGGAAATAGGACCAGGTTTGTAGAGCGGGGCATCAGTAATTCACTTTGGATATATTGGTATTGAAATTCCTAAGGGAAAGCTACATGGGAATGTCAGGTCAATAATAATGGGAATCTGGAACTTAAGAAATGGTCTAAGTGGTAATTATAGCTATGGATGATGATATGATGGTCCTAGAGATTAGATACAGACAAGAGTGCTAACAGAGGCCTGGTGTGGTGGCTTACGTCTGTAATCCCATTACTTTGGGAGGCCAAGGCAGGTGGATCACTTGAGGTCAGGAGTTTGAGACCAGCCTGGCTAACATGGTGAAACTCTGTCTCTACTGAAAATATAAAAATTAGCCGGGCATGGTGGTGGGCACCTGTAATTCTAGCTGCTCAAGTGCCTAAGGCAGGAGAATTGCTTGAACCTGTGAGGCCAAGGTTGCAGTGAGCTGAGATTGCACCACGGTACCCCCCTCCCACACACACACAAAAAATAAGGTAGGAGAGGGAGTTAATCTTGACCACCAATAGGAACATATCTGATAGGTAATTCCCCCTGTATCTGACATGCACGTTCATTCTAATGAAATAATTAGAAAGTCAGGATTTTACAATATGAATAATAAGCCTGTAATAGTAAAATAATACTAATAGGGCCGGGCACAGTGGCTCACACCTATAATCCCAGCACTTTGGGAGGCCGAGGCGGGTGGATAACTTAAGGTCAGGAGTTCAAGACCAGCATGGCCAACATGGTGAAACCCTGTCTCTACTAAAAATGAAAAAAATTGTCCAGGCATGCTGGCACATACTTGTAATTCCAACTACTCAGGAGGCTGAGGCAGGAGAATCGCTTGAACCCAGGAGGTGGAGGATGCAGTGAACTGAGATTGTGCTGCTGCACTCGTACTCTGGCCTGGGCGACAGAGTGAAACTCCATCTCAAAAAACTAAAAAATGAAAAATAATAACAGTGAACTGTACAAGCTATGAGTTGCTTCTAGTTGTCTACTTTATTTCAGTGCTTCTACAGAATAAATGAGGTAATTTGAGTTGACCTGTTCCTCAGTAGGACTTGTGACTCTGTGTGGTCCATAACAGAATAAATATTATTACAAAATAGAATAAAGTGATGTGAGAATATTGAAGAATTTAAACCTGATGCTGCATACAAAAAGCATAGAATTTATATGTGACTTTTGCAGTGTTCATATCAATAGCAGTACACAACTGTTAACATTTCTCTGCATTAGTCCACTGGTAGTAAAACGGGGTTACCTAGCCCACTGGATACTTCCAATGATTGAAGACATAAGGAGAATTGTTTTAATGGGTATTTAAATCATAATTCTAAAGTTTCTCCCAAATAAACATAATAATTAGTGTATGAGTTTAGCGAGGGCATGTTTTTAAAGTAAGGTCATGACTTTCCTGGTTTTGTTTTTGTTTTTGTTTTTGTTTTTTGAGACAAAATCTGCCTCTTTCTCCCAGGCTGGAGTGCAATGCTGTGATCTCGGCTCACTGCAATCTCCACCTCTCAGATTCAATAGATTCTCCTGCCTCAGCATCCCAAATATCTGGGACTACAGGAACATGCCACCACACCTGGCTAATTTTTGTGTTTTTAGTAGAGGCTGGGTTTCACCATGTTAGCCAGGCTGATCTCGAACCTCTGACCTCAGGTGATTCGCCCACCTCAGCCTTCCAAAGTGCTGGGATTACAGGCATGAGCCACTGTGCCCAGCTGACTTTCCTGGTTTTTAAACTACAATGGGTAGGATAAAAGTAGCCTGATTAACAGACAAATCTATGAATGGATCCTATGAATTTTTTTGTATAATCAAGTCAATATAAATCAACAGGAAACCAAAATGATTATGAGTCACACTTTATGGTTGCTAAGATTGAGGGTTGTCAGAAACCACTAAATAATTGACTTGTTGTGTATAAATTATTGTATAACTTTGGCTTTTATAATAATTCGGTGCATACCAAAGCTTAATTGATTCATATAATGGTCTCCTTTCTGTGTTGATGGCAACTCCTTCCACCAAATCTCACATGAGCACATGAGGCAAAAGCCTCACTCACACTTTTTAGTCCATGTTCTCTATACTTTTTTTTTTTTTTTTTTTAGACAAGATCTGGCCCTGTCACCCAGGCTGGAGTGCAGTGGTGTGATCTCACCTCACTGCCACTTCTGCCTCCCAGGTTCAAGCAACCTTCCCATCTCAGCCTCCCAAGTAGCTGGGACTACAAGTAGGCTCCATCACGACTGGCTAATTTTTTTTACTTCTTGGCGAGGTGTGGGGTTTCACCAAGTTCCCCAGACTGGTCTCAAATTCGTGAGCTCAAGTGATCTACCCACCTTGGCCTCTCACAATGTTGGGATTACAGGCGTTAGCCACCACGCCTGGCCCTCTATACCCTTCCAATTGATTTCCTAAGAGGTGACTGTTCCTTTACCAGATATCTAAGTTGATGGAGAATATAATCATTTCTGAAACACTTTCAGTGTTCTTTCAACTATTTGTGTTTCCAAAGGCTCCCTTCTCTGTTTCATTTCTCGTACTGTCATCATGGATTTTTTAAATACTCTTGTGATAGTTTTCCTTTGAAAAAATCTGATGTCTCTATCAGTAGCAATCCAGATTTCTTGAGTGTTAATGGTCCTCATAGTCCTTCCAAGTCTTCTTCAATTTGTAGTTATTATAGTGTAGAAAAGAGAACTGTAGACAACCACTTGCCCACTTACTTCCTTTGATCTGCAGGCATTTACTAAACCTCTCAGTTATCCTGACCTTGCTCTTTTGTAGAGATCATGCATAATATTCGTGTTTCATAGTCCATAAGGACTCGTGCTTAATTCATAAAGACATGGATTCCATTCGAAACAGCATGTCACACAGAGTAGGTGTTTTATATATGTACTCTCTCTTCTCGTTATAGAAAATTGTTAACATTGTAACCAAATTACTTGCCATTTCCCCTTGCCAGGAGGAACGTTGTTTTCATTTATTCCAAGTGCCCAATACTAATGAATAAATATAAAACATAGCTCTCATTTTTCACAACATGAACAGTATTCTAATTTATGTCTAACACTATTTAAATTTCTAATTACAACAGAATTTTCATTTCAAAAGACTTCATTAAAACATAACAATGTCTAATAGTTTAGATGGAGAAAAGAAGCAATGCGATTTTCTGTGGTAGCTATTTCATCAGGGTAAGAATGAATTGTGCATTAACCACCATCACCCATGATTTATGGTTCAGTTGTACCTTAAACACACAAAGGTGCAATTATAAAATAACTAATGGATTATGTTTTCTTATAGGAAAAAAACCTTGAAGATAACTTACAGAGTTTGGCTACACGATTAGCTCCAATTTATAAGCAGTATGCTCCAGTAGCTTACCAAAATCAGGTATGTATTGGTATGAACTTTATTTATTAATTTGAGATGGGGTCTGGCTTTGTTGCCCAGGCAGCAGTACAGTGGCATGATCAAAGCTTACTGCAAACTCCTAAAAGCGATCCTCCTGCCTCATCCTCCAAAAATGCTGGGATTACAGATATGCCAGACTGTTTTATATTTTAAAAACTCATTGTTAGCCGGGCTCATTAGCTCACGCCTGTAATCCCAGAAATTTTGGAGGCCAAGGCATTCGGATCACCTGAGATCAGGAGTTCGAGACTAGCCTGGCCCACATGGTGAAACCCTGTCTCAACTAAAAATACAAAAATTAGCCAGGCATGGTGGTGTGCACCTGTAGTCCCAGGTAATCAAGAGGCTGAGGCAGGAAAATCACTTGAACCCAGGAGGTGGAGGTTGCATTGACCCGAGATCATGCCACTGCACTCCAGCCTGGGCGACAGAGAGAGACTCCCTCTCAAAAAAAAATAAATAAAAGTCCGGGTGCGGTGGCTCTAGCACTTTGGGAGGCCGAGACAAGCGGATCACAAGGTCAGGAGATCGAGACCACCCTGGCTAATACGGTGAAACCCCGTCTCTACTAAAAAATACAAAAAACTAGCCGGGCGAGGAGGTGGGCGCCTGTAGTCCCAGCTTCTTGGGAGGCGGAGGCAGGAGAATGGCCTAAACCTGGGAGGCGGAGCTTGCAGTGAGCTGAGATCCATCCACTGCACTCCAGCCTGGGCAACAGAGCCAGACTCCGTCTCAAAAAATAAAAATAAAAAGGTCATTGTTAATAGAAAAATTTTCAAATTTGAACAAATATATACATACATAGCATATATATCTAACATACATATATATAATGCACTTATTGATCTACTTTTTTTTTTGGACACAGAGTCTTGCTCTTGTTTCCCAGGCTGGAGTCAGCGTCTTGGCTCACGGCAACCTCCGCTTCCCGGTGGGTTCAAGCAGTTCTCCTGCCTCAGCCTCCCGAGTAACTGGGACTACAGGCATGCGCCACCCGGCTAATTTTTGTATTTTTAGTAGAGATGAGATTTCACCATGTTTCCTAGGCTGGTTTCAAACTCCTGGCCTCAAGTGATCTGCCGGCCTTAAGTGATCTGCCCGCCTCAGCCTCCCAAACTGCTGGGATTACAGGCGTGAGCTACCCCGCCCAGCCTCCACTTTTTCATTTTAAAAGGAGTTACAAATTCACTTTCTAGAATAGTTCATGAAATGTGTTTATATCTTCTTTTTATGGATATTGAAAACTCTGTGTATATGATTAATGCGCTTTTATTGGTCTTTCTGTTTTTTTTTTT
>NW_012113141.1:1659296-1662864 GCF_000951035.1 Colobus angolensis palliatus
AAAGTGCTGGGATTACAGGCTTGAGCCACTGCGCCTGGCCTTATTGGTCTTTCTTTCTAATGGAATGATTGAGTCTGTGTTACTTGCTTATCCATCTCCAACAACAATTAGTATCCTCACCCTACCTTCCCTTGTAAAGTCATTGATTTTCCTTTTACTTGGTGTATTGTCAAGTGCTTTATCCTGAATGTTGCTAAACTACACCTTCACGACAATAATACACTTAGTCTCAGAAATTACAAAGTATAATTAATTAGAAACTTTGTGAGGAAATTATTTTTACTCTTTACTGAAGGTAGGTGATTGCCTTCTCTCTCTTAAGATTGTGCTCCATGCTTTCTTTTCTAGGTGGAATATGAAAATGTTGCCCGAGAATGTCGGCTTGGCAGTAAGGAAGGTCGTCCCTTCTCTGGGGTCACTGCTTGCCTGGACTTCTGTGCTCATCCCCACAGGGACATTCACAACATGAATAATGGAAGCACTGTGGTATATACCTGTGTGAATTTGTATTCTAAAAGCTCCATCACTATATGCTTAGGCTGCAGTCCTTAAGTATACTATGATGATTATTACTGTGAGAAATCTTAATTTATGTGCTATTAGAAATAAGTAAAAAGAAAAAAAGTTTAAAAATAAGAAATAAGTGTATAGTGCAGGTCTTCATTAAATACATTATCTCTGTACTTCTAAAAAGTAACAGGACCAGCCTCAAACATTTTGTTGAAAGTCTATGTTATATATTTAATTGTGGTGTGTTTGCTGGGAGGCAGGAGTACTTTTTTTTTTTTTTTTTTGAGTTGGAGTCTCGCTCTGTTGCCTGGGCTGGAGTACAGTGGCGCAATCTCAGCTCACTGCAACCTCTGCCTCCTGGGTTCACACCATTCTCCTGCTTTAGCCTCCCGAATAGCTGGGACTACAGGCACTCACCACCATGCCCAGCCGATTTTTTTGTATTTTTAGTAGAGACGAGATTTCACTGTGTTAGCCAGGATAGTCTTATTCTCATAACCTCATGATCCACCCACCTTGGTCTCCCAAAATGCTGGGATTACAGGTGTGAGCCACCGCACCCAGCCAATTTTTTAAAGTAACAATTCTCTGCTATCAAACTAGTAAGTATGAAGTTGAGCAGGTTACTTAATATTTGCTTTTGCCATCTGCACTTCAGGGTTTTTGTGAGGCAACTATGCCAGTTATCATCAATATTTGCATTCAGGTATGCCTACTGTGTTTATAGTTACATAAATCATCACACGTCCATCGCCTGAAGTCAATTAAGAAATATGTAAATTAGGCAGAAGACCCAGTGGAAAATCTTGTAATAGTCTTTTTGTCTGTTTGCTTCACCTAATTATCTTCCTGTCATCTAGTAAAGCGAGATCAATAGAGAGCAATTGCTTTTGTTTTTCTGCTGCACCAGTGTTTTAGGTTTGCCAGATAATTCTGAAACCTTCATTAAGTCTTGGATGCAGGATGAGCATGTTGGCTCACGTCTGTAATCCCACCTACTTAGGAGGCCAAGATAGGAGGATTGCTTGAGCCCCAGGAGTTCTAAACCAGCCTGGGCAATAAGACCCCGTCTCTTTAAAATATACAATTTTTTAAAATTATTTTTTTTTAGATTTAGCTATAGCATCTTACAGTGTGAGATCGAAAGTATATGATCAGATCTATTAACAGGCAGTCTTTCTTCCTTGCTTGGTCTGTAGAAGAGTATTAGTGATAGATTAAGCCACAATAACCTTTTTTATTTTCTTTTTCCTTTTTTTTTTCTTTTTTGCATATCATTTCTGTATACAAAAATGTTTTGTAGATCTTTGAGACCAATGTTATTTCCAAGTGTTGAAGTTATGTAAATCCAGCCTGGTAAATATGAACCAGGCAGTGGTTCATCACCATCACTTGGCCGGGACATTTTACCTGAATTACAGAATATCTGTGATCGGGTTGAAGTCAATTCAGAGTCAAGCTAAGTTTCAGTTTCTCTTCTCTGTGCCCTCTGACTTCCAGTGCCTGGATTACTCACGCAATGAGGGTCTTATCCAGAACTTGACATCACTCCAAATTCCTCCATCTTCAAACATGTGAACTCTTGAAATTCTACCACTCCCTCTCCCTTCACCCTGTTTTACCATACTTTCTTTGTTTCTTTTTTTCTTTTTTAATTGGTTTACTTTCTACTCCTATGGTAACTATCTAATTATGCTCCTTATGTCAACTCCTTATGTCCTTCTTAGTCTCTCTGTGGCCAATTAAATTGGTTCCAGTAAACATTTATTGATGTAACATTCTGATTTTCAGCATGACTATTATTAATTATGAACAGATTACTACCATGACAGTTTAGTATTGCAGGCTTTGGCCAGGCACCATGGCTCATGCCTTCATGCCTGTAATCCCAGCACTTTGGGATGCTGAGGTAGAAGGATTGCTTGAATCCAGGATCTTGAGTGTAGCCTGGGCAGCTTTGTGAGACCCTGTCTCTACAATTAAAAAAAAAAAAAAAATTAGCTATGCGTGATGGTACACACCTGTATTCCCAGCTACTCGAGAGACTGAGGCAGGAGAAACACTCAAACCCAAGAGTTTGAGGCTGAAACATATATTTATATTTTAGACTTTGCTGAAAAATGTGACTATAGATTTTTTTTTTAAAAACTGAATTTTTTTAACCTTTAACTTTGCTTTACCTTGGTATCTATCAGGTTCTGTCATGAATCCAAAAATGCTTTGGAAATCAAATCTGTTTATTTCATTTATCTCCAGTCTTTGCTATCATTGAAAGGTTTTATAGCTCCAGGATGTGCGTTTTTAATATAAAATAAAGAAAACATTTGATAGGTTTCTGTTGGATTTTTAATATTTGAAAATTAATTTAGCTGGCCCTAGTGGCTCACACCTGTAATCCCAGCTCTCTGGGAGGCGGGGATGGGCAGATCACTTAAGGAAAATTAATTACAATTAAAACAGTTTTATAATAAAATGTTAGTTTTTAAAGCAGAATATTAATATTAAGTATCAAAAGTCAGGAATCACTATAGTGTCTATAGTTCTGTGTTTTCGTTTCTCTATAATAAATATAACCTTTAATGTAAGGAGGAGGGCTAAAATAGGTTGCATTTAAGATTAAAAACTTGGCTATTAATCTTTCATATCCAAAGAAAGGCAAATTTATTGGTATTTATTGATATGGCTCCTCACTGGAATAGAGCAACAATGGAACAGAAAATTAAAAACATTTTTTTAAACTGTTAGCATATAAGTCTTTCTGGAAAGAGAAATCAATTATGTCCCCACTATCCAAGGAATGTGACATTCTTGAAATACCGGAAATAGGGTGCTCTGTGAGCTAAAATCATATCTTCCTAATAAGTTATAGTTAATATGAACACAATAAACACAGTTCAACAGCCATTCCTTAATTTAGGCAATGAAGTAAGATGAAATGTAACAAGAATGTTTAATATCAAAAATAGGTAAGCCGGGCGCGGTGGCTCAAGCCTGTAATCCCAGCACTTTGGGAGGCCGAGATGGGCGGATCACGAGGTCAGGAGATCAAGACCATCCT
>NW_012113141.1:1663078-1682929 GCF_000951035.1 Colobus angolensis palliatus
AAAAAAAAAAAAAAAAATAGGTAAGTATTTTGTAATATTATAATTTACTTAGAAAATTAATTAAATATTACTCTGATCTGCCTACAAACAGCTGGGAAGTTACTATGATTGAACAGAGTTGGGTAGCTTGATATAAAATAGTAATATACCATCATCAACCAACAGAATATAAAATGGGAATACAAATCTCTTTCCCAAAGGTAACAAAACGAAGGTAGGAATAGCCACAATTAATGTGCATGGCCCGTATATCTTTCCCCTTTCATGTTTTTCTCCCTATCAGGTGTGTACTTTAACTCGAGAAGATAACCGCTCTTTGGGCGTTATTCCTCAAGATGAGCAGCTCCATGTGCTACCTCTTTATAAGCTTTCAGACACAGATGAGTTTGGCTCCAAGGAGGGAATGGAAGCCAAGATCAAATCTGGGGCCATCGAGGTCCTGGCACCCCGCCGCAAAAAAAGAACGTGTTTCACTCAGCCTGTTCCCCGTTCTGGGAAGAAGAGGGCTGCGATGATGACGGAGGTTCTTGCGCATAAGATAAGGGCAGTGGAGAAGAAACTTATTCCCCGAATCAAGCGGAAGAATAACTCAACAACAACAAACAACAGTAAGGCTTCGTCACTGCCAGCCTTAGGTGAGCCCTGTGGAACCTGCTAATCTCTGCACAACTTTGATGGATAGAAGTGTTTGGACTTTGCCTTGCACATTATTTGTTTAGAGTTGAAACTAAGACACTGAATATATTTTTACATATGCCAGAACCAAAAGTCAACAAAAAAAGTGACCCATCAGTATTTCTTGGTAATTTTTTCTACTTATCCTTTTTTAAACTTTCACATGTTCTTTTTTATGGCATTGGAAGGGGTCTGACTTTATTGCCCAGGCTGACTTGGCACACCTTGGCTTAAGCAATAATCCCACCTCAGCCTCTGGAGCTCCAGAGTAGCTGGAACTGCAGGCACACACCACTGTGTCCAGCTAATTTTGACATGTTCTTGTCATTTTTCCTGTGAATTTCCCCATCTAATTTGAAGCCCTACTTGTTGTTGGCATAGATAAGAGACATGACTTTCTGGATGCCTTCCTTGATCACCTTTACCATCAATTTAAGCAATAATTAAACAAATATTACTAAACGCCACTTTCAACTGTGGTATTGTGGGTTGTTGCTGCTGTTGCTGTTTTTGTTTGTTTTTGTTGTTGTTTTGTTTTTGTTTTTGTTTTGTTTTGTTTTGTTTTTGAGACGGAGTCTTGCTGGGTCGCCCAGGCTGGAGTGCAGTGGCCTGATCTCAGCTCACTGTGAGCTCCGCCTCCCGGATTTACGCCATTCTCCTGCCTCAGCCTCCCGAGTAGCTGGGACTACAGGTGCCCGCCACCACGCCAGGCTAATTTTTTGTATTTTTTAGTAGAGACGGGGTTTCACCGGGTTAGCCAGGATGGTCTCAATCTCCTGACCTCATGATCCGCCCATCTCGGCCTCCCAAAGTGCTGGGATTACAGGCTTGAGCCACCACCACACCCGGCCAATTGTTTTGTTTTTGTTTGTGGAGACAAGGTCTTGCTCTGTAGCCCAGGCTGGAAAGCATGCAGTGGCGTGATCTTTGTTCACCACAGCCTCAACCTTCCAGGCTCAAGCAGTCCTCCCATCTCAGCCTCCCAAGTAGCTGAGACTAGTGCGTGTGCCACTGTGCCTAGCTAATTATTGTATTTTTTATAGAGATGGAATTTCACCTGTTTCCCAGGCTGATCTGGAACTCCTGGACTCACATGATCCTCCCAAATTGGTGTAATTACAGGCATGAGCCATCACGCCTGGCTTGATTTGTTGATTATAAAGTCTCATTAGTTTTGGTTTTGGATTTTGGGGTTTTTTTTTTTGAGAGACAGAGTCTTGCTGTGTTGCCAAAGCTGGAACACAATGGCTATTCACAGACACAATCATAGCATACTGCTACCTCAAACTCCTGGGATCCCATGGGAACCTCTCTATTAGCTAGAAGTATAGGTGTGCACCACACCCGGCTCTCATCAGCTTTTCACCTAATATATATTTTGAGACGGAGTTTCACTCTGTCACCCAGGCTGGAGTGCAGTGGTACCATCTCAGCTCACTGCAACCTCCACCTCCTTGATTCAGGTGATTCTCCTGCCTCAGCCTCCCACGTAGCTGGGAGTACAGGTGCCAGCCACCATGCCCAGCTAATTTTTGTATTTTTAGTTGAGATGGGGTTTCACCATGTTGGCCAGACAGGTCTTAAACGCCTGACCTCAAGTGATCCACCCACCTCGGCCTCCCAAAGTGGTGAGATTACAGGCGTGAGCCACCACGCCAGGCCGGCTTCTCAGTTCTTTGCCACAACCTCAATTGTCTTTGATAGCTTTCTTAACTTCTGTAACAAGTTGTTCCAGGCTTATCTATATAATTCTGCCCCATATTTAAAATCGGCCGTTTCTTTGATGAGCCTATAGAAGCAACAAAAAAAAATCATGAATTCATACTGACATTCAAAATTAACATTATAATGTATTCCTTAGCTTCTTTCATTTTTACATTTATGAGTAGTTGTTTATTTGTTTTTATAACATGCGCAGAGTTGGCAGTGCAGGCATTTATATAATGCTGAAAGAAATGTAATACAGACAAATACTGAGAAGAAATGTATAGCCCCAGATATTTGTAAGCATAATGTGCAATACTTGGGCCATAATGTCCGTTTCTTTTGTAATTCTACCCCTCGGTCATTTAGTCTTTCCTTCCCATCATTTACCTTCTGTGGACTTCTTAACCTCTATAGTAATAGTGCCACTGATAACAGCAGAGGTTTCCTGATGTACCATTGCTGGGTCTTATATATGCATTATCTTTAGAAGTCAGAGCTCTCATGACTCCAGGTTGTAGCATCTGAGAGGAGAACTGCAGAGCTTCTGAAATTGGTCAATGTTTATTATATTATCAATGTATTATAGTTTTAATTACTTTAAAACATGGCTGCTTTACCTTTTCTTGGTCCTAAGATTTGCTAGTTTTGCACTTCCAGTTTTTTTTTTTTTGAGACGGAGTCTTGCTCTGTCGCCCAGGCTGGAGTGCAGTGGCCAGATCTCAGCTCACTGCAAGCTCTGCCTCCCGGGTTCACGCCATTCTCCTGCCTCAGCCTCCCAAGTAGCTGGGACTACAGGCGCCTGCCACCTCGCCCGGCTAGTTTTTTTGTATTTTTTTAGTAGAGACGGGGTTTCACCGTGTTCGCCAGGATGGTCTCGATCTCCTGACCTCATGATCCACCTGTCTCGGCCTCCCAAAGTGCTGGGATTACAGGGTTGAGCCACCACGTCCAGCCCCCAAATATTTTTTTTAGAAGTTCACAACAGGGGCCAGACGTGGTGGCTCATGCCTGTAATCCCATCACTTTGGGAGGCAGAGGCGGGCAGATCACGAGGTCAGGAATTCAAGACCATCCTGGTCAATGTGGTGAAACCCTGTCTCTACTGAAATACAAAAAATTAGCCAGGCAGGCATGGTGGAGATTGAGACTATTCTGGCCAACATGGGAAAACCCCGTCTCTACTAAAATACAAAAAATTAGCCAGGCAGGCATGGTGGAGATTGAGACTATTCTGGCCAACATGGGAAAACCCCGTCTCTACTAAAATACAAAAAATTAGCCGGGTGTGGCAGTGTGTGCTTATAGTCCCAGCTGCTTGGGAAGCTTGAACCCGGGAGGCAGAGTTGCAGTGAGCCGGGATCGCACCACTGCACTCTAGCCTGTGCGACAGATCGAGACTCCATCTCAAAAAAAAAAAAAGAACTTCATAACAGGGAGAATGTCCCCAAGGAAAATATTCCCACTGGATGTGACATTTGTGTGGATGTGTCAGAGCAAATAACCCACAGTTGACATCTTGAGAGTAATGCTCTACTTCCTTAATGAGAAGGACACTAAGCTGAAATACTCTTGCTTTTGAGGGTCACAAAGATTTATGTTCAACTACAGTGTTTTGCTTGACTTCTGTCTGCCTAATCTTGGACTTTGACAGTTATGATGCTTTTGTTACCTAGAAATATTTATAAACTATTACTTATTTTTACTTTTTAAAATATAGGGTCATACTATGCCTTAAGCATCTCTAAATATCTCTTTGAATAGTTAAATATTGCTCTATGTCATTATATTATATAATACCTGCACAATATTACAACATTTAGTTGTATTATTTACTTCCTACCAAATTAGGTCAATTCTAATATTTTACTATTTCAAACAATGACCAGCCATCCTTTTGGCTAGATTTTTGCACTTATTTGTGCCTCTTTCCCAAAGGAAGAGTTCTTTAAGGAAAATTACTAGATGAAAAAGTATACGAAACTATGTAAAATTTTAAATTCGTGTTTGTGATTTGAAATGAGCAGAACAAAACCGACCAACACATTAGTGTTTTCTTATAAAATTCTCTGTACCTGTCTTTGAAAATACTTTTTAAAAGACAACCCCTACCAAAAGTAATTTGTGTTTTTCTTCACGTTTGGTATCCTTGTTTAGGGAGTAAAACTGAGACTGTGCAACCTGAAGTAAAAAGTGAAACCGAACCCCATTTTATCTTAAAAAGTTCAGACAACACTAAAACTTATTCGCTGATGCCATCCGCTCCTCATCCAGTGAAAGAGGCATCTCCAGGCTTCTCCTGGTCCCCGAAGACTGCTTCAGCCACACCAGCTCCATTGAAGAATGACACAACAGCTTCGTGTGGGTTTTCAGAAAGAAGCAGCACTCCCCACTGTACAATGTCTTCGGGAAGACTCAGTGGTGCCAGTGCAGCTGCCGCTGAAGGCCCTGGCATTTCACAGCTTGGCGAAGCTGCTCCTCTCCCCACCCTGTCTGCTCCTGTGATGGAGCCCCTCGTTAATTCTGAGCCTCCCACTGGTGTGACTGAGCCGCTAATGTCTAATCAGCCAAACCACCAGCCCTCCTTCCTCACCTCTCCTCACGACCTTGCCTCTTCTCCAATGGAAGAAGATGAGCAGCATTCTGAAGCAGATGAGCCTCCATCAGACGAACCCCTATCTGATGACCCCCTGTCACCTGCTGAGGAGAAGTTGCCCCACATTGATGAGTATTGGTCAGACAGTGAGCACATCTTTTTGGATGCAAATATTGGTGGGGTGGCCATCGCACCTGCTCACGGCTCAGTTTTGATTGAGTGTGCTCGGCGTGAGCTGCACGCCACCACTCCTGTTGAGCACCCCAACCGTAATCATCCAACCCGCCTCTCCCTTGTCTTTTACCAGCACAAAAACCTGAATAAGCCCCAACACGGTTTTGAACTAAACAAGATTAAGTTTGAGGCTAAAGAAGCTAAGAATAAGAAAATGAAGGCCTCAGAGCAAAAAGACCAGGCAGCTAATGAAGGTCCAGAACTGTCCTCTGAAGTAAATGAATTGAACCAAATTCCTTCTCATAAAGCATTAACATTAACCCATGACAATGTTGTCACCGTGTCCCCTTATGCTCTCACACACGTTGCGGGGCCCTATAACCATTGGGTCTGAAGGCTTTTCTCCCCCTCTTAATGCCTTTGCTAGTGCAGTGTATTTTTTCAAGGTGCTGTTAAAAGAAAGTCATGTTGTCGTTTACTATATCTTCATCTCACCCATTTCAAGTCTGAGGTAAAAAAATAATAATGATAACAAAACGGGGTGGGTATTCTTTACTGTGACTATATTTTGACAATTGGTAGAAGGTGCACATTTTAAGCAAAAATAAAAGTTTTATAGTTTTAAATACATAAAGAAACGTTTCAGTTAGGCATTAACCTTGATAGAATCACTCAGTTTGGTGCTTTAAATTAAGTCTGTTTACTATGAAACAAGAGTCATTTTTAGAAGATTTTAACAGGTTCATGTTCTATGATGTAAAATCAAGACACACAGTGTTAACTCTACACAGCTTCTGGTGCTTAACCACATCCACACAGTTAAAAATAAGCTGAATTATTATTTCATGGTGCCATCGTTCCAACATCTTCCAATCATTGCTAGAAAATTGGCATATTCCTTTGAAATAAACTTATGAAATGTTTTCTCTCTTAAAATATTTCTCCTGTGTAAAATACATCATTGTTGTTAGTAATGGTTGGAGGCTGTTCATAAATTGTAAATATATATTTTAAAAGCACTTTCTATTTTTAAAAGTAACTTGAAATAATATAGTATAAGAATCCTATTGTCTATTGTTTGTGCATATTTGCATACAAGAGAAATCATTTATCCTTGCTGTGTAGAGTTCCATCTTGTTAACTGCAGTATGTATTCTAATCATGTATATGGTTTGTGTTCTTTTACTGTGTCCTCTCACATTCAAGTATTAGCATCTTGCAGTATATAAAATAGTTAGATAATGAGAAGTTGTTAATTTTCTCTAAAATTGGAATTAGGAAGCATATCACCAATATTGATTAACTCTTTTTTTTTTGGAACTAGGTAAGAGTGGTCTCTTCTTATTGAACAACCTCAATTTAGTTTCATCCCACCTTTCTCAGTATAATCCATGAGAGGTGTTTCTAAAAGGAGATGATGGTACAGGATAGGTTTCAGAAGAGTCAAATGCTTCTAATGTCTCAAGGTGATAAAATACAAATCTAAGTAGACAGATATTTTGTACTGAAGTCTGATACAGAATTAGGAAAAAACAAATTCTTGTTGAAATATTTTGAAAACAAATTCCCTACTATCATCACGTGCCTCCCCAACCCCAAGTCAAACAAGAGGAATGGTACTATAAACATGGCTTTGTCCATTAAGAGCTAATTCATTTGTTTATCTTAGCATACTAGATTTGGGAAAATGATAACTCATCTTTTCTGATAATTGCCTATGTTCTAGGTAACAGGAAAGTAGGCATTAAGTTTATTTTAGTCTTCCCATTTTCTTCCTATTACTTTATTGACTCATTTTATTGCAAAACAAAAAGGATTACCCGGACAACATGTTTCGAACAAGGAGAATTTTCAATGAAATACTTGATTCTGTTAAAATGCAGAGGTGCTATAACATTCAAAGTGTCAGATTCCTTGGGAGTATGGAAAACCTAATGGTGCTTCTCCCTTGGAAATGCCATAGGAAGCCCACAACCGCTAACACTTAAAATTTTGGTGCAAAAGCAAACAGTTCCAGCAGGCTCTCTAAAGAAAAACTCATTGTAACTTATTAAAATAACATATGGTGCAAAGTATCTGTTTTGAGCTTTTGACTAATCCAAGTAAAGGAATATGAAGGGATTGTAAATAACAAAATGTCCATTGATAGACCATCGTGTACAAGTAGATTTCTGCTTGTTGAATATGTAAAATAGGGTAATTCATTGACTTGTTTTAGTATTTTGTGTGCCTTAGATTTCCGTTTTAAGACATGTATATTTTTGTGAGCCTAAGGTTTCTTATATACATATAAGTATATAAATAAGTGATTGTTTATTGCTTCAGCTGCTTCAACAAGATATTTACTAGTATTAGACTATCAGGAATACACCCTTGCAAGATTATGTTTTAGATTTTAGGCCTTAGCTCCCACTAGAAATTATTTCTTCACCAGATTTAATGGATAAAGTTTTATGGCTCTTTATGCATTGACTCATCTACTCATTCTTCGAGTCTACACTTACTGAATGCCTGCAAAATCTAAGTATCACTTTTATTTTTCTTTGCATCACCACCTATGACATAGTAAACTTGAAGAATAAAAACTACCCTCAGAAATATTTTTAAAAGAAGTAACAAATTATTTTCAATATAATCCATGGTAATGTATGCAGTAATTCAAATTAATCTGTCTCTCAATAGGTTTCTTAACAATCTAAACTTGAAACATCAATGTTAATTTTTGGAACTATTGGGATTTGTGATGCTTGTTGCAGTTTACCAAAACAAGTATTTGAAAATATCTAGTATCACCTGAAATGTTTCCATTCCATTGTTGTAGTTAACATCATGAATGGACTTCCTAAGCTGATTACCCCACTGTGGGAACCAAATTGGATTCCTACTTTGTTGGACTCTATTTCCTGATTTTAACAATTTACCATCCCATTCTCTGCCCTGTGATTTTTTAAAAGCTTATTCAATGTTCTGCAGCATTGTGATTGTATGCTGGCTACACTGCTTTTAGAATGCTCTTTCTCATGAAGCAAGGAAATAAATTTGTTTGAAATGACATTTTCTCTCATAAAACTGGTCATCTAACATTATTTCTACCCCTCTATTATGTTTTACTGTAATGATCACCTGTTCTTATACTTCTCTTATAACACTTAAATTGGATTTTAAATCTGCGTTTGTTCATAATATGATCATTGAATTCACTGATACATGACCTCATTAGCCCACTGAGTTCATAATATGCTACAAACTTACCAACTTTAATGAGAGAATAATTCCAATTCCTGCCTGTTGCAGAATTCTACAAAATATCATGCTGTACTTGATATTCCTTTTTTTTTTTTTTTTTTTTTTTTGAGACAGAGTCTCGCTCTGTTGCCCAGGCTGGTCTCAAACTCTTGGCCCCAAGCGATCTTCCTGCGTCAGCCTCCTAAAGTACAAGGATTATAGGCATGTGCCACTCTACCTGGCCTGAAATTCCATTTCTAATGGCTCTTGAGCCATTGTTGAAATTCCTTTTTTTTCTTCTGCTTGTCAGTCTCACCTACCTCTTGTTTACAATTCATCTACAAAGTACCAAATAGACCAGGTCATAAACATAATTGAAATACATTCTTACTGGAAAGTGAGGCTATCTGAAAAGGCATAGCTGTAGGCAAATTATTGCAACATGTTTACATCTTAAATAACATTCCAACATCTTTGTTATTCAGTCTGCATGTTGATAATTTCATTTATTAAATATAGAACTTCAACTAGATGAGATCCATAAGTAATTTACTTAAGACATAACCTCAATACATATTTAATTGAATGCATACCCTTGTGTAAATAAGCTACTGATTTAATTCACATGACTAACCTACTTTCTAACATTATTACAGTGGACTCCTACTGATACCATTTCACAATAGCATGTGCGAAAATAACCCTGGACCAGTTTTTAAAACAAAAATTATATTGACTTTTTATCTGGGACGTGGGACTTTATTGCATGAAACTTCCACTGACAGTGGGCATAGCATTTCCTTTGCATATGCCAACTAAATCAGTAGCTGTATGCAACCTTTAATAGATATATAGTTATTACCTTCAATTTCACACCTTGATGCATGGAAATCTTTTTTATCTATATTTAATACAACTGTGAGTTTTGATCTTTTATAGAGATTTATGTCAACAGAATTTTGAAATAAGTTCATATAGTAGTGGCCTCTCATAGCAATGGAAGACACCTGAGAAATCACATAGTTGAATCACTGGAGAGTAAATCTTAATGCTAGGTTGTAATTAGAATTTAAACTGATGAAGGCCACTTTGTGTTGAGAACTGTAGGGAAACTTGATTTTCTTACCCAAAGGGTATTTTACCACTGGGAAATAAACAAGTATCAAATGCTTATACAGTATAGACTTTCAATTCCCCTGGAACTAGTGTTAAGCATATACAAGAAGTTATAAAGGCGTGGATGATTGAAATAATTAAGGAAAGTGTATTTCCACTGTATATACTACCCAGCCATGCTTACAGAGTTCATTCATGCCCTTTGCCTAGTTAGCCTCACAATTAAGTCCCAGCATAGTTTATTTTGATGTAGCTGTCTACATGTATTGGAATACTATTTTATCGCACATAGCTCCTAAACTTGCCCATAAGTATATTGAACACCAGTTGTGTGGCACACTCAACCAAGTGAATGTAATCAATACATAATTGCTGAAGGAGTCTGCATTTATCCAAATCAAATTATGCTCCATGTTGAGCTAAGTTTTAACAGCTTTAGAAAATGATGTAATCCATTGTTCTGGAATGCAATTCGGAAAGTCAGAGTCAGTATGTCCTTCATCAAAAATTAAATTTGTGTGTTTTCTTAGAATGTATTGAGATTTATTGGCATGTTCTTGCTTTTCCTATATATATAAAATGGAAACTGAGTTCCTTTATTACTTCCTGAGATGGTAGAGCTGACTTTTATGCAGGATATCATCACTATTTTTTTTTCCGCATTGATAGCTACAAATTTTATATTATTATTATTATTTTTTGCTACAAATTTTAATTTTCTTTGTAATTAAGTGTCTGGATGACTTTTTAATTCTCTGTTTCTTCCGGGCTTCCAATCATATACCATTGTTTGCTTCAAAAGGGATATATTTTACTCTCTCAAGTAATCCAAAGGTATTCCTAATTTTGCCACACCTCATTTTCACTTCTCTTTAAGGGCCTTTATAGTATGTTCTAATTTCTCATTTGATAGTATGCATCATTTAGTATTTCTAGCTCTAAAATTCCATTATTAATTATTTTTTTCTTTTCTTTCTTTCTTTTTTCTTTTTTCTTTTTTTTTTTTTTTTGAGAGGGAGTCTTGCTCTGTCACCCAGGCTGGAGTGTAGCGGCGTGACCTCGGTTCACTGCAACCTCCGCCTCCCGAGTTCAAGCGATTCTCCTACCTCAGCCTCCCTGGGATTACAAGTGCCCGCCAACACACCCGGCTAATTTTTGTATTTTAGTAGAGACAGGATTTCACTATGTAGGTCAAGCTGGTCTCAAATTCCTGACCTCAAATGATCTGCCCGCCTCAGCCTCCCAAAGTGCTGGGATTACAGGCGTGAGCCACCGCGCCCCGCCAATCACTTCTTTATCAGCTGTACTTCTTTCCTACCTTTACTGTAATACTTATGATCTTGCCTGGGTCATGAGTTTTCTTCTAGTTTGTTCAGCTATAGATGTCTTTTATGTTGGAGCAAAACTAGGTCCAGGGTAGGAATGTCATTATTAGATGTAAAACATATTAGCTGATTTAACCAATTTATGTTTGAGTGAAACTTTGAAAACCCTTCGTTAACAGTATAAAGCTAGGTTTCCTAAAAATAGAAATTTTGTCCTTGGCAGCTGTTATGTAAGTCATGACCCTTGTCTTGTTCATAAGAAAGAAATTTTACAGCTGTCAGATTTTCATTTTAGGAGAAACGATGTTGGAAATTAATTTGGTTTCTTCTCCATTTGGCAAGGTATGAACCTTATAACACTTGACTAAACACTCTACTTGTTATTTTTCTTTTTTCACATTTTACTGAAGCTGCAATATCACTAAGCGCACTTTCATTCTTTTTACAGTGTTATTTTTCTGATTTTCTTTAAATTAAAAACCTGTTGCTTCCCCTTCTCTGTCCTGTCTCCATTCCTCTGATCCCCTACACAAATACACATGGTTCATTTAAAAAATAGCAACCATCTTGGTAAAGCTGTCTTTTCCATTGTGTCCCGCAAGTTCTTTTAGGTGTAACATCATAAGAAGTCACAAACTTGTATTCAACTCTTTTCAGTTTTAGGCAAATTCCATTTTTAGGAATAATAGTTAAGCAGCCACAAGACCACAGGTTAATATTGAGTGCTCTCTCTTACTTTACCAATCCAAACAATGTTTAACTCTTATTTATTAGTGTTTGAGTGTTTTATTTAAAAATTGTGTACGAAGTTAAATATTCTAAGTTCTTCTGTATGGCTTTACTACATCTAATGTAAATTTACTCCATTGGAATTCTTTGGTTTTTGGCAGGAATAGGAATTACTCTATAATATGGGTGAGAAAGATTAGGAAATGAACTGAAAGTAATTGGAAGAGGAGGCACAAGTAAACCATCAGAAACGCTTTTGACCATAAGAAGGGGAAATTAAGGGACAGAACGGAAGAAGCATTGTGCTCCTATCAGCAATCTGAGGGTTAACTCTACTTGCTTAAAAGCAAGAAATATTTTTAATATTCTCTCCACTCTGTACTGATTTTATCTGAAAAATTGCTGCTAAAATTTAGGAGCCATTTTGAAAGCAACGGTAGTAATCAAAGGTATAATCCTCATGCTATATAATGTTTTAGATTATCAAACTGCTTTACTATGTGGAGCTTTTTCTGCCCGTTACAGAGGGTTAGACGGAGAACATTGTTCCCATCTTAGAGGTGAGGAACGTGCAGATGGCAAGAATAGTAAGTGGCTGGCTCCAAGTCACACAGCAAGTCAATCAACCAGAGACTAAAATATTTATTACCAGTAGACTGCTAAATTTCTGCGTCATGAACAATGACTTGGAGAGGATGTTGCTGAGTAGAAATTTTGTCACACCTGATCTGAGAATATAAAATTTGTTCATTTGCAAAAAACATGCTTCTGAAGTATTTTGTTTCCATTATTTATTTAGCCAGCTAGTTTCTTATGTGTACTAAAGAAGGTCTCCCAAATTACCTAAATTCCACAATAGGGCTTAGATTGATGAAGTTTTATATTTTTTCCTCCTTATAAAAAGCTCTTTTTATAAAAAATATCCCTGTAGTACTAAAACAGGGAGAAATCTCCTAAATAATATATTTTTTAATATTACTTTTTTAAAAAACTAGGGTAAGCACCTCACAATCAAAATTTAATGTATTTGTTATCTTGAAATGCAGGGGTTTTTGAAGGAAATGTGGTAGGTAAACAATTTAGTTCCCAATTCCTGATGGTAAAAATGCAAAATTGGGCCGGGTGTGGTGGCTCACGCCCGTAATCCCAGCACTTTGGGAGACGAAGGTGGGTGGATCACGAGGTCAGGAGTTCAAGACCAGCCTGGCCAAGATGGTGAAACCCCCCCCCCATCTCTACTAAAAACACAAAAATTAGCCGGGCATGGTGATGGATGCCTGTAATCCCAGCTACTTGGGAGGCTGAGGCACAGAATTTTTTGAACCCGGGAGGCAGAGGTTGCAGTGAGCCGAGATTGTGCCATTGGACTCCAACCTGAGTGATAGAGTGAGACTCCAACTCAAAAAAAAAAAAAAAAAAGCAAAATTGTTGGTATCTCTAAGACAGAGCAAGACTCCCTCTCTAAGAGATAGTGTCTCCCACTTAATTGAATTCGTTTTGTTTGCTTTGCTTTGATTCTTGCCACAGAAAATCTGTGGGTCAAAGGCTGACCCAGAGATTTGCTCAGAGAGTTAAGAAAAATAATAAGATGTATTTGTAAATTTTTAAATAATGAAAAATGAGATGTATTTGTAAATTTTAAAATAACCTCTTTATAAATATAAATATCTTTATAAATATAAAGAGGTAGGATGTTTTGGCTACTTAGCACATTCTGAGTCACACACACAAACAGGCCAAACAACTCTAGATATTCAAATAAATTCCCCTTTTGGTGATTCACTTCGGTAACTGCCTATCCTCATCAATGCCTGTTTGTGATGATGAAATAGTTGACAACTGGGACTTTACAAAAATAGCTCCTGAAAAAAATTAAACATTTTATTGCAATGTATGTTCATATTTTTTTTAACTTTTATGAAATAACATTGTGATAGGTGCTTTAAGATACATATTTTTCCAGAAGTGGTTTATAGTATAAACTAAGGGCAGTTTTTACATTGTGATATGTGGGTGGATGGTCATATTTAGTTAGATTATTAAGAAATCATGAAGTGTTCCCTAACAAGAAACTTGCAAAGCTATTTGGCAGGAAGAAAATCATTAACTTCTAGTTTATCTTTTTCTCATGCTATATGCTTAATTACCAAGTAAATTCACTTGCGTATCGTTACCTTAATTCAAAGGAGAAGCCAGAATGTTTATCATTGGTGGGAGTAAAATATACACAGATTCTTTACCATGGTGAAATAGAATAATACTGAATTCCCAATACAGAAATACTAATTTCATAAGCTAATATTCCTGTCTTTTAGCTGACTTCTTTCTCTCTTCAGGATATGTTTACTATTTATTACTTACCTTTGAATTTTTGCTTTAGGGGACTTTTACCTATTGCATCCTACTATATTAAGTATCCTTTACAATGAAATATCTTAGCAAAGAAATGCTTTTAAAACTTCACAGATATCTGATTTCATTCTTAATATATGGGGGAAGCAGTAAAAGAAAAAGCACTTCACCATGTAGAAGAGAAAGTGATCATTTTAATTAAGATAATGTCAATTCATGATCAACATTTAATCCTCTGCAAACAAGGGAACACTTACTAGCAGTACTTGAAGACTTGTGAGTTGGAATTGCATGTTACTTGAAAGATCTAATTAAGCTAAATTTTGGTGCACAGCAGTTGTACATGATTTCATGTTTATGTAGCAAAATGCATTGAAATGTATTAGTGTTGAAACATACATGTAAAGGTAGTTGTGGAAATTGTTATATTTTCCTTGTGTGTCATTTATTTAGAGCATAAAGGTTTTTTTTTAATTGTTCTAACTGAATAAGGCTAAATGAATACTGTAATTGAAAATATATTTTAAATCTTTGTCATGAGTTTTTTTAAAAAAAAACTATTGCAAATTGTATCATTCCTGATTACACAGAACTTTGTGGGTGGTTTTAAATAAATTTTATACTTCTATTTTGCACCTGATAGTCTAATTTTTCTTTCCTCCTAAAAATCACACTTAAAAGTTTTAATATTCAATAAAATTCACACATTTTAACTACAAAGGACTATAAGATTTAATATTTAGAGATGACTAAACGTATGCATGTGCTCACCATAAAACCAAAATGGCTGGCATTTATGAAATCCTTATTACGTGCCAGAAACCTTACACTTTATGTAAATTATGTAATTCCCATGGTGATTCTATTAAGGACTCTTATCAACCTCATTACATAGATCTATTCTGAAACTTGAAGTTATTAAGTTCACAGTCCTAGTAATTGGCAGAGCTGTTACTCTACTCATGTCCTTACTTGGCTTTACAATTGTTTCAATAAACTTAATACTTTTCCTTAAGTCTGCTAAATTTAAACTTAATTCTGAATGCAGTTTGCCAATAGTATTTTACTGTTTTTACTTTTTTTTTTTTTTTTGAGACAGTCTCACTTTGTCGCCTGGGCTGGGGTACAGTGGCACAATCTTAGCCCACTGCAACCTCTGCCTTCTGGTTCAAGTGATTCTCCTGCCTCAGTCTCCTGAGTAGCTGCGATTATAGGGGCCCACCACCAAGCCCAACTAATTTTTGTATTTTTAGTAGAGACAGGGTTTCCCCATGTTAGCCAAGCTGGTCTCAAACTCCTTACCTGAGGTGATCCGCCCACCACTGTCTCCCTAAGTGCTGGGACTACAGGCGTAGGCCGTTGCGCCTTGACGCCAACAGTATTTTAAAGACTTCAATATTAATTTTTTTTTTTTTTTCTGAGACAGAGTCTCGCTCTGTCGCCCAGGCTGGAGTGCAGTGGCATGATCTCAGCTCACTGCAACCTCCGCCTCCTAGGTTCAAGCAATTCTCCTGCCTCAGCTTCCTGAGTAGCTAGGATTACAGGTGTGCACAACGACTCCCAGCTAACTTCTTTTTTTATTTTTTTGAGACAGAGTCTCGCTCTGTTGCCCAGGCTGGAGTGCAGTGGTGTGATCTTGGCTCACTGCAAGCTCCGCCTCCCAGGTTCACGCCATTCTCCTGCCTCAGCCTCCTGAGTAGCTGGGACTACAGGCGCCTGCCACCACGCCCAGCTAATTTTTTTGTATTTTTTATTTATTTTATTGTATTATTTTTATTTTTTTGAGACAGGGTCTCGCTCTGTTGCCCAGGCTGGAGTGCAGTGGCATGATCTCAGCTCACTGCAAGCTCCGCCTCCCGGGTTCACGCCATTCTCCTGCCTCAGCCTCCTGAGTAGCTGGGACTACAGGCGCCCGCCACCTCGCCCGGCTAGATTTTTGTATTTTTTTTAGTAGAGACGGGGTTTCACCGTGTTAGCCAGGATGGTCTCGATCTGCTGACCTCGTGATCCGCCTGTCTCGGCCTCCCAAAGTGCTGGGATTACAGGCTTGAGCCACCGTGCCCGGCCAGTTTACTTTTCATAAAAATTCCATTACAGGCCAGGTGTGGTGGCTCATGCTTGTAATCCTACCAATTTGGGTGGCTGAGGCGGTGGATCGCTTGAGCTCAAGAGTTTGAGACCAGCCTGGGAAAGGTAGGGAAACCCTCTCTCTACAAAAAGTACAACAAAATTAGCCGGGTGTGTTGGCAATCACATGTAGTCCCAGTGACTTGGTAGACTGAGGCGGGAGGCTCACTTGAACCCAAAAGGTTGAGGCTGCAGTGAGTTGAGATGGAGCCACTGCACTCCAGCCTGGGTAACAAAGTGAAACCCTGCCTCAAAAAAAAAAAAAAAAAAAAGATTGACTGAGTGTGGTGGCTTACACCCACAATAATCCCAGCACTTTGAGAGGCCAAGGCAGGCGGATCACCTGAGGTCAGGAGTTCAAGACGAGCCTGGCCAACATGGTGAAACCCTGTCTCTATAAAAAAATTAGCTGGTTGTGGTGGCGGGTGCCTATAATCCCAGGTACTCGGGAGGCTGAGGCAGGAGAATCACTTGAATCTGGGAGGCAGAGGTTGCAGTGAGCTGAGATTGTGCCCTTAGACTCCAGCCTGGGCAACAGTGAGACTGCATCTCAAAAAAAAAAAAAAAAATTTATGTTACTGGGCATGAGGGTGTATGCCTGTAGTCTCAGCTACCAAGGAGGCGGAGGCAGGAGGACTGCTTTAGCCCAGTAGTTTAAGTCCAGCCAGCCTGGGCAACATAGCAAGATCCCATCTCTAAGTAAAAA
Source organism: Colobus angolensis palliatus (assembly GCF_000951035.1). Taxonomy (NCBI): domain Eukaryota; kingdom Metazoa; phylum Chordata; class Mammalia; order Primates; family Cercopithecidae; genus Colobus; species Colobus angolensis. The sequence goes on from NW_012113141.1 coordinate 1,679,808, forward strand.
CAAACAACATAAAAATTGTATAAGAAGCAATTGGAACATTTATTTTTTATAATTTTAGAGTGGGAAAAGCATGTCACAAAATCTAAGAGGCATAAAAGAAAAAATTACCAATTTAACTATATAAAAATAATAGGGCTGGGCATGGTGGCTCACACCTATAATCCCAGCACATTAGGAGGCAAGTGGGGAAGACTGCTTGAAGCCAGGAGTTTGAGAATATTTCAGGCAACATAGTGGGATTGCATCTCTACAAAAATTTAAGGCCTGGCGTGGTGGCTCACGCCTGTAATCCTAGCACTTCAGGAGGCCAAGGCAGTCAGATCACAAGGTCAGGAGTTTGAGATCAGTCTGGCCAACATAGTGAAACTCTGTCTCTACTAAAAATTCAAAAAAATTATCCAGTGTGGTGGTGGGTGCCTGTAATCCCAGCTACTTCAGAGGCTGAGGCAAGGAGAATTGCTTGATTCTGTAAGGTGGCGGTTGCAGTGAGCCAGGATTGTGCCATTGCACTCCAGCCAAGGCAACAGTGTGAGACTCTGTCTCAAAAAATAAATAAATAAAAAATAAAAATGTCTGGGCGTGGTAGGCTGAGCTTGTAGTCCTAGCTACTTGAGAGGCTGAGATGGGAGGATTGCTTGAGCCAGAGATGTTAAGACTGCAGTGAGCTGTGATAGCAGCACTACACTTCAGCCTGGGTGACAGAGAGAAAATCTGTCTCAACAAAATTTTAAATTTAAAAATAAATAATAGTCCGGGCATGGTGGCTCACGCCTGCAATCCCAGCACATTGGCAGGCAGCGGGGAGCGGATCCCTTGAGGTGAGGAGTTCAAGACCAGCCTGGCAAACAATGGCAAAACCCCGTCTCTGCTAAAATAATACAAAAATGGCTGGGCTAGGTGGCTCACGCCTGTAATCCCAGCACTTCGGGAGGCCAAGGCAGGTGGATCACCTGAAGTCAGGAGTTTGACCAGCATGGAGAGACCTTGTCTCTACTAAAAAAACAAAATTAGCTGGGCGTGGTGGCCTGTAATTCCAGCTACTCGGGAGGCTAAGGCAGGAGAACTGCTTGAATCCAGGAGGTGGAGGTTGCAGTGAGCCAAGATTATGCCATTGCACTTTAGCCTAAAAAGAGTGAAACTCTGTCCAGAAAAAAAAAAAACCAAAAAAAAGTAAAAATGGAACCTTCTGTACAAAAAATTTTCCCAAAATCGAATTTGAAAAAACAAAACAAGTCAAAACCTAACATTAAATATTTGAAGCTTGGCCGGGCGTGGAGGCTCATGCCTGTAATCCCAGCTACTCAGGAGGCTGAAGCAGGAGAATTGCTTGAACCTGGGAGACGGAGGTTGCGGTGAGCCGAGATCACACTATTGCACGCCAGCCTGGGCAACAAGAGCGAAACTCCATCTCAAAAAAAAAAAAAAATTTGAAGCTCATGTAACAGAAGACTAAAATAATGAGCTGTCAAGAATGAATAAGGATCAGTGGCCTAATGGAAACAGAATAAAGGATAGGAACAATAGGCTAATAGAAAAGGAAATACAAATGTCTCTTACAAGTATAAAAAGATATCTTCATGCATAGTAAGAAAAATACTATAACTACATTAAGATGCCAATGATGGCCACCATCCACTCCTTTCCTCTCTTTTTGTGCATGACATATCCCCATGGAGTGGTGGCAACTGTTCTTCCACCTTCTGGAATTTGAGTTGACAGTGTTTCCTTCTTCACTTTGGAGCCCCGAGGTATTACGAGTGAAGGCCCGGTTGCTCTGGGTGAAAGAGAAGCTGAGAGTAATGGAGTACTGAAGTGCTAGATTCTGACTTAAGAAACAACACTGGGCATGCGAGAATCAGGTAACTCTAGCTCCAGCTGCCATGTGAATACAAGAATATGAGAGTCCTTAAGCAATAGCCAGACAGCTGAGCCCAGTCATCCACAGAGCTAGTAGATATTGATATTTTAAGCCACTACATTTTGTGATGGTTTGTTATACCATAAAGCACCATTATTCAGTGCTCCCATAAAGTGCTGGTGGAGTATAAATTGGTATAATTCTTTTTTTTTTTTTTTTTCTGAGATGGAGTCCCACTCTGTTGCCCAGGCTGGAGTGCAGTGGCACGATCCTGGTTCACTGCAACCTCTGCCTCCTAGGTTCAAGTGATTCTCCTGCCTCAGCCTCCTAAGTAGCTGGGATTATAGGTGGGTGCCACTATGCCTGAATAATTTTTGTATTTTAAGTAGAGACAAGGTTTCACCATGTTGGCCAGGCTGGTCTCAAACTCCTGACCTCATGATCTGCCTGCCTCGGCCTCCCAGAGTGTTGGGATTATAGGCGTGAGCCACCATAGCCAGCCATAAATTGGTATAATTCTTATGGATGTAGAATTGGCAGTAACTATTAAAATCATAAATGCATGAAAACTGTGACCAAGCAATCCTTTTAAGAAGGTTTTTTTATTTTTTTATTTTTTTATTTTATTTTATTTTTTTTGAGGCGGAGTCTCGCTCTGTCGCCCGGACTGGAGTGCAGTGGCCGGATCTCAGCTCACTGCAAGCTCCTCCTTCCAGGTTTACGCCATTCTCCTGGCTCAGCCTCCGGAGTAGCTGGGACTACAGGCGCCCGCCACCTCGCCCGGCTAGTTTTTTGTATTTTTTAGTAGAGACGGGGTTTCACCGTGTTAGCCAGGATGGTCTCGATCTCCTGACCTCGTGATCCGCCCGTCTCGGCCTCCCAAAGTGCTGGGATTACAGGCTTGAGCCACCGCACCCGGCAAGAAGGTTTTTATTTTTTAGAGACGGGGGTCTTGCTATGTTGGTGAGGTTGGTCTTGAACTCTTGGCCTCAAGCAATTCTCCCACCTCATCCTCCCAAAGTGCTAGGATTATAGTCATGAGCCACTTTTCCTAGCCTTAAGAAGGTATTCTACTGATATAATTATACACAAGTGAAATCACATAATCACGAAGTTGTTTATTGCAGCACTGCCTATGAAAGTAAAGAAGAATAAGCAGTTCATGCCTGTAATCCCAGCACTTTGGGAGGCCGAAGCAGGCAGTTCACCTGAGGTCAGGAGTTCGAGACGAGCCTGGCCAACATGGTGAAACACCATCTCTACT
>NW_012113141.1:1686994-1692543 GCF_000951035.1 Colobus angolensis palliatus
GGCGTGGTGGTGCGTGCCTGTAGTCTCAGCTGCTCAGGAGGCTGAAGCAGAAGAATTCCTTGAACCCAGGAGGTGGAGGTTGCAGTGAGCTGAGATCGCACCACTGAACTCCAGCCTGGGCAACACAGTGAGATTCCGTCTCAAAAAAGAAAAAGAAAAAGAAAATTATTATTATTGGCCAGGCATGGCAGCTCACGCCTGTAATCCTAGCACTTTGGGAGGCTGAAGCGGGTGGATCACCTGAGGTCCAGAGTAGGAGGCCAGCCTGGCGAACATGGTGAAACCCTCTCTCTACTAAAAATACAAAAAATTAGCCGAGCATGGTCACACATGCCTATAATCCCAGCTACTTTGGATGCTGAGGCAAGAGAATCACTTGAACCCGGGAGGCAAAGATTGCAATGATCTGAGATCGCACCATTGCACTCCAGCCTGGGCAACAGGAGTGAAACTCCATCTCAAAAAAACAAAGAAAAATAAATAAAATAAATTTTATTATTATTTTGGTAAATTTTTTAGTATTAACTTTTTTTTTTTTTTGAGACGGAGTCTCATTCTGTTGCCCAGGATGGAGTGCAGTGGCATGATCTCAGCTCACTGCAACCTCCACCTCCTGCGTTCAAGTCATTCTCCTGCCTCAGCCTCCTAAGTAGCTGGGATTACAGGTGCGCATCACCACGTCCAGCTAATTTTCGTATTTTTAGTAGAGATGGAGTTTCACCATGTTGGTCAGGCTGGTCTCAAACTCCTGACCTCGTGATCTGCCTGCCTCGGCCTCCCAAAGTGCTGGGATTAGAGGCGTGAGCCACTGCACTTAGGCAGTATTATCTTTCTACAAGCTATTATTTGACCTCAGTTCGAAGTAATTGTTATGTCAAAGAGGCATGTTTTGGGATGACATATTCTGGTTTCCTTCAACTCATAGCAGCATTATTCATACTAGCCCCAAAGTAGAAAAACTTAATAGATGAGCTAATGTGTGGATAAGCAAAATGTGGTATATCTATTGTGTTAAAGAGAAGTTTTTAAAATCTGTTTGTAGTCATAATTGTGATCATTGAGTTTTCATGTTTGAGATGTGTGTCACTCAAGCCTTTTTACAATGTCCGTATATTACATTAAAAAAAAAAAAAAGAGGCCGGGTGCGGTGGCTCACGCCTGTAATCCCAGCACTTTGGGAGGCCAAGGCAGGTGGAGCATGAGGTCAGGAGATCGAGACCAGCCTGACCAACATGATGAAAACCCGTCTCTACTAAAAATACAAAAATTAGCAGCATGTGGTGGCGAGCGCCTGTATTCTCAGCTACTCAGGAGCCTGAGGCAGGAGAATCGCTTGAATCCGAGATGTGGAGGTTGCAGTGAGCCGAGATTGCACCAGTGTACTCCAGCCTGGGTGACAGAGCGAGACACCGTCTCAAAAAGAAAAAGAAAAAAAAGAATGACATTTGTTGAAGCACGATAAGGAAGACTTTACTTGGGACCATTACGATTATGTATAGGGACCACTACAATGGGATTTTACAGTGGGAAAGAGAGTTGGCCTAAACTCTGAATAAAACATGGGCAAGGGGGAATTTATAGCCAAGGAGTAGGTTAGGGTCAGTGGATAGAAAGTTACTAAGGACCAGGTTCACATCTATCAGTGGCATAATCTCAGCACACTGCAACCTCCACTTTCCGGGTTCAAGGGATTCTCCTGCCTCAGCCTCCGGAGTAGCTGGAACTACAGGTGCGTGCCACCACACCTGGCTTATTTTTGCATTTTTAGTAAAGATGGGGTTTCACCATGTTGGGCAGGCTAGTCTCGAACTCCTGACCTCAAGTGATCTACCCACCTCGGCCTCCCAATCAACTAACCAACCTTCCTTCCTTTCTCTTTCTTTCCCTCACTCCCTTTCTCTCTCTTTCTTTTTTCCGTCTTTCCTCTTTCTTTTTTTTTGAGACAGGGTCTCACTCTGTCACCCAGACCAGAGTGCAGTGACACCATCTAGGCTCACTGCGACCTTCCTCTCCCAAGCTCAAGTGATCCTCCTACCTCAGCCTCCAAAATAGCTGGTACTACAGGGTGCATGTCACCACGCCTGGCTAATTTTTGTTTTTGTTTTTGTTTTTGTAGAGACAGGGTCTTGCCATGTTGCCCAGACTAGTTGCCTCTCTTTTCTTTCCTTTGCACAATTTAAGTCTATTTTTTCATTCAATCACCTTTTATTCTTTAAGGACCAGCTGAATCATCTGTTGGGCCTTGGTAGCAGAGAATATTCACTGGATTGTTAGCGGTCAAGAATTTAATAAGGGGAAACTTCTATGAAAATAAATAAAAATAACGATTAATAGAAACCCAGTTTCTGAATCTAGAGGGCAGTGAGTCAATAAGATTTTTAGATGTTGGACTTGAGGATAGCAACCCAATGGATTTCCTGGTTTATAGTTTGAATGTCTCTGGTAATGATATTTGGTGTTTCTGATGAAGTTTCTGATTGGTCCACCCAGTAGCAAGCACAAAGTTGATTTCTTTTAAGTTTGTATCACATTTTCCAGGTTTGGCTAGCAAGGCTCTGGGAAAATAAGCAGTTTTAATATTTTGTGACTCTAAGCCATAAGGGTGGAAAAAAAATTGGAAATAATAGTTTGGAGAGTTATAGCCAGATACTGAAGGAAACTAGAAGAATTTAGGATCCAGATCAGTCTGCAGATAGACCTCTAAGACGACGAACAAGACTAGAATTTTTTTTTTTTTTTTAATTATGAACGGAGTTTTACTGTTGTTGCCCAGGCTGGAGTGCAATAGCACGATCTCAGCTCATTGCAACCTCTGCCTCCTGGGTTCAAGCAATTCTCCTGCCTCAGCCTCCCAAGTAGCTGGGATTACAGGCACCTGCCACCACGCCCAGTTAATTTTGTATTTTTAGTAGAGACAGGGTTTCACCATGTTGGCCAGGCTGGTCTTGAACTCCTGACTTCAGGTGATCCGCCTGCCTCGGCCTCCCAAGGTGCTGGGATTACAGGCATGAGCCACTGCACCTGGCCAAGACTAGAATCTGATCATCACGAGGATGTTCTATAGTTTTCCATTGAAACTACACTGTCTCTAAAATCACCCTTATTGTTATTAAAGATGATCAAAGGCTGACTTGTTTGCAAAGTAAGTCTAGTCATTAAACTTGGCCTCATTATTTACGTAAGTATAGTAAGAATAGTGATTGATTTTGATCTTAGGCTTTTTATTTTTATTTATTTATTTTTTGAGACAGAGTCTCACTCTGTTACCCAGGCTGAAGTGCAATGGCATGATCTCGGCTCACTGTAACCTCTGCCTCCCAGGTTCAAGCGATTCCCTTGCCTCAGTCTCCCAAGTAGCTGAGATTACATGTGCCCACTACCACACCCAGCTAATGTTTTGTATTTTTTAGTAGAGACGGGGTTTTGCCACGTAGGCCAGACTGGTCTCGAACTCCTGACTTTAGATAATATGCCCACCTTGGCTTTCCAAAGTGCTGGGATTACAGGCATGAACCACCACCCCGGCCAGAATCTTAAGAATCTGAGAATCTTAGGACAGCTTTCTTCGGTTCCACAATTCTTCCATCCTCCTTGTATGACCTTGTATTCATTTTGTATCCACTGTCTCTACAGTGGCATACATGACAAACTGAAAGCTCCTGGACTGCTTGGTGTTTGGATCTCTCATTACTACACAATCTGAGTGTTCCCCATTGTTTAAAATGGCTCCTCAGGCTCTCTCATCAGTTCCCCCCTCCCCTTCCCCTCCCCTCCTTCCTCTCCCCTCCTCTCACCTCCTTTCTCTCCCCTCCCCTCCCCCTTTTCTTAGAGGTAGTCTTGCTCTGTCGCCCAGGCTGGAGTGCAAGCATGAGATCTTGGCTCACTGCAACCTCCGCCTCTTGGGTTCAACGATTCTCCTGCCTCAGCCTCTAGAGTAGCTGGGATTACGGGTCATGCCATCACGCCCAGCTAATTTCATCAGTTGTTTCAAAGCCCAGTCTCCTGCTGAAGAGCTTCCATAGGTGTTCAGCGTCACAATGACAATGAAAAGAGAGACTTTAATTTTAATTTTTAAAAATAGAGACAGCGTTCTTGCTATGTTGCCTAGGCTGGTCTTGAACTTTTGGCTTCGAAGCAATCCTCCCATGTTAACCTCTCAAAGTGTTGGGATTACAGGTGTGAGCCACTATGCCTGTCCAGAAGAGAGACTTTCAGGATTCTTCCTCAGTGGGTTCATAGGGAAAGGAATAAACGAAGTAACATATCTCTCAAATTGGACTTTTAAAAGCCCTTTGGCTGGGAGCGGTGGCTCACGCCTGTAATCCCAGCACTTTGGGAAGCCGAGAGGGGCGGATCACGAGGTCAGGAGATCGAGACCATCCTGGCTAACACAGTGAAACCCTGTCTCTACTAAAAATACAAAAATTTAGCCAGGCGTGGTGGCGGGCACCTGTAGTCCCAGCTACTCAGGAGGCTGAGGCAGGAGAATGGCGTGAACTCGGGAGGCAGAGCCTGCAGTGAGCCAAGATCACGCCACTGCACTCCAGCCTGGGCGACAGAGCGAGACTCTGTCTCAAAAAAATAAAGAAATAAAGAATGCGCAATGTTAACCATAAAATGGAATGAGTTCTGATACATGCCACAACCTGGATGAACCCTAAAATCAATGTGCTAAAACAAAGAAAATCAACACATAAAAGGCCACATATTGTATGATCCTCTTTATAGGAAATGTCTAGGACAGTATAGACAGAAATGTTAGTGGTTGGTTGCCTGAGACGGCTAAGAGCAGGGATTGGGGGCTATTGGTTAACAGGTATGGGTTTCTTTTTTGGGTGATGTAAAGATTCTTGAAGTAGTGGTAGGGATGGTTGTACAACCTTCTGACTATACTAAAAGCCACTGAATTGTACTTTTTTTTTTGAGACGGAGTTTCGCTTTTGTTGCCCAGGCTGGAGTGCAGTGGCGTGATCTCAGCTCACTGCAACTTCTGCCTCTTGGGTTCAAGCAATTCTCCTGCCTCAGCCCCTTGAGTAGCTGGGATTACAAGCATGCGCCACCACACCTGGCTAATTTTTGTATTTTTAGTAGAGGTGGGGTTTCACCATGTTGCCCAGGTTGGTCTTGAACTCCTGACCTCAGGTGATCCACCTGCCTCGGTCTTCCAAAGTGCTGGGATTACAGGCATGAGCCACCGCACCCGGCCTCAATTGTACTTTAAGATATTTTAAATAGTGAGTTGTATGTTAATTTTATCTCAATTTTTAAGATGAGTTAAGAATGTTACAGGGTATAACTAGTTCAACCACTGTGGAAGACAGTGAGGTGATTCCTCAAGGATGTATAACTAGAAATACCATTTGACCCAGCCATCCCATTACTGGGCATATACCCAAAGGATTATAAGTCATGCTGCTATAAAGACACACGTACATGTAGATTTATAGCGGTACTATTCACAATAGCAAAGACTTGGAACCAACCCAAATGTCCATCAATGATAGACTGGATTAAGAAAATGTGGCACATATACACCATGGAATACTATG
>NW_012113141.1:1692673-1694722 GCF_000951035.1 Colobus angolensis palliatus
AACCAAACACTGCATGTTCTCACTCATAGGTGGGAACTGAACGAGAACACTTGGACACAGGGGGTAACATCACACAACTCCCATGATCTCGGGGTGGGGGGAGGGGGGATAGCATTAAGAGATATACCTAATGTAAATGACGAGTTAACGGGTGCAGCACACCAACATGGCACATGTATACATATGTAACAAACCAGGACGTTGCGCACATGTACCCTAGAACTTAAAGTATAATTAAAAAAAAAAGTTACAGGGTATATCCTTTATCCCAAATAATGCGACGAGATTAAAAAAAAAAAAGGGGGAAACATAAAATGGCGCCGGCCTGACTCGGATCACGTGACCGCCATTTCTTTCCTTCCCACCCAGAGGAAAGCCCTTCTTTCAGAGCAAGCGCAAGACATATAGCCCAGCGGCTCATTGTTAAGCGAGGCCCAGGCAACCCTTAGGCGCGCTCTATTTCTCCCTCCGTAGCGAAAGGGCCAGGCGTATTGAGCGGTCAGGAGAGCGCGCACGCAGAACGTCAGCCAGTAAGCGCCGTTCCTCCGGGAGATGTGGAGGAGGGGAGCGGCGTGGAGGAAGAGGGGGAAGTTGGCGCATGCGCCTAAGGCTGACGGGTTTGAAATGGCTTCGATGTTAGCCGGGACCCGACTCAGGTGAAGGTCTGGTCCGCGCGGTTGGAGCGGTGGGCGGCGAAGCCGGGGGTCTTAACATCCTGTCGGATCTGTGGAAGGGCCAGGAGCGATCTTTTGGGTAGCGCGGCGGCCCTGGGCGGCGACGGTGGGGCTCTTGTGGGACTGGGACGGGAGGGACGCGGTCCCTTTTGTGCGGATCGGAGCAGGCCCGGCGCGGCCAGCCCCTCCCCCACCACTCGGCACCTCAGGTGCCCCCAGCGCCCCTCAGCCTCGGCATGGCGACTTCTCCGTCCCCCGCCCATTGCTCCCGAGTCGCTGCGGTTGTACCCTCCTGGCCCCTCGGCCCGGGACATCGTGGCGGCTCCCGGCGGCGTGGGTCTTGGGGAATAGAGGCTTTATCCGTGAGTGGTTAACGAGCCCAGGGATCTCGAGTGTCGTGGGGCGGTGGGTTCCGCCTTCCGTCGCCGGTGGCCGGCACGGAGCTGGGACTGGAGGAAGATGGACGGCCGGGCTCCGGCCCTTGAGGGTCGCGGCGGCAGAGGATGGGGTGCGCGGGTAGAGAATCTTCCCCTTTTCTGGTTTGTCTTTGGGGGAGGGGTTTTCCCAGTGGTTCTTCAAGGGACATCCATTATCTCAACGGCTTTTTCCCTCGAGATCGGGGATGGAAAAGAAGCCTCCCAAGTTCCTTCTCTACTCTGGAAAGTAGAGATGTTCGTTATTTAAATGATATCCTTAAATACCTGTAATGGGGGTCTTGTCCCAATATCCGTTATTGGTTTTAACAGTACCCTGGCCTCACTCCCCAACTCATTGCCAGAAGAAACACGTAGGCTGTATTTCCTGTGAATATAAAGTTGTGAACTTTTTGTTAACAATTGGGTAGATTCTGTTTAAATGTGACAATTTGTAGTCCCAGAAAGGAGTGCTTTTTGTGAGTCTCCCCCTAATGTTATCTTGTAAAATAGGGCACTCTTGGTGATCTACTTGATGTAAAATGTTTTTGCTGCATGTTGGATGTTCATTTGCCCTTTTTCTACTTACAGTTGTTATTTCTGCTGAAATCTGCGAAGACGTCCTTGACACATTAAACATTTCTTTCTAGTATAATATCCTTTTGTGATATCTGTAGCTTGGTTGGACTTTAAAATGTGGATCCTTTTCTTAATAGATCGATGCTATAGAAGACAAACAAGGGAAGGTTTTTTTCCTTTTGCATCATGGCTCAGTTTGGAGGACAGAAGAATCCGCCATGGGCTACTCAGTTTACAGCCACTGCGGTATCACAGCCAGGTCAGGCTTCTAAATACATGTACTGTAAATGTTTGTGGGGAACTTGTTAAAACTAGGTGAATTAGGGCCGGGGGTGGTGGCTCCCGCCTGTTACCCTAGCACTTTGGAAAGCCGAGGAGGTGGA
>NW_012113141.1:1695877-1697395 GCF_000951035.1 Colobus angolensis palliatus
TAGGCTAGGTGAGGTGTCTCATGCCTGTAATCTCAGCATTTTGGGAGGCCAAGGTGAGTGGATCACCTGAGGTCCGGAGTTCGGAGACCATCCTGGCTGACATGGTGAAATCCTGTGTCTACTTAAAAAATACAAAAGCTAGCTTGGCATGTTGGTGCACGCCTGTAATCCCAGCTACGCATGAGGCTGCAGCAGGAGAATTGCTTGAACTGGGGAGGCAGAGGTTGAGTGTGCTGATATTGCAACGCTACACTCCAGAGTGGGTGATAAAGGGAGACTCTCCAAAAAAATTGAGACGGAGACCTCGCTTTGTTGCCCAGGTGGGTCTTGAACTTTTGGGCTCAAGCGATCCTCTCATCTTGGCCTCCTAAAGTGCTGGGCTTACAGGTGTGAACCACCAGGACTAGCCAGTTTTTTGAATTTAAAGTTGAAAATCTACATTCAGAAAAAAAATTACCTGGACCTGGTGGTATGTACCCGTGGTTCTAGCTATTCAGGGAGGTTGAGGTAGAAGGATTGCTTGAGCCAGGGAGGTCAAGGTTGCAGTGAGCCATGATGGTGTCATTGTACTCCAGTCTGAGTGAGACCTGGTCTCAAAAAAGTAAAGAAAAAGAAAGAAAACCAACTGTAAAGAATTTAGTTGGCTGGGCCTGTGGCTCACGCCTGTAATCCTAGCACTTTGGGAGGCCGAGGCGGGTGGCTCGGTCTTGATCAGGGGATCGAGACCATCCTGGCTGACAACGGTGAAACCCGTCTCTACTAAGAAAAACACAAAAAATTAGCCAGGTGTGGTGGCGGGTACCTGTAGTCCCAGCTACTTGGGAGGCTGAGGCAGGAGAATGGCATGAACCTGGGAGGCGGAGCCTGCAGTGAGCCGAGATCGCGCCACTGCACTCCAGCCTGGGTGAGACAGCGAGATTCCGTCTCAAAAAAGAAAAAAAAGAGTTTAGTTACTAGACAAAGGAAAAAGATAGTTGTACAAGCTGCTGAGCACAGTGACTCACGCCTCGTCACCTGAGGTCGTGAGTTCGAGGCCAGCCTGACCAACATGGAGAAACCCCGTCTCTACTAAAAATACAAAATTAGCTTGGCATGGTGGCATGTGTCTGCAATCCCAACTGCTCGGGAGCCTGAAGCAGGAAAGTCACTTGAACCCGGTGGAGGGTGCATTGAGCTCAGATTGCACCATTGCATTCTAGCCTGGGCAACAAGAGAGAAACTCCATCTCAAAAAAAAAAAAAAAAGGTAGTTGTAAAAGCAGTGAAAACATTTACATTCAAAATAAAATCAACAAGGCCTGGTGCAGTGACTCATTGTAATCCCAGCACTTTGGGAGCTGGAGGTGGGCATAGCACTGAGATCGGGAGTTCGAGACCAGCTTGACCAACACAGTGAAACCTCCTCTCTACTAAAAATACAAAACTTAGATGGGCATGGTAGAGGTTGCAGTGAGCCAAGATGGCACCACTATACTCAAGCCTGAGCAACAGAGCAAGACTCCAGCTCAAAAAAAATAAA
>NW_012113141.1:1703040-1704231 GCF_000951035.1 Colobus angolensis palliatus
TTTTTTTTTTGAGATGAAGTTTAGCTCTTGTTGCCCAGGCTGGAGTACAATGGTGTGATCTCGGCTTACCCCAACCTCCACCTTCCGGTTTCAAGCGATTCTCCTGCCTCAGTCTCCCAAGTAGCTGGGATTACAGGCATGTGCCACCATGCCCCACTAATTTTGTATTTTTAGTATAGATGGGATTTCTCCATTTTGGTCAGGCTGGTCTCGAATTCCCAACCTCAGGTGATCCACCTGCCTTGGCCTCCCAGACTGCTGGGATTATAGACGTGAGCCACCGCACCTGCCCTGGGTTTTGATTTTAATGAATCCTGATTCAGGAGATTGAAGGTCAACAGTTATATCTGCATGTAAATGAAATTTTTATGAAATTATTATGGATATATTTAATTCAGATCCAAGTATTTCAATTTTTTTTTTTTCACTATAGTGATGGGGTTTCAGTCATTTGCTCAGGCTAGTCTCGAACTAGGCTCAAGTATCCTCTTGCCACAGCTGGCCCAAGTATTTTTTTTCTGTGTTAAATAATGGGAAAACAGGAATTGACTTAATTTTGATGATAACAGGAATTATTAGTCACTACTATGTCCAGAAGCAAGTACTGTGTACTTATACTTTGGCAAACTATGCATGTTTTAGCTGGCTTTTACTGCATATAATTTGTTTTACATTCATATGTGTATTATGCCAATAAAATAGCTATTATAATAAAATTATATTGTCTGTAGTTGTTAACATTTGTGTTATTACTATTTGAATGTATGTTATAGTCTTTTTTTTAAAGATAAAGGAGACATTGAAGGTTTATAAAACTTGTCAAAGGCAAAGTCAGTAGTAAATAGAGGTGTCTCCTTTCCATATTTAGCAGTAGATATTCCAAATATAAATGATGAGAGGCTAAGGTGAGAGGATCACCTGAGTCTAGGGAGGTGGAGTCTGCAGTGAGCCTTGATCATGCCCTTGCACTCCAGTCTGGGCAACAGAGTGATACTGTGTTTCAAAGAAAAAAAAAAGGCAGCTATTGAAATATGCCAGCTATATTAGTATTCTGTTGTTTTGTTGTTGTTGTTTGGTTGGTTGGTTTCTTTGAGACAGCATCTTGTCTGCCAGGCTGGAGTATAGTAGTGTGGTGTGATCATGGCTCACTGCAGCCTCAACCTCCCGGACCCAAGTAATCTTCCTGCCTCA
>NW_012113141.1:1705696-1706950 GCF_000951035.1 Colobus angolensis palliatus
TTAATATTTACCCGATTTTTTCATATCCTACCTGAAGTGCTGTGATACGTCTTCAGTGACAGCCATTCTTGGGACCAGAGCTTTTAGTTTTGAAAATTTCTGTTGTGTAAAAAGACATTGAGATAAATGGCCAGTGCCTCACCAGTCAATGACCAGTCAATCAGATCTTTAGCCCTTAGATCAATTATCTTATTTTTTTGATCGTGGAGTCTTGTTCTGTCTGCTCAGGCTGGAGTCTGTCTTGCTCTGCCTAGGCTGGAGTTCAGTGGTATGATCTCAGCTCACTCTAACTTCCGCCTCCAGGGTTCAAGCAATTCTCCTGCCTCAGCCTCCTGAATATCTGGGGCTATAGGCTTGCCACCATACCCGGCTGATTTTTGTAGGTTTAGTAGAGACAGGAATTCGCCATGTTGTCCAGGCTGCTCTTGAACTCCTGACCTCAGTTGATCCACAGGCCTTGTTCTTCCAAAATGCTGGGATTACAGGTGTGAGCCCCTGTGCCCGGCCTTAGATCAATTATTGAATATAGAAGTACCTTCAGTATATTTGATGAAAAACATTTACATGTGTATCTGTATTTAAACCAGTAAAATACGGAGGTGGATTTACCAGATTCAGACCAGTTCTCACCCGTTTCATATATTTTTGTAAACATCCATTTATTTCATTTTTTGATTTTTTTTTGTTTTTTAATCTTTTTAGCTAAGGGAAGAAGACATCCAAAAATAAACCTGGAGGGTTATTTTTGGTTGTTTTTGTTTGTTTTTTGAGACAGGGTCTCACTTTGTTGCCCAGACTGGTCTCAAATTTCTGCCTTCAAGGGATCACTTAGCCTGTGAATGGTGTCTTCAACTGCCTAAGGGGATTGACCAACAGTTATTTGAATTGTAGTAAGAAGAGGCTATTGCCAAGAGTACTAGTCATCGCTTCCAAAGGACTTCTGAGAGCAGAAGAGCTGTCATCTGTTATAACATTATAGAAAGTATAAGAACCTCATATAACAGTAAGGCTTTTCTTTTTCCTTATAGAATAGCACTTTCCAGGCCAGACATGGTGGCTCTCACCTGTAATCCCAGCACTTTGAGAGGCCAAGACGGGTGGATCGCCTGAGGTCAGGATTTCGAGACCCACCCAGACAACCTGGTGAAACCCTGTCTCTACTAAAAATACAAAAATAAGCTGGGCGTGGTGGTGGGCGCCTGTAATCCCAGCTACTCGGGAGGCTGAGGCAGGAGAATCACTTGAACCCAGGAG
>NW_012113141.1:1711855-1712392 GCF_000951035.1 Colobus angolensis palliatus
AAACTCCTGTCCTCAGGTGATCTGCCCGCCTCAGCCTCCCAGAGTGCTGGGATTACAGGTGTGAGCCACCATGCCCAGCCAGAACAGTTGTTCTTAACCTTTCTTGGGCCTATATATAATCCTTTTGAAAATCAGATGACAGCTATGGATTTATCTTCCATTTTGCATACAGTTTCAGGAAATTATCCTACCTTTTAGAACCTATGCACTATCCAGGCATGGTGGCGTGTGACTGTAGTCCCAGTTGCTTGGGTTGCTGAAGCGAGAGGATTGCTTGAACCCAGGAGTTCAAGGCTGCAGTGAGCTAAGATTGCACCACCACCTTCCATCCTGGATAACAGTGTGACTACATCTCTGAAAAAAAAGTGATAGAACCTGTGCCCTACATTTTGATACACTATTTTTTCTGTATTCTCATTGCAGTTAACCTCATTTTGAATTAATATTGGTGTTAAGATATTCCCCAGGTCTTTCTATTTAAATTCATTTTGTAGGTCCTTGTTTTATCCTTTCTCCCTACCTATGACATCTGACTTA
>NW_012113141.1:1712729-1713516 GCF_000951035.1 Colobus angolensis palliatus
CTCCTCTCCCCAATTATTTGGCCTTAGCAAATTATCATTTTAAGGCACTACATGGTGAAATGTTTTTTAATTTCTCAGTACAGTAGTGTACACTAACTAAAACCTCTTGGTGGCTCACACCCGTAATCCCAGTACTTTGGGAGAATGAAGCAGGTGGATTGCTTGAGCCTAGGAGTTCAAGACCAGCCTGGGAGACATAAGGGGATCACTTCTCTACCAGAAATTTAAAAATTAGCAGGATGTGGTGGCTTGCACCTGTAGTCCCACCTACTCGTAAGGCTGAGGTGGGAGGATCACTTGAACCTGGGGAGGTCAAGGCTTCCATAAGCTGTATTCGCACAACTACACTTCAGCCTTAGTGACAAAGTGAGACTGTGTCTCAAAAACACAAACCCTTTTTGTGCTTTTTTTTTTTTTTCTTCAGTATTGAGAGGTGGAGTTTCACTCTGTGAAAATCCCTCATAGGATTATGGCTCACTGCAGCCTGGAATGTCTGGGCTCAAGTGATCCTCTCATCTCAGTATCCTGAGTAGAATGGTCCTCCTATCTCAGCTCTAGAGCAGGTGGGGCTACAGGTACCTGCCTCTGTGTGTGGCTCATTTTTTAAAATCTTTATAGAGATGAGATCTCACTTTGTTGCCCAGGTTGGTCTCAGACTCCTGGGCCCAAGTGATCCTCCCACTTCAGCCTCCCAAAGAGCTGGAATTACAGATATGAACCACCTTGTCCAGCCTACATTTTTTTCTTCAAAGACTAGACAAGCATTATAATGAAAAGGGGAAAAGAA
>NW_012113141.1:1713566-1714705 GCF_000951035.1 Colobus angolensis palliatus
CGATGTCTTTACCTCATGATCCGCCTGCCTCAGCCTCCCAAAGTGCTGGGATTACAGGTGTGAGCCATTGCACCTGGCCAAAAAAGAATATATTTTTATCCTTAAAAGTGGTTTCAGACAACTTAGCCCTTACTTTTTTTAATTTAATTTTTTGAGACAGGGCCTCACTCTGTCACACAGGCCGGAGTACAGTGGTACAATCACGGCTCACTGTAGCGTTGATATCCTGGGCTCAGGTGATCCACCCACCTTGGCCTCCCGGGTAGCTGGGACTACAGGTGTGCGCCACCATGTACTACCAATTTTTTAATATTTTCCATAGAGACAGGGTTTTGCCTTGTTGCCCAGTCTGCCCTCAAATTCCTGGGCTCAAGCAGTCTGCTCACCCTGGCCTCCCAAATTGCTGAGATTACAAATATGAGCCACTGTGCCTGGCCTAAATTTTATTTAGCAGATAGCCTGTGGTCATTTAGGTCTCATTTCATTTAGTTATTTGTGATATAAATACATAGTGATAAGTATCTATTGTGTTTGTGATATGGGACCTTTGACAATCATATTGAATGAGGTGAAAGTAAAGGATCAGAGTGCTTCAACATATATAATTGGAAAAGATCTTCACGTGTTTGGCTGTTTATGTATGTGAGGGAGATTAAATCAGAGATTAATAACTTTGTACTTTGCAGATGACAGAAGTACTTTCAGAATATTGATTCTAATAATTCACATTGAGTGCCGAATGCATGTATAAAAATATTTAAGGATAGCTTCTCAAATGTCCACAAAGGGAAGCATTAATAAATACTTAATGAAATACACTTCATTGAAACTAAAGTCTCAAGTATAAGTAATTTAGAAAAGAACTGTTATATATTTATAAAAGATATAATCACATTCACAGTGATTTCACAGAATTTGAATAAGTACCTAGTGGTGTGAAGCAACTACTCTACTGCAGTGTAAATTATCTTCCCATCAATTTTTCCTAGCAGTCAAACTCTTCATTACCCATTAAATTGTCTTTGTTTTGTTTTGTAGAGTCTTGCTCTGTCACCCAGTCTGGAGTGCAGTGGCACAATCTGGCTTACTGCAACTTCTGCCTCCTGGTGTGAAGCAACTACTCTACTGCAGTGTAAATT
>NW_012113141.1:1717768-1720067 GCF_000951035.1 Colobus angolensis palliatus
GGGTTTCACTATGTTGGCCAGGCTGGTCTCGAACTCCTGACCTCAGGTGATCCTCCCACCTTGGTTTCCCAGAGTCCTGGGATTACAAGCATATGCCACTATCCCCCAGCCGGTTTTAGTCTTTTTTAAAATTAGAAATTTTTCCTGACATGTAAAACTCCTATGTATTTATGGTATACGTACACAATTATTTAATACCAAAGTTTTATAGATATATATAAAGTCTTAATGTATATATATGTCATGGAATGGCTAAATCAAGCTATTTAACGTGCATTACTTCATATACTTTTGTTGTGAGAAGACTTAAAAGTCTGCTCTCTTCTCAATGTTTACATATATAGTGTATTGTTATTAACTGTAGTCAACATGATGTACACTGGGTATCTTGAACATTCCTCCTAACTGAAACCTTTGACCAATGTGTGCCCAATCCTGCCCTGGGCCCCACAGCCTCTTTTAACCACCATTTTAGTTTGTTTCTCTTAGTTTGACTTTCTTACACTCCACATATGAGATCATGCAATATTCTTCTTTCTGTACCTGGCTTATTTCACTTAACATAATGTCTTTCAAGGTTCATACGTGGTGCAAATTACAGGATATTCTTCTTAAAGCCGAATAGTATTCCCTTGTGGATACATACCACATTTTCTTTATCCAGTTGTTCACTGATGGACACTTAGGTTGATTCCATATCTTAATTATTGTGAATAGTGCTGGAGTGAACATGGGTGTGCAGATATCTCTTCTGTGTACTTTTTTCATATTTTTTATATTCTTTATAATCTTGATTTTTATGTTTTCCTTTTTGATTTCATTTTAGCTGCACTGGGTGTTCAACAGCCATCACTCCTTGGAGCATCTCCTACCATTTACACACAGCAAACTGCATTGGCGGCAGCAGGCCTTACCACACAAACTCCAGCAAACTATCAGTTAACACAAACTGCTGCATTGCAGCAACAAGCCGCAGCTGCAGCAGCTGCATTACAACAGGTAAATCTTTAATAGGTCTTATTATTTGATGTAGAAAACTTTATGAAATCTGAGTAGCTAGCATTACTACCTTCATTTGATAGGTAGTGAAGAATTATGTGTTTTTATTATGCTTATTTATTTTTCTGGTGATGAATGTTATATCTGACCAGCATATATAGGGAAGAATAGTTGGGCCAGGCATGGTGGCTCATGCCTGTAATGCCAGCATTTTTAGAGACTGAGGTGGGAGGATCGTCTGAGCCCGGGAATTTGAGACCAGCCTGGGCAACATGGTGAGACAGCATCTGCAGAAAAAAGGAGAATTAGCCAATGTGGTGAAGGACGCATGTGGTCCCAGCTGCTTGGGAGGTTGAGGTGGGAGGATTGCTTGAGGATTGGGAGGTTGAGGCTGCAGTAAACTGAGATTGTACCACTGCACTCTAGTCTGGGAGGCAGAGCAAAACCCTGTGTCCAAAAAAAAGAGTAGTTGAATAGTCAAAAATTTTAAGTCCTTAAATTGGGCCGTTCTTATATCTTAATTACGTGAATAAGATTTACTTCTTTTTGGATCCCGGAGTATAAGTAATCACAACTTTATTTACTTTAGATGAAGTTTCACTGTTCCAGAAAATTTATCTTTATTATTTTTATTTTTATTTTTTTTTGTTTTATGAATCAATGCCATGCCAGAACAGAAAGTTTATGTTTAGTGTAATTGTATGTATTTCTATGTATATCACTTTTTGAGAATGAATAAATTTAGTGTCTATTTTTCTTTGAAAAACATTTTTTTAATCTTTCAGCAATATTCACAACCTCAGCAGGCCCTGTATAGTGTGCAACAACAGGTTAGTTTATATTTTCCATGTTAAAAACTGATTTTAAAATAGCCATTTGTTCCAAAGTTCAATTGATAGAGAGTTTGATTTCTATCAGCTACCTTAACATGCGATACGAATTTTTTGGGAGGGGCTGGAGTAAATCAGGTAGGAAAAAAGGAATGTCTAAAAGGGTGAGGGAGATAGGAGGGTGGTCCTAACTACCCAAATCCTTAGTTAGTCTTTGTTGCATGTTTCTAAGAAAGTATTAGGAGGCTGGGCGCGGTGGCTCACGCCTGTAATCCCAGCACATTGGGAGGCCGAGGCGGGCGGATCACCTGAGGTCGGGAGTTTGAGACTAGCCTGACGAACATGGAGAAACCGCGTCTCTACTAAAAATACAAAATTAGCCAGGTGTGGTGGCGCAGGCCTGTAATCCCAGCTACTCAGGAGGCTGAGACAGGGACGCTGAGGCAGGAGAATCGCTTGAACCCAGGAGG
>NW_012113141.1:1720778-1723496 GCF_000951035.1 Colobus angolensis palliatus
AGGTCAGGAGTTTGATACCAACTTGGCCAACATGGTAAATCCCTGCCTCTACTAAAAATACAAAAATTAGCTGGGCCTGGTGGTGCACACCTGCCAAAAATTAAAATAAACAAAAAGTGGAAGAAAGCCTCCCTTTATGGTTCACACTTCTATTCCCTAGGCACATTTGAACAATATGGAAGCTCCTTATTTAGACTAAAAGCAAGTTTCATTGGCCCCTTTTCCTTAGAAATATTCTCTAGGAACTGTCAAGGGAAGAGAGTTTGCCTTGCTGAAATATAGATATGCTTTAGCCTAAGCATGTCCCTGGAAAGGATTTGTCATTCTTTTTTGAGACTGAGTTTCATTTTTGTTACCCAGGCTAGAGTGCAATGGCGCAGTCTTGGCTCACTGCAACCTCTGCCTCCCGGATTCAAGCAATTCTCCTGCCTCCGCCTCCCGAGTAGCTAAGATTACAGGCGCACGTCACTAGGCCTGGCTAATTTTTTCTATTTTTAGTAGAGACGGGGTTTCACCATGTGTCAAACTCCTGACTTTGTGATCCATCCGCCTTGGCCTCCTAAAGGGCTGGGATTACAGGTGTGAGGCACTGCGCCCGGCCTCATTCTTTTTTTTTGTGGCTGCAGAGACTTCTTAATTCATAGCTTCTTTGTCCCTAGACCCATGGCCCAGTTTAATCCTTGACTTAAGCCCTTTGAGGCTTCAGAAGCATTGCATTTTCCCAGACGACCTCAGTATTTCACTAGTAGTTGCTTTAAACTTCTTAAAAACTGACAAGACATTGGTCTCAAATCAGATGTCTTGTTTTTAGAATACCTTCCAACTTATTTTAGCGCTCGTATGAAATACATTATTAAAGATGATAATGAGTGAGGCTGAACCTTGCAAAAATTGTGATACTCATTCTGCCTTTAAAAAAATGGCACTACTTAACTGTTCTTAACTTACAGAAAAATAGTATTTTGATATGATTTAATCTCTAATACTTGTTGACTCCAGGTAAACTGAATGTTTTGAATTACAACCTCATACAGATTATTTTACCTTAGCCTAAGTCAAGTTTATATTTCAGAATTTTGAAATTTCTTCTTTCGTACTAATTCCTTTTACTTTCTGGTAGTAGTACACTTTGTTATTACAGAAAAACCATATGTCAGAGTATGTGGTCCTTCATGGTCTCTGTGCCTATGGCAAATTGTCCATCAACAGCACTTCTCATTTTAGGGATATATCTGTGAATTGGATCGATGACCAGTAATATTTTTTGAAACAAGTAGCATGCTGATGATATTGAGTTATTTCTGTAGCATGGTAATCTTCACTTTTAGAGATTTTGTGGGGTTTTACTGTGGATGCTATTTCTAGGAAATAATAACAACAAAAAAAATCAGGTTCTGTATTTTTATTAATAAAAGTAGTTAAGTGCCTATCATTGAATGAGTTACTTATATATGAGGTCTGCAGTTATTAGAAATAGTTGTAGGAAATTTTATACCTAGTGATCTCTGTTACTTTTCACATTTTTCTTAATAATAAGATAACTGGGCTGGGTGCAGTGGCTCGTGTCTGCAATCCTATCACTTTGGGAGTCCAAGACAAGAGGATTGCTTGAGCTCAGGAGTTCAAGACTACCCTGGGCAACATAGACCTCATTTCTGTTTAAAAAAATAAAAATAAGTAGAATAACTTATAGGAATTATTTCTTTTATAAAGCATCTATGAAGCAACAATTCTGATTGACCCTTTTCTGTGTGTGTTTATTTTTCTGTTTTCAGTTACAGCAACCCCAGCAAACCCTCTTAACACAGGTTAGTTGGTATCACTTTATTTGTTTTGGATGTCTGAATGAACAGTAGACTAAAGCTTTATTCCTATCCTACTTTTCCTTTCAGGGTTTAGTTACTTGTTAGATTCACCTAATAATTTAGGAATATAATGCCAAATAAAGGTAGAAGTATGCTATTTTATCTTTGATGGTTTCTCATTGTAGGTTCAGCTGTGATACAGTTTGAATAAATATGAGGTTTTATTTTATTTATTTATTTTGAGACAGAGCCTCCCTCTGTTGCCCAGGCTGGAGTGCAGTGGTGCAATCTTGGCTCACTGCAACCTCTGCCTCCCGGGTTCAAGCGATTCTCCAGGAAGTTCAAGCTTCCTGAGTAGCTGGGATTATAGGTGCCTGCCGCCACACCCGGCTAATTTTTTTATTTTTAGTAGAGCTAGGGTTTCACCATGCTGGCCAAGCTGGTCTCGCCTAAGGTCCTGACCACCTGCCTTGGCCTCCCAAAGTGCTGGGATTACAGGTGTGAGCCACCACGCCCGGCTGAGGTTTTATTTTCAACTTAATACTACTGACTTTTCATTAATACCGATTTTTGTAGTCTTCTTCTTTTGGAAAATTTCTGCACATTATTTCCACTTTAGCAGGGAAAGTTATTGTGTGACATTATCTGCTTAATTTTTCAGCAACTTTAAAAAGTTTTGAACTTTCGTTGGTGCTACCTTAGGCTTTGCATACTATTTATTATCCCTTTCGCTATACTCTCTTTCTAGTTTTACAATCTCGAAAGTGTAAAAAGTGTTCTTAGCTTATAAACTATGTAAAAACAGCCTATAGGCTGTCTTTGGCCCATGGGTCATAGTTTGCTGATCACTGGTTAATACATAGAGTGAGGCCGGGCGCGGTGGCTCAAGCCTGTAATCCCAGCACTTTGGGAG
>NW_012113141.1:1723594-1725364 GCF_000951035.1 Colobus angolensis palliatus
AGATTGCACAATTGCACTCCAGCCTGGGTGACAGAGCGAGACTCTGTCTCAAAAAAAAAAAAAATACATAGAGTGAAATACTATGCAGCTGTTAAAGTAAAACCTCTTTGTGTACTGATGTGGAACGATATTCCAGATAATCTGAGGTAGAAGTAAAGATACAGTCTAGTATGTATTATATGCTTCCATTTATCTATATGCATATTTCAATAAAACATCTCTAGGAGGCTTTACACTAATAATTAGTACAGTGATTGCTTCAGGTTTAGGGAACTTCATAGCTGAGGAGCAGGGATAGGAGAGAAGCTTTTCACAATATAACCTTTTGTACTGTATTTTTAGTCTTGAATCACTTACTTGTCTTGTAAAAATATACTTGAATTGTGCAATCAACCTGTTTTTATTAAAGAACTACAGTTGGTTAACACCTAACTCATATTTCCTTTTTTTTTTTTTTTGAGACGGAGTCTTGCTCTATCGCCCGGGCTGGAGTGCAGTGGCCGGATCTCAGCTCACTGCAAGCTCCGCCTTCTGGGTTTACGCCATTCTACTGCCTCAGCCTCCCGAGTAGCTGGGACTACAGGCGCCCACCACCACGCCCGGCTGATTTTTTGTATTTTTTAGTAGAGACGGGGTTTCACTGTGTTAGCCAGGATGGTCTCGATCTCCTGACCTCGTAATCTGCCCGTCTCGGCCTCCCAAAGTGCTGGGATTACAGGCTTGAGCCACTGCGCCCGGCCCTAACTCATATTTTCAATCATCAACAAAGTAGAATTTCCAAATTAAGTAGTAAAACTATAGAAGTTCTTTTGTTCAAATGCTATTTCCCTAAGTGTACCCATAACACATTACTAGTATCTTAAGGTATTAAAGAAATTTCATGAGAAAATAATCTTGTGGTCAAAGTTTAAGGACTGCTGAGTTCCTTTACTATACTTAGGACTTTCCTGAGCCTTTATTATGTTAGTATAGATATTGTATTAGTAAGAACACTCATCTGAGGGATCTTGATGAGATAGGCTAAAAATAATTTATAGTTTAATTTTAGACCTGACTCTCAAGATGTACATGTATATCTTCTAACATAATATGAAAAGTTTAATATTCTGGGTTAGTTTTAAGTAGTCATATTGATTTTTTAGATGATTTCAAATCATTGCCTTAATTTGATGTTGATTTTGTTTTATAGCCAGCTGTTGCACTGCCTACAAGCCTTAGCCTATCTACTCCTCAGCCAACAGCACAAATAACTGTATCATATCCAACACCAAGGTCCAGTCAACAGCAAACGCAGCCTCAGAAGCAGCGTGTTTTCACAGGGGTGGTTACAAAACTACATGATACATTTGGATTTGTGGATGAAGATGTATTCTTTCAGCTTAGGTAAACTTAATTATGTCTTGTCATATGGCTTCTTGCATTTACCATAAAACACCTGTTTAGTTGTGGCAGAAATTATATGTAGCCCAGGCTGGACACAGTCGTGCAATCTGTCGACTCACTGCAGCCTCTGCCTCCTGGGTTCAAGCAATTCTCTTGCCTCAGCCTTTAGAGTAGCTGGGATGACAGGCATGCACCACCACACTCGGCTAATTTTGTATCTTTATTAGAGAATGGGATTTCACCATGTTGGCCAGATTGGTCTTAAACTCCTGACCACAAGTGATCCACCCGCCTCAGCTTCCCAAAGTGCTGGGATTACAGGTGCCCACCACCACGCCTGGCTAATTTTTTTTTATTTTTAGTAGAGACGGGGTTTCACCATGTTGG
>NW_012113141.1:1725726-1727695 GCF_000951035.1 Colobus angolensis palliatus
CCTGCCTCAGCCTCCCAAAGTGCTGGGATTACAGGTGTGAGCCACCACGCCTGGCAACTATTTTTTTTTTTCCCTTTTTCTTCAGGTCTAGACATAAAGACTAATTTTTAAACTTTTTGTAGAAATGTGATCTCACAATGTTGCCCAAGCTGGTCTTGAACTCTTGATCTCATGTGATCCGTTTGGTTTTTAAAGTTACGGCATTAGAGGCATGAGCCACTGTACCTGGCCGTCTACTTTTACTTTTTCTTATTTTTTTATTTTTAAAATTTTAATTAATTAATTTATTTTGAGATGGAGTATGACTCTGTCGCCCAGGCTGCAGTGCAGTGGCACAATATTGGCTCACTACAACCTCTGCCTCCCAGGTTCAAGCGATTCTCCTGCCTCAGCCTCCCAAGTAGCTGGGATTACTCCTGCCACCACGCCCGGCTAATTTTTGTATTTTTAGTAGGGATGGGGTTTCACCATCTTGACCAGACTGGTCTTGAACTCCTGACCTCATGATCCACCTTCCTTGGTCTCCCAATGTGTTGAGATTACAGGCGTGAGCCACTGCGCCCGGCCTCTTTTATTACTTTTTTTGAGATGAGTCTCACTCTTGCCCAGGCTGTAGTACGGTGGTGCGATATTAGCTCACTGCCACCTCTGCCTCTTGGGTATGGGCGATTCATACCCAGCTAATTTTTGTATTTTTAGTAGAGATGGGGTTTCACCATGTTAGCCAGGCTGGTGTTGAACTCCTTAAGTGATCTGCCCACCTTGACCTCCTAAAGTGCTGAGATTACAGGCGTGATCTACTGCTCCCATCCCCCAACTACTTTTTATTGTTATTTTATTTTATTTAATTTATTTATTTTTGTTTGATACCGAGTCTCGTCTGTCACCCAGGCTGGAATGCAGTGGCACGATCTCAGCTTACTGGAACCTCCACCACCCGGGTTCAAGTAATTCTCCTGCCTCAGCCTCTTGAGTAGTTGAGATTACAGGTGTGCGCCACCACGCTCGGCTAATTTCTGTATTATTACTAGAGACAAGGTTTCACCATGTTGACCAGGGTGATCTTGAACTCCTGACCTCAAGTGACTCGCCCGTCTCAGCCTCCCAAAGTGCTGGGATTACAGGCATGAACCACCGCACCTGGCCCCATCTTTTTAAAGAGCTTTCCAGACTTCGTTTCTGATATAGTTTACTGTTTATTTTTTTTGAAATACGGTTTACCTTAAAGTACTATCTTATGTAAATCGTTTTGGGGAGAAATCTATTTTAATTGTATTTATATTTAACTTTTTTTTTCTTTTTTTTACAGTGCTGTCAAAGGGAAAACCCCCCAAGTAGGTGACAGAGTATTGGTTGAAGCTACTTATAATCCTAATATGCCTTTTAAATGGAATGCACAGAGAATTCAAACACTACCAAATCAGGTACAGAAAATATTGAGTTAGGTATTAATAGAAGCTTGGTAAGTGAGTCTTCTAATTCACAAAGTTTTTTTTTTCTTATTCTTTCATTTTTTAATTGAAGAATCAGTCGCAAACCCAGCCGTTACTGAAGACTCCTCCTGCTGTACTTCAGCCAATTGCACCACAGACAACATTTGGTGTTCAGACTCAGCCCCAGCCCCAGTCATTGCTGCAGGCACAGATTTCAGCAGCTTCTATTACACCACTATTGCAGACTCAACCACAGCCCTTATTACAGCAGCCTCAGCAGAAAGGTATCTTTGTTTTTGTTTCAGACGGATATGTAACTTTTTAGTTGTTAATAATAACTATGCTTTTAATTTCAAAAATAGGCAGGGATTTCAAGAAAACTTGAAGCCTAAAGAATCCTGAATAGGACACATCTACTTCCATAGCTACGTGGAAGTATTTTTTTTTTTCTCTTAGTGATAAGAAATTGAAAGATACACCCTTGTGGACTTAAATATCAAAACTATTAAATTACTTATTAAACCATACCACATCCG
>NW_012113141.1:1728895-1731695 GCF_000951035.1 Colobus angolensis palliatus
TATCAGTCTGTCACTCAGGCATGGGTGCAGTGGTATGATTTCAGCTCACTACAGCCTCGACCTCCTGGCCTTAAGCAGTCCTCCCGTCTCAGCCCCCCTCTAATTTTTGTACTTTTTTGTAGAGGCGGGTTTTGCCATGTTGCCCAAGCTGGTCTTGAACTCCTGGACTCAAGTAATCTGCCTGTCTTGGCCTCCGAAAGTGCCGAGATTACAGATTTGAGACACTGCTCCCAGCCTGCATTTTCTTTGTTATTGTAAATGATGATACATAGCAAAATGACAGATTACAGTGTAATGAGTTATTTAATGAACACCTATGTGATCACTACTCAGGTCAAAAAAATACAACATTGTGTCTGGTAGCAGGGCAGTGGCTCACACCTGTAATCCCAGCACTTTGGGAGACTGAGGTGGACGGATTGCTTGAGCTCAGGTGTTCGAGATCAGCCTGGGCAACATGGTGAGACCCCATCTCTACTAAAAATCCAAAAAATAGCCAGGCGTGGTGGTGTACACAGGCTGATGTGGAAGGATCACTTGAGCCCAGCGGGTGGAGGTTGCAGTGAGGCAAGATTGCACAATTGCACTCCAGCCTGGGTGACAGAG
Organism: Colobus angolensis palliatus; assembly: GCF_000951035.1. Lineage (NCBI taxonomy): Eukaryota > Metazoa > Chordata > Mammalia > Primates > Cercopithecidae > Colobus > Colobus angolensis. The sequence continues at coordinate 1,729,502 of NW_012113141.1, forward strand.
CAAGACCCTGTCTCACAAATTGCACAACAACCATTTGTAACTCGTTTTTTTTGATAATAGTTTTATTCTGTAAGTATGCATCCTTGTTTGGTTTCGAACATAATGTGTGATTCTACTTTTATGACATTTTGTGTGTGAGACTTTTTTTTTTTTGAGATGGAGTTTTGCTCTTGTTGCCCAGGCTGGAGTGCAATGATGCGATCTCAGCTCACCGCAACCTCCGCCTTCCGAGTAGCTGGGATTACAGGTGTCTGCCAACATGCCCAGCTAATTGTTTGTATTTTTAGTAGAGATAGGGTTTCACCATGTTGGCCAGGCCGGTCTCAAACTCCTGACCTCAGGTAATCCACCCGCCTTGGCCTCCCGAAGTGCTGGGATTACAAATGTGACCCACTGCGCCCAGCCCGGCCAAGAATTTCTAAATGATGCTTTTTATAATCATCCTTCTTTTTTTGTTTTGTTTTGTTGTTTTTTTTTTGAGGCAAAGTTTTGCTCTTGTCACCCAGGCTGGAGTGCAGTGACAAGGTCTCGGCTCACTGCAACCTCCGCTTCTGGCTTCAAGTGATTCTCCTGCCTCAACCTCCTGAGTAGCTGGGATTATAGGCGCCCACCATCGCGCCTGGCTAACTTTCTGTAGTTTTAGTAGAGACGAGGTTTCACCATGTTTGCCAAGCTGGTCTTGAACTCCTGACTTTCAGGTGATCCACTCCCCTCAGGTTCCCAGAGTGCTGGGATTACAAGCATGAGCCACCGTGCCTGGCTTATTCATCCTTCTTACTGCATCCAATTCTTGCTTTATGTTAGGTCTTTGTTTACTGTGGCCTCATGGCTTTTTTATTTATCCATTGTTTTATATTCAGTTGTTTTCTTTTTGATCCTTTATATGTATAGTTTGTAAGAATTTCTTCAAGCTGACTCCTGTGTCTTTTTATTTTTGACATAGAGTCTTGCTCTGTCGCCAAGGCTGGAGTGCAGTGGCGTGATCTCAGTTCGCTGCAAGCTCCGCCTCCTGGGTTCACGGCATTCTCCTGCTTCACCCTCCCGAGTAGCTGGGACTATAGACGCCTGCCACCACGCCCGGCTAATTTTTGTATTTTTTATTTTTTTAGTAGAGTTGGGGTTTCACCGTGTTAGCCAAGATGGTCTTGCTCTCCTGACCTCGTGATCTGCCCATCTTGGCCTCCCAAAGTGCTGGGATTACAGGTGTGAGCCACCACGCCCGGCCTCTCCTGTGTCATTTTTACAGTTCTCCATTGAGTATTTCTTAAAGGAGATGTCCCAGTGAGGGTGTTCCAAAATTGAAAACTCCCTATATGTTTCTGGGATGACAGGGACATGAAAAGGGAGATGAACATAACAATGCATAAGAATCCTACTGACATACACATTTTTCCATTCATAATAAGAATCAGACCATACTGAACAAATTTTTTAGGAAACATACTAGTGGAGAGATTTTTTTCCTGCTACAAACTGCAGAGCAGTAATTCAGATGATCACCATACTAGGCTTCCTACTAGGAATTAATATCATTGTCATAGACCAGCGTCAGAAAACTGTTCTAGTGGAGAGATGTTGGATCTCATATATCATGTTTTCAGTTGGGAAGAATGAAATTATTTGTGCTTGTGTTTATTTTCTGTGATGTGTAATAGTTCTGTCTACTTTAGAGATGTTTTATGTAAATCATTCTACTGAGGTTGAGCAAATTTTAAAGAAAAACACATTTTTTAGTCCTTATAGCGTGATCAGATGTTGAAAGGAGGAATGAGTATTTTAATCTATGTTGTAAAGGACTTAGTTACTTGTTCTAGTTACTCTGTTTAAAATACTTACAACTTTGCATATATTATACATCTTTGCATAAATTAAGTGTGCATTGTAGTAAAGAAGGTAAATTTGCACTATTTCTACCTGGAAATATTTATACTATTTCAAAATGAAATTGTTGATTTTCAATATTGGGAAGAATTTGTCAAGATAGTGCCCCACCTGGGCAACGTAGGGAGACCCGGTTTCCTCAAAGAAATTTTTTAGAAAATTAGCTGGGTTGGCCGGGCGCGGTGGCTCAAGCCTGTAATCCCAGCGCTTTGGGAGGCCGAGACGGGCGGATCCCGAGGTCAGGAGATCGAGACCATCCTGGCTAACACGGTGAAACCCCGTCTCTACTAAAAAATACAAAAAAACTAGCCGG
>NW_012113141.1:1732500-1734672 GCF_000951035.1 Colobus angolensis palliatus
TGATCCACCCGCCTCTGCCTCCCAAAGTGCTGGACTTACAGGTGTGAGCCACCGCGCCTGACCTGACAGTACCTATTTTTTTTTTTTTTGAGACACAGTTTTGCTTCTGCCGCCCAGGCTGGAGTGCAGTGGTATGATCTCAGCTCACTGCAGCCTCGTCTCTTGGGTTCAAGTGATTCTCCTGCCTCAGGCTCCTGATTAGCTGGTATTACAGGCACCCACCACCACTCCCAGGTAATTTATGCATTTTTAGTAGAGATGGGGTTTCACCATGTCGGCCAGGCTGGTCTCAAACTCCTGACTTGAGGTGATCCACCCGCCTCGGCCTCCCAAAGAGCTGGGATTACAGGCCTGAGCTACTGCACCCGGCCAGTACCTATTATTTGAAAATATATATTAACAGGCCAACTTTGAAAAGACAATTTTAGTGACTCTCAGTTATTTGACTTTGTTCATCTAATTTTATCAGGTACTTTTGAACTTTGTTTAGACACGCTAAACATTTTTTTCTTTTATTTTTTAAAGCTGGTTTATTGCAGCCTCCTGTTCGTATAGTTTCACAGCCACAACCAGCACGACGATTAGATCCCCCATCCCGATTTTCAGGAAGAAATGACAGAGGGGATCAAGTGCCTAACAGAAAAGATGATCGAAGGTATATTTTCTAAAGTATACTGTGGATGGTGGCAATGGTTGTACAACAGTGTAAGCATACTTAATGCCACTGAACTATGTGCTTATAATATAAAGTTTTAAAATGCTGAATTTTGTGTTATGTCTATTTTACTACAAATTTTAAAAAGTTAAACAAATATACTGTGGAATCTTGCTTATATTACCTACTCTACTTCGTTGAAGAGCTTTTCCATAATATTAAAAATATTAGTAATTTTAGAAAAATTTGTTTTCAGTCGTGAGAGAGAGAGAGAAAGACGTAGATCGAGAGAAAGATCACCTCAGAGGAAACGTTCCCGGGAAAGATCTCCACGAAGAGAGCGAGAACGATCACCTCGGAGAGTTCGACGTGTTGTTCCACGTTACACAGTTCAGTTTTCAAAGTTTTCCTTAGATTGGTAGGTTATTCTCCACCCATTGTTTTCTTGAGTTACTAATTTCATGTAATTTGACAGAATATGTTACAGAGATATTTTTCTTGCAACATTGATTTCCCGACAGTTAATGTTCTTCATGTAAGGGCAGAAATGCAATTTGAAATAACTTAATTCTCTATAATGCTGCATTATTTTTATATTCCCATGGAGGAATCGACTGGTATTGAAAAAGACAGCCTCTCAAGGAAATTCCTCTGTCATAAAGTTATTCCCCTAAAGTTAGAATCAGTTAAGATCTAGACTTACTGATAACTTGAAGATCATGTATAGTCCATTGTATGTGATGAGGCAATAATACAGTAGTAAACCAATTATTTCAAGTTTAGCTGTGGCAATGTAGTATAATAGAAACATAGACATGCATATATACTCACATACATAATGTATTCACGTGTATACTGTATGTGTATGTATATACATAAATATATTATTCACCTTTTGAATCAGAAGTCATGACAAATTACTAGGAGTTTCTTTTTTCTTTCTTTTTTTTTTTTTTGAGACAGGGTCTTACTCTGTCACTCATGCTGGAGTGCAGTGTCGTGATCTCAGCTCACTGCAGCCTCCACCTCCTGGGTTCAAGCTATTCTCCTGCCTCAGCCTCCCTAGTAACTGGGATTACAGGTGCTCAGCACCACACCCAGCTAATTTTTGTATTTTTAGTAGGGATGGGGTTTCACCATGTTGGCTAGGCTTGTTTCGAACTCCTAACCTCAAGCGATCCACCTGCCTCGCCCTCCCAAAGTGCTGGGATTACAGGTATGAGTCACTGTACCTGGCCAACTTACCAGGAATTTCTGATGTTTACCTGCAAGAAAAAGGTAATATTAACTAGCAGAATTATTGTGAGGTTTAGTTCAGGTATCCAAAGGACTTAACCCATTGTTTGGCAGTTGTATAGTCTCAGAAATTAATGGTGGGTTGTGGTGGCAACTTAGGTAATAGATGAATAGACGGAAAAAAAACAAATTGGGCCGGCGCGGTGGCTCAAGCCTGTAATCCCAGCACTTTGGGAGGCCGAGACGGGCGGATCACGAGGTCAGGAGATCGAGACCATCCT
>NW_012113141.1:1735502-1735879 GCF_000951035.1 Colobus angolensis palliatus
TAGTTTTCTTCTTATAGCTGTTTACTCTTATACTTAAAAATCTGTAGTCTGCATATTTCAGAGAAACCAGTTGAAACCAACACCGCTTTCACAGCCTCAAAGATATTAAATAGGGGAGCTCTGATTTTAGCCCATCTGTTCTCAATATTGAATGCTTTTTTGGGAAGAGTTGATGCATAGGATATGAAATTGAACAGCTATTTAGCTTCTTCTAAATTAGACCTTCAGGGGCCAAGTGCAGTGGCTGACGCCTGTAATCCCAGCACTTTGGAAGTCTGAGGTGGGCAGATCACTTGAGGTCAGGAGTTCAAGACCAGCCTGGCCAACATGGTGAAACCCTGACTCTACTAAAAAATACAAAACTTAGTTGGACATGG
>NW_012113141.1:1737043-1739543 GCF_000951035.1 Colobus angolensis palliatus
AAAAAAAAAAAAAAAAAAGGGATCTCTTGCAAGTAAAAATGGTTTTAAAGTTTCCATACTTCTCATTCATAGTTGTATAAATTAAGATTTTCTTACACTAATATGATTATAAGAAACTTCATGCCCATGAAATGATTTATTTGTACTTACATCTTTTGTTTTATTATAAATTTTACTCCTGTGGGGTAAAACATGACTTCAAAAATTCTGGTGATGCAAAATTGGGAAACAATTATACATATTTTCTTTTTGTAACACTTCCTTAAAAACAAAACTCAGATACTTGTTTCACGTTTTTATTATTTTGACAGCAGAATCATACCCAAATAAAGTGTAATTACAGGCCTGGCACTGGTGGCTCACACCTGTAATCCAGCACTTTAGGAGGCCAAGGTGGAAGAATCACTTGAGGCCAGGAGTTTGAGACCAGCCTAGGCATATAGTGAGACCTCACCTCTACAAAAAGTAGAAGTTAACCACATGTGGTAGTGCACCAATAGTCCTAGCTATAATACTTGGAGGCTGACATGGAAGGATTGCTTGAGCCTAGGAATTCATGTTACAGCAAGCTATGAGTATGCCACATTGCACTCTGGCCTGGGTGACAGAGCAAGATTCTGTCTGTAGATTGGATGGATGGATGGATGGATGGATGGATGAATGGATGGATAGATAGAGAGATTCTGTCTGTAGATAAAATAGATAAATAGGTAGGTAGATAATAGTCTATTATCTGACAAGTTTATTGCTCTGTATTTATTTTTATACTTCAAATAAAGACATCTCTCCATGTAGATTACTTCATCTTTCATACTTCTGCCTTTAGTTGTCTTTAAAAAAGACAATGTAGTTGTCTTTTCATCTTACATTATACTTTTAACAGACATCTCTTAACCTTTTGCCAGATTGACCTTTCAATTCCTCTCTTTTAAAAATTCTACTTCTTAGGAAAGAGGAAATGATCCTTTAAAAAATCAGTGCGAGACTTAAAAGACAAGAAATTTATGCCCTCTATACATAATAATCAGGTATGGATCTTAGTCATTCACAGAGAAAGGGGTGTGGAGGTGCAGATAATCCAAGGAACATACGAATTTTCCTTTTGTGTGGATTTTTGTATTTAATTTTGAATGTAAGTATGCTTGATCTAGGAACTTACTATAGTAAAATAAAAGTTACATAGTTTTTCCACACTCTGAAAACCTGATTGAGGGGCATACAGAAATACTAATTTGGTACCACTGTCATTGATGTTTTGTATCCTTTCAACATGAACCGTAATCTTCAAGTAATCCACAGTTCCAACTGAGGAAAACCTGCTTTTGTACAGATCTTTTCTGGAGCTGAGGTTCAAGTTATTTCAAAGGGTCTTCTGTAACAAAAAGTAACGAAATAAAGATAACACTGAGAATACTATTTATTCAAAGCTTTGAGTATACAAATTTGAAAGTAATATTTTCTTTTTTTTTTTTTTTTTGAGACAGAGTCTCGCTCTGTCGCCCAGGCTGGAGTGCAGTGTTGCAATCTCCGCTCACTGCAAGCTCTGCTGCCTCCTGGGTTCACACCATTCTCCTGCCTCAGCCTCCCGAGAAGCTGGGACTACAGGCGCCTGCCACCACACCCAGCTAATTTTTTGTATTTTTAGTAGAGACGGGGTTTTCACTGTGTTTGCCAGGATGGTCTCGATCTCCTGACCTTGTGATCCGCCCGCCTCGGCCTCCCAAAGTGCTGGGATTACAGGCGTGAGCCACCGCGCCCGGCCGAAAGTAATATTTTCATATGTCTCTATCTAAATCTGTAGCTCATTGGTAACTGACTTTGTCCTTTTTCAGCTTACTTTTTACCATATGAAATTGTATTTGCTACAGAATGGAGTGAATGTTTGTGTAACCTTTTTATTAAGGCTCTTTACTCACTACTTATGTCTGTTTTTCAGTCCCAGTTGTGACATGATGGAACTAAGGCGCCGTTATCAGAATTTGTATATACCTAGTGACTTTTTTGATGCTCAGTTTACATGGGTGGATGCTTTCCCTTTGTCAAGACCATTTCAGCTGGGAAATTACTGCAATTTTTATGTAATGCACAGAGAAGTAGAGTCCTTAGAAAAAAATATGGCCATTCTTGATCCACCAGATGCCGACCACTTATACAGTGCAAAGGTTTGTATTCAACTGTGATGTGCAGCTTAAATTTCTTAGCAGTTATTCATAATAAAAGGGTATGTAGAATTATCCTTCAGAAAGTGTTTGTTAGGTAGACCCGAATACCTGTTTTCTTCTTGACTGCTTGATCCTATTTTGGTTATATAATTTAATTTAAACTCTCTTTGCCTCATCTCTTGAGCTGTAAAACAAGTTATTCTAACATTTTAAACCTCATAAAAATGTGAAGATAAAGTTGATGTTAGTGAGATATTTGGAATGTCGTATGACTTCTAGTAGCCTCAGATACAACTTAGTGTTAGATGAATGCACTAAATGTTAGTCTTAAGGGAAAC
>NW_012113141.1:1743636-1745356 GCF_000951035.1 Colobus angolensis palliatus
AGAAAAAAAAAACAACCATAAAATAATAAGCCAGGTAAGGTGGCTCATGCCTGTGATCCCAGCACTTCTGGGGGCTGAAGGAGGAGGATTGCTTTAGTCTAGGAGTTTGAGACCAGCTTCTGCAACATAGTGAGGCCCTGTCTCTACAAAAAGTCTAAAAAATTATTTGGGCATAGTGGCACACGCCTGTAGTCCCAGCTACTTGGGAAGCTGAGGTGGGAGGATTGCTTGAACCTGGAATCTGGAGACTGCAGTGAACTATGATTGTGCCACTGCACTCCAGCTTAGGCAACAAAATGAAATTTTTAGTAGTGGTGGGGTAAAAATACGTGTGTGTATGTGTGTGTGTAAGGTTGCAGCTGGGCACTATGCTTTATGCCTGTAATCCCAGCACTTTGGGAGGCCCAGATGGGCAGATTGCTACAGCCCAGTAGTTCAAGATCAGCCCAGGCAACATATGGAGACTCTGTCTCCACCAAAAAAATAAATTAGCCAAGCATGGTGATGCATGCCTATAGTCCCAGCTACTTAGGAGCCTGAGGTGGGAGGATCACTCGAACTTGGAAGGTCAAGATTGCCACGGTGAGCCATGAACCGTGGTTATGCCACTCCAGCCTGGGTAACAGAGCAAGCCTCTGCCTCAACAAAAAGAAAATGACGCATCCTGTTGAGTTAACATTAATTTTGTGCATGTAATTATTTTTAAATATTTTATACTATTAAAGTAAATTGATTAAAGGGACAGAGTGCAGTGGCGTCATTAGAGTTCACTGCAGCTTCAAATTCCTATGCTCAAGTGGTCCTCTCACCTAAGCCTCTCAAGTAGCTTGTGCTAAAGACATGTTCCACCATGTCTGGCTAATTTTTTTTTTTTTTTTTTTTAAAGAGGTGGGGTTTTGCTGTGTTCCCCCGGCTGATTTTAAACTCCTGGCCTCAAGCGATCCTTCCACCTCGGACTCCAAAGGTGCTAGGATTACAGGCACGAGCCACCATTCCCTGCTGGTATTACTCCTCTATTGGACATTTGTTTATTTACTTACTTTTAGAGACAAGGTCTCTGTCGCCATGGTTGGAGTGCAGTGCATAGTTCACTAGAACCTTAAACTCCTGGGCTCAAGCAGTCTTCCCATCTCAGCCTCCCAAGTGGTTAGGACTACAGGCATTCACTACCACACCTGGCTAATTTATGAGACATTTAGACTCTTCACTTTTTTGGAGGGAGGAAATAAGTGAATCTATAGTTTTGTGGGTTTTTTCCCCCTTCTATTTAGGATGTTTCCTTAGGGTAGACAGCCAGAAATGAGAACTTCTGGGTCAAAGAACATTGAAAAAAATGTTTACGCATGTTAATATGTTTTATTTTCCAAAAATATGCTATCATTTTACATTTTCACAAGTGTTGTGTGAGCTGTACAAATGTTCTTTTCACCACATTTGTAAAGTCACACAAAAGGCTGGGCGTGGTGGCTCACGCTTATAATCCCAGCACTTTGGGAGGCCAAGGCAGGTTGATCACGAGGTCAGGAGTTCAAGACCAACCTGACCAACATGGTGAAACCCGTCGCTACTAAAAGTACAAAAATTAGTTGCGTGTGGTGGTGAGCATCTGTAATCCCAGCTATGAGACAGGAGAATCGCTTGAACCTGGGAGGCAGAGCTTGCGGTGAGCCGAGATCACGCCACTGCATTCCAGCCTGGGCGACAGAGTGAGACTCCGTTT
>NW_012113141.1:1750153-1750594 GCF_000951035.1 Colobus angolensis palliatus
TGACCTCGTGATCCACCCACCTCAGCCTCCCAAAGTGCCGCTATTACAGGCTGATATTGCACTGCTCCCGGCCTTATTTTTATTTTTTGAGACAGAGTCTCTCTCTTTTGCCCAGGCTGCAGTGGAATGGCATGATCTCGGCTCATTGCAATTTCTGCCTCCTGGGTTCAAGCGATTCTTGTACCTCAGCCTCCCGAGTAGCTGGGATTACAGGCGCCTGCCACCATGCCTGGCTAAGTTTTGTATTTTTAGTAGAGATTGGGTTTCGCCATGTTAGCCAGGCTGGTCTGAAATTCCTGGTCTCAGATGATCCACCCACCTTGGCCTGCCAAAGTGCTGGGATTACAGTTGTGAGCAACCATGCTCGGCCCTCAGTGAGTTATTTTCATGATGAAATTGCCCCAGACGTTGGACGGTGGGAGTTCTTTCAAGCTATGTGCC
>NW_012113141.1:1752418-1756094 GCF_000951035.1 Colobus angolensis palliatus
TGATCCGCCCGTCTCGGCCTCCCAAAGTGCTGGGATTACAGGCTTGAGCCACCGCGCCCGGCCGCCCTTTATCACTTTTTATCTGGGCGTTTTCCTATGTCTTTGTTGTTCCCCTCCTACTCCCAGCAGTTTCTCCTCAGTATAGGGCCCTGGTAAATGAGCTTTGCAAGTTTGTAAGGCTAGAGTGGCCTAGGCCTCTTCAGATCTTAAAATAAATTCTCTATTCACTCTCTTGTTAGGGGTAAAATTTTGCCTAGTTTCAGCTGCTGCGCTTTCCAGTAAATACCTACTGGCTGTTTTTTGGTTTTCTTGTTCTCCCATTGCTTCTTATGCTTTCTTTGGACACATTCACCAGTAACACATAGGTCTTTTGGCCTTTTCCCCCCCATTTGTATATTGGTTTGTGGGGATACCTTGTCACTTAGTTTTGTTATGAATGCTATCGGTTTTTGATTTTGATATCTATATTGCTTTGTCTTTTTAGTGTGAGGTTTCAGGAAGATCTAAAACCTATACTACCACTACTATTTTCCCAGAATTTTCTAATTTATATAATCTCAATATAGATAACTTTCCCCCTCTTTACAAGGCAGTTTCTTATGCTGGGAAATCCAAAAGAGAGTTAAGAGCCATCAAAGCTTACTACGCTTAGTGAATTTGAACTTTCCTCCCTTCTTAATCCTTATGGTTGGTGTAACCACCATGAAGAGTCATGGGAATTTTGTTCCTTTATGTAGTATATAGTCAATGTATATTCATCTTGGATGTGTATATACATCATACTTGCAGATTTAACCTTGACTTGAAATTTGAAATATTTAGGAAGAAGAAAGGAAACGTCAAGAGGAAATGGAACGCCAGCGTCGAGAAAGAAGATATATTTTGCCTGATGAACCAGCTATCATTGTACATCCAAATTGGGCTGCAAAAAGTGGCAAGTTTGATTGTAGCATCATGTCTTTGAGTGTCCTGTTGGACTACAGATTAGAGGATAATAAAGAACATTCATTTGAGGTAATGTTTTCAGTTTGAAATAAGATCCATGTAAGGTCCACATATTATGACTAGTTAATATATCTCTGAAATCTTTTTTCTTTGTTTTTTACATTTTTTGTTTTTTGGTTTTTTTTTGAGACAGAGTTTCGCTCTGTTACCCATGCTGGAGTGCATTGGCGTGATGGTGGCTCACTGCAACCTCTGTCTCCTGGGTTTAAGCAATTCTCCTGCCTCAGCCTCTCCAGTAGCTGGGATTACAGGCACCTGCCCAGCTAATTTTTGCATTTTTAGTAGAGATGGGGTTTCACCATGTTGGCCAGACTGGACTGGAACTCCCGACTTCAGGTGATCCACCTGCCTCAGCCTCCCAAAGTGCTGGGATTACAGGCATGAGCCACTGCGCCCAGCCCCAAATGCCTCTTTTTCATTGCTTGTTTTTTTTGAGTTTTTGTTGTTTTTTTTCTTGTAATCTACTTCTTGGGAAAAAAATAGATGATTTGTCCTCTAAAGTTTCCGTACAGACTCACTTTTGCTGATTGCATTTCCCTGCTATGGTTTATGCGTTCCTCTATTCCCTGTATTTCATTTAAATTGATTGTTGGGTCTAAATTTTTAATTAAGTTCAGTTCTGTTTTTTCCCTAAGACGCTTTCATAAGTAGTGTGGTATGTTCTTTCTTCAGGATATCCATAATGTCTAGTTGACTCTTTTGGGGATGAGGTAATGCTTTATTATCTTCTCTAGAATTAAAATAGCATTTAATACCATTTAAAGAGATTAAAAATTTAACTGGTGTTTGAGTTGTAAGAGAAAATAATTGTTGTTTAACTTTTCATTATTAATCTATTTTTTGTATCATTATTTTATTACTTATTTTATATATCTATTTTTGAGACAGAGTCTCACTTTGTTGCCCAGGAAGGAATGCAATGGCACAATCTCAGCTGACTGCAACCTCTGCCTCCCAGGCTCAAGCAATTCTCCTGCCTCCCTCCAGGGTAGCTGGGATTACAAGCATCTGCCACAACGCCTGGCTAATTTTTTGTATTTTTAGTAGAGACAAGGTTTTACCATGTTGGCCAGGCTGGTCTCAAACTCCCAACCTCAAGTGATCCACCTGCCTCAGCCTCACAAATTGCTGGGATTACAGGTGTGAGCCCACCGTGCCCGGCCCATTTATTTATTGAGACAGTCTCCCTCTGTCACCCAGGCTGGAGTACAGTGGCTCAATGTTGGCTCACTGCAACCTCCGCCTCCCGGGTTTGAGCAGTTCCCCTCCCTCAGCCTCCTGAGTAGCCGGAATTACAGTTGCACGCCACCAACCCCGGCTAATTTTTGTATTTTTAGTAGAGACAGGGTTTTCCCATGTTGACCAGTCTGATCTTGAACTCCGGACCTCAGGTGATCCACTTGTCTTGGCCTCCCAAAGTGCTGGGATTACAGGCATGAGCCATTTCACCTAGCCTGTATCATTATTTTAGAGCAGCTTTACAACATGTAGTTTAGTTTGCTTTACAACATGTTAGTTTTCAAAACAATTGAAAACTTTTATCTGTAAGTGTGTAATTGCTTCACTCCTTAAAAATAGAATTTCCAACATAATTAATTTTGTAGTGCCCTGTACAAAATCATATCTAAAATTATTGTGTTTAATTATTTTATCTTATCAACATATCTTATGTTCTTTTGTTTTCTAAATTATATTGGAAAAATCAGTCATGCTTCTTTGAACCAGAAGGTCATTGTTCACCAGCTGGTAAGATGAAAATCAAGGAAGACTAGAGACCTTTGAGGATTACTGAGGCAATTATAAAACATAAAGTCCATGCTTATTAGTTTTCATATAAAACATGTTATAAATATTAAAATATGTCCAAGTTGTTGGGATTTTTTTTTCCAACGTTAATTATTCCAATAAGCAGATGTCCTTAAAATTAGATGCTATATGACATTATCTTTTTTTTAAGCAGTTGCCTGGCTGGGTGCAGTGGCTCATGCCTGTAATCGCAGCACTTTGGGAGGCTGAGGCAGGTGGATCACCTGAGGTGTCAGGAGTTTGAGACCAGCCTGGCCAACATAGTGAAACCCCATCTGTACTAAAAACACAGAAAATTAGTCAGGCTAGGTGATAGGCTCCTGTAATCCCAGCTACTCAGGATGCTGAGGCAGGAGAATCTCTTGAACCCAGCAAGCAGAGGTTGTAGTGAGGCAAGATTGCACCACTGCACTGCAGCCTGGGCAACAGAGTGAGACTCTGTCTCAAAAAATAAAAAGAGTACGCAGTTGCCATAAATTGAAGTAATTCCTAATGGTGCCATCCTTGTAATAATCACTTAATAAATAAATACATAGACTAGGCACAGTCACTACAGCACTTTGAGGGACTGAGGTGGGAGAATTGCATGAGCCCAGGAGTCCGAGGCCAGCCTGGGCAACATAGTGAAACTCCATCTCAATATGAAATAAAAAAGATTGGGCAGCTAATGAAAAATAGGCTAAAATAAATTATAGTTATAATAAATTTGCGTTATCCTTTGTAATCAGAAAATGATCTGATTAAACTATTTTAGCCAATATATCAGATTTGCAAAGATGACACATTTAAGGGCTCTGGTCAACCATTTCAAGTTTTAGCCCTTTTTTTGAGACGGAGTCTCACCCTGTCACCCAGGCTGTAGTGC
>NW_012113141.1:1757819-1758686 GCF_000951035.1 Colobus angolensis palliatus
TCGTGATCCGCCCGTCTCGGCCTCCCAAAGTGCTGGGATTACAGGCTTGAGCCACCGCGCCCGGCCCTGTTCACTTTTTAAATGTCACTTTATCAGAGAGGCCTTATCTTACTATTCTCTCTTGTTATTCTGTAGGTGTTTATGCTGCTTGTTTTTCGTATAATTTGATGTTGATTTGGTTATTCCTTGTCTTAAAAACCGGGCAGCCCCAGAACCAGAATAGGTTAACAGAGACTTCATGATTTGGTTATTTATTACTTCTCTCCACTGGCTGGATGATAGGAGAGGTTTTTATTAGCTTTCTTCAGTGCTGTGTCCCTAATGCCTAAAACAGGCCCTGGTACATACCAGGCATTTGATGTAAAATCTATTGAGTAAATTAATAAGGTACAAGGTACACTTATGAAGATTAACAGTTGGTTGGCTTTGCGGGGTGGCTCACAACCTGTAAGCACAGCACTTCGGGAGGCCGAGGTGGGTGGATCACCTGGCCTGGCCAACATGGTGAAACTCTATCTCAACTGTAAATACAAAAATTAGCTGGGCTTGGTGGCACAAGCCTGTAATCTCAGCCACTCAGGAGAGTGAGGCAGGTGGATGGCTTGAACTTGGGAACCAAAGGTTGCTGTGAGCCCACATCACACCATTGCACTCCAGTTTGGGTGACAGAGCAAGACTGTCAGGAAACAAAAAAAAAAGATTAATGGTTGTGTTAAAATGTTTGATAAGTGGCCGGGTGCGGTGGCTCACTCCTGTAATCCCAACACTTTGGGAGACTGAGGCGGGCAGATCACGAGGTCAGGAGATTGAGACCATCCTGGCTAACACGGTGAAACCCCGTCTCTACTAAAAATACAAAAAAATTAG
>NW_012113141.1:1764936-1765961 GCF_000951035.1 Colobus angolensis palliatus
TAGCTGGGCATGCACCTGTTATCCCAACTACTGGGGAGGCTGAGGCAGGAGAATGGCTTGAACTCGGGAGGCAGAGGTTGCAGCGAGCCCAGATCGTGCCATTGCACTCCTGTCAGGGTGACTGAGTGGGACTCCGTCTCAAAAAAAAAGAAAAAAGGAAAAAAAAAGAAAAACTAATTTGGGCATTTTGTTTAACAAAGACTATCGTAATGCAAAAGAGTACATATAGGGTTTAAAAACTACTACTAATAAACACCCATATACCTTTCGCCTAAGTTTTATAAGACAGACTTTGGTACCATGCGGTGACATTTAAAATACTGTACAGCTCTGACCATAGACATCAATGATCAAATACCTATAAAGTGCCTCTGAATACCTTATCTGTTCTTTTCCAGGTAGATTTGTGGCTTTTTAAAAAAAGTATATTTTTCTGATATAGAAAATTATAAGAGTTCTTTTTGTTTTTTTTATAGTTTGTGTCTCTGGCAATTATTTTTACTTATGGTGTTTTTTGTTTGCCTCTACATTTTCTTCTCTCTGCCATATCAGTTTTTAATATTGTTTGATGAAAAAGTTGAAAGGATAGTGCAGTGAACACCTGTGTATCCATCAACTTTGATTCAATAATTGTTAATATTTGTCTTGTTTTGTTTTTGTAACCCAATTTGGCATATGAATTCTTCAGTTTGCCTAAGAAAAAACATGTTCTGAAATAACCACAATTCCATAATCACTCCTAGGAAAATAAGATCGTAATAGCATCTATTAATACTATGTAATATCTCCTCTTATTTGCCTTAATATAATAACTCAGTAGCAATGACATAATATTCATATAGCAGTATTTATCTTCATTACTTGCTTTGCTTTATGAAGACTTAAGCCCTTTTTACAGCCCCATTTTCTCTCCCCTGTACGCCCAGTATTATTTTATTGCTGCTTTAGTTGAATCATTAAACAGTATTCTCATTATTTTGTTAGTGTTCCAGCTGTCAGCCTTTTTTTTTTTTTTTTTTTTTTTT